>NC_081209.1:12319452-12919452 GCF_902713425.1 Acipenser ruthenus | reverse complement strand
CACTAGACCACCAGGGACGTTGCTAAAGGAGTTTGTACGGCTGGCCAGGAATTTCTTTGCTATCAACGCTGTCGCATCCAAAACGGATGGCTGGATTCAGAGTCCAGAGTCCTAACCTTTACAACATGGAACCTCTGCTGAGCACCCTGGAGATGAATGGCTGTAACATCCTCACTCCCAGGTGTTTAATCCCCTACTGCTGACAACCCCTGGACTGCAAGACTTTCTCCCCGTTCTGATTGCACACAGTCCTTCAACAAACATCAATTTCTCCAGTTTGAATCCAAAATGTGAAGTTTCATTTCTTGGTTCATACTGGCAGCAGGTCTCGAAAACTGCACTATCAGCACCCAATCGTGCACCACAAACACTGCTCACATTCAAATAAGACACATGTTCATTGACAATTTATGTATTACACATGTAGATTTAGAAACTGTTTTATTAACATCGCCATTGCTCATTTAAAATAAGAAAATACACTTTCAAATGCAAATTCCTCCATTTGACCCTCATAAGGACACGACCGGACCCCAGCAATAAAACGACATATAACTAACACGTGGAGTAAATGAATGAATAAAAATGTGTATAGGAACACTTTATTTTGCTTTTCCTTTACTTCTAGCCATCGTTTGGCATAATGTGTTGTTTATGCAAGATGGATAAGACGCCAAATGCGCACAGCTGTCTCCTAGCAAGTGAAGGCACCACTGTATTCTGGACGCTGTAGTTTATTCTAGGAACAAGACACCTGGGCGTGTTAGATATCACGGGAAATCGTGGAGCCTCCTCTTTCGTTTGGTATGTGGACTGCGTGCCTAGCTCTTTCCGTTTTTGAGTTACAGGTACTTGAACGCACCTACCGATTTGCTGCGCGTCACAGCACTCGAGCACTGAATGAGAGGGTGCGTAGGATAATCCCGTGACTCCTTTTAGTCAGTTCTTATTGTGTTAACTGTGTGATTGTGTAGAGGGGGGTCGTTAGACTACAGCTGTCCTCTCGCTTGTAACGAGCAATTGTAAACTCCTTTTCTGCAGTCTGAGAAGAAGATAATGCCAAAAGGGGGTGTGAATCAATGTGCAAAGTCTCTATAATAATAATATAAAGGATGCGCTTTTAATTGAATGCAGTCGGGCCACGGCCAAGAATTAGACATATCTACATCTGATTAATGAAGAGTAAGAGAGTGGATTTAATCGGAACAATAATAGGCATAAAAGAACTTCCCTGACCGGGAATCGAACCCGGGCCGCGGCGGTGAGAGCGCCGAATCCTAACCACTAGACCACCAGGGACGTTGCTGAAGGAGTTTGTACGGCTGGCCAGGAATTTCTTTGCTATCAACGCTGTCGCATCAAAAACGGAACAGCCCCCAGGCCCTGCGCAATTGTTACAGGTGTCACTAGGACAGGTTCGTAATACCGGGGTAGCAACACCGTGGAAATGCAGACAAGGAAGCCAGACAATAAATCATGAAAGGGTTTCATTTAAATTATTAAAACAATCAGATTGAAATATACTAAAATGGCCAAGCACATATATAAAACATAAAAACGAAATATTGGTCGCAATAACAAGAATAGTTGGATCAATAGCAGCAGTATTCACAATGATTATCACAATTCAAATATAGATTTAGCTACAGCAATAGCAACAACAATTGGCAAATAGCTATATCCATAACAGGAGTAGCTATCACAACTTAAATATAGGTTCGGCTACAGAAATAACCTGCTATATATCAATATCAGTAACGTTGGAAATGGTTACAGCAACAAACGTAATGCAATTGTCTAACAGCAGCAATCAATAAGAAAATTTTACAACAATAGAAAGTCCCAAAGCCGTCTTCTCTGTGTTCCACGGTGGCATTAGCTGAGACTCGAATAGGCTACAACAGCTCTGGTTAGTGAGGGCCGTCACTGGAGACGTTTCTCTAAGAAAGTAAAACAAAATAAAAGAACTTCGGCTAAGCAATCCAAATTGTTGAAAGCAGGGCGATGCAGCAAGCACACACACAGCAGCAAAAAATTGCACACTTCACTTAGCGAGGGGAGGTATATTCGCCTCTTCCCCTCTAAATGCTCAATCCGCCTTGAACAGCGAACTCAACGCTCTCCCTCTCAGTTGCTTCCGGAGTTGGGTCTCTCAGCGGCAGCGACCTGCTGTACAAGTCCCTTGGTCAGATCCTTCAGGTGTGGGCCCGTATTTGTTCCTTTAGTTCTTTATTACTTTCTGGTTTACTTGAGTTTCATTTCTGTCTCCTCGCGTTTCTGTGGGGGCTGTGTGGTCCAGTGGTTAAAGAAAAGGCCTTGTAAGCAGGTGGTCCCCGGTTCAAATCCCACCTCAGCCACTGACTCATTGTGTGACCCTGAGCAAGTCACTTAACCTCCTTGTGCTCCGTCTTTCAGTTGAGACGTAGTTGTAAGTGACTCTGCAGCTGATGCATAGTTCTCACACCCTAGTCTCTGTAAGTCGCCTTGGATAAAGGCGTCTGCTAAATTAACAAATAATAATAAAAATAATAATAATTTCTTGTCTGTGTCTCCGTGTCTCCACAGCTGTGCGTTCCCGTGTCTCTTTGCCTGGAGCTCGCTCTGCCCTCTCAATCTGTCCGTCTCTTAAAACCATTTATTTAATTAAAAATAATAAGACCCACGTGCGGAATGCGCTTCAAAAGCGACACATTAATTGTCAATTAGGTGGAGAGGCAGTCCAGGCAAGTGCCGTGATTCAAAATTAGTGAAAATAAACAATAGCCAAACACACAATCAATAATAAATCGTGCAGTGAAAATACAAAATCATATCGTGATTTAAATAAAAAAAAAACAAGCACGCATGTATATAAACACAAAATAATAATAAAAAATAATAAAGTGTAAATGCACACCTGCAACACAATGACAGACAATGAATCATAATGAACTGCCATAATAAAGTGTGCTCCTTAGGAGAGATTAGACGGCTTCTACACTAGCGCTGTGAACAAATAGTGAGTGTTTCATCCTCTTTGGTTTGAGCAACTGGTTTTAGAGGACGAGGTGGCCGAGTGGTTAAGGCGATGGACTGCTATTCCATTGTGCTCTGCACGCGTGGGTTCGAATCCCATCCTTGTCGTAGCTTTTTTTTATTATTACTGTTTCTCGTTCTCTTTTTTTTGGCAGAAGTGTTTATCCTGCGACTATAGGACAGTATTGGTCTGTGTTAGAGATGCTCCCCAACAGTAACACAAAAACAGCCTAAACTTTGTTGAAAAATAGTATAACCAAAGGCACTGCTGGGATTTGAACCCAGGATCTCCTGTTTACTAGACAGGCGCTTTAACCATCTAAGCCACGGCGCCCTGCCACACGCAAAGAAATATGTGTCAGGGACCTGTGAAATGAAACCTATCAGGGACATTATTGCCTTTACTGTCATTCTCTACTGCAATGCAGGACTGTAAAATTAAGCGCGCGACATTTCTGAAATTAATCTGAAACACTTGAAAATGTGTATTACATGTTATTAAACAATTTCCGACCTCAGATATCGGAATCTGCATTGTATTTTATATGACCGATTGTACCCTCTTTGTCTAGATATATGACATTTGGTAGTTCACATGATCAAAACATATGGTTAAATTGAGGTCACACCGAGACTTGAACTCGGATGGCTGGATTCAGAGTCCAGAGTGCTAACCTTTACAACATGGAACCTCTGCTGAGCACCCTGGAGATGAATGGCTGTAACATCCTCAGCTCCCAGGTGTTAAATCCCCTACTGCTGACAACCCCTGGACAGCAAGGCTTTCTCCCCGTTCTGATTGCACACAGTCCTTCAACAAACATCAGTTTCTCCAGTTTGAATCCAAAATGTGACGTTTCATTTCTTGGTTCATACTGGCAGCAGGTCTCGAAAACTGCACTATCAGCACCCAATCGTGCACCACAAACACTGCTCACATTCAAATAAGACACATGTTCATTGACAATATATGTATTACACATGTAGATTTAGGAACTGTTTTAATAACATCGGCATTGCTCATTTAAAATAAGAAACATTTGCTTAACAATTAAACACGTTGCATCTTTACAAGTGAAAATACACTTTCAAATACAAATTCCTCCATTTGACCCTCATAAGAACACGACCGGACCCCAGCAATAAAACGACATATAACTAACACGTGGAGTAAATGAATGAATAAAAATGTCTATAGGAACACTTTATTTTGCTTTTCCTTTACTTCTAGCCATCGTTTGGCATAATGTGTTGTTTATGCAAGATGGGTAAGACGCCCAATCCGCACAGCTGTCTCCTAGCAAGTGAAGGCACCACTGTATTCTGGACGCTGTAGTTTATTCTAGGAACAAGACACCTGGGCGTGCTAGATATCACGGGAAATCGTGGAGCCTCCTCTTTCGTTTGGTATGTGGACTGCGTGCCTAGCTCTTTCCGTTTTTGAGTTACAGGTACTTGAACGCACCTACCGATTTGCTGCGCGTCACAGCACTGGAACACTGGATAATCCCGTGACTCTTTTTAGTTGGTACTTATTGTGTTAACTGTGTGATTGTGTAGAGGGGGGTCGTTAGACTACAGCTGTCCTCTCGCTTGTAACGAGCAATTGTAAACTCCTTTTCTGCAGTCTGAGAAGATAATGCCAAAAGGGGTTGTGAATCAATGTGCAAAGTCTCTATAATAATAATATAAAGGATGCGCTTTTAATTGAATGCAGTCGGGCCACAGCCAAGAGTTAGACATATCCACATCTGATTAATGAAGAGTAAGAGAGTGGTTTTAATCGGAATAATAATAGGCATAAAAGAACTTCCCTGACCGGGAATCGAACCCGGGCCGCGGCGGTGAGAGCGCCGAATCCTAACCACTAGACCACCAGGGACGTTGCTGAAGGAGTTTGTACGGCTAGCCAGGAATTTCTTTGCTATCAACGCTGTCGCATCAAAAACGGAACAGCCCCCAGGCCCTGCGCAATTGTTACAGGTGTCACTAGGACAGGTTCGTAATACCGGGGTAGCAACACCGTGGAAATGCAGACAAGGAAGCCAGACAATAAATCATGAAAGGGATTCATTTAAATTATTAAAACAATCAGATTAAAATACAATAAAATGGCCAAACACATATATTAAACATAAAAACGAAATATTGGTCGCAATAACAAGAATAGTTGGATCAATAGCAGCAGTATTCACAATGATTATCACAATTCAAATATAGATTTAGCTACAGCAATAGCAACAACAATGGGCAAATAGCTATAGCCATAACAGGAGTAGCTATCACAACTTAAATATAGGTTCGGCTACAGAAATAACCTGCTATTTATCAAAATCAGTAACGTTGGAAATGGTTACAGCAACAAACGTAATGTAATTGTCTAACAGTAGCAATCAATAAGAAAAGTTTACAACAATAGAATGTACCAAAGCCGTCTTCTCTGTGTTCCACGGTGGCATTAGCTGAGACTCGAATAGGCTACAACAGCTCTGGTTAGTGAGGGCCGTCACTGGAGACGTTTCTCTAAGAAAAAAAACAAAATAAAAGAACTTCGGCTAAGCAATCCAAATTGTTGAAAGCAGGGCGATGCAGCAAGCACACACACACAGCAGCAAAAGATTGCACACTTCACTTAATGAGGGGGAGGTATATTCGCCTCTTCCCCTCTAAATGCTCAATCCGCCTTAAACAGCGAACTCAACGCCTTCCCTCTCAGTTGCTTCCAGAGTTGGGTCTCTCAGCGGCAGCGACCTGCTGTACAAGTCCCTTGGTCAGATCCCTCAGGTAATTTCTCTCCTCTGTGCCCGTGTATCCACAGCTGTGCGTTCCCGTGTCTCTTTGCCTGGAGCTCGCTCTGCTCTCTCAATCTGTCCGTCTCTTAAAACCATTTATTATATTAAAAACAATAAGACCCACGTGCAACAGCATTGTCCCCCACTGGGGATTGATTCCACAACCCTCCGGTCAAGGGTCCAGAGCCCTAACCACTACTCCACACAAGTGCCGTGATTCAAAAATAGTGAAAATAAATAATAGCCAAACACACAACCAATAATAAATCGTGCAGTGAAAATACAAAATCATATCGTGATTTAAATAAATAAAAAAAAACAAGCACGCATGTATATAAACACAAAAAAAAAAAAAAAAAAACTGTAACTGCACACCTGCAACACAATGACAGACAATGAATCATAATGAACTGCCATAATAAAGTGTGCTCCTTAGGAGAGATTAGACGTCTTAAACACCCGCGCTGTGAACAAATAGTGAGTGTTTCATCCTCTTTGGATTGAGCAACTGGTTTTCGGGGACGAGGTGGCCGAGTGGTTAAGGCGGTGGACTGCTAATCCATTGTGCTCTGCACGCGTGGGCTCAAATCCCATCCTCGTCGTAGCTTTTTTTTTTATTATTACTGTTTCTCGTTCTCTCTTTTTTTTGGCAAAAGTGTTTATCCCGCGACTATAGGACAGTATTGGTCTGTGTTAGAGATGTTCCCCAACAGTAACACAAAAACAGCCTAAACTTTGCTGAAAAATAGTATAACCAAAGGCACCGCTGGGATTTGAACCCAGGATCTCCTGTTTACTAGACAGGCGCTTTAACCATCTAAGCCACGGCGCCCTGCCACACGCAAAGAAATACGTGTCAGCGACCTGTGAAATGAAACCTATCAGGGACATTATTGCCTTTACTGTCATTCTCTACTGCAATTCAGGACTGTAAAATTAAGCGCGCGACATTTCTGAAATTAATCTGAAACACTTGAAAATGCGTATTACTTGTTATTAAACAATTTCCGACCTCAGATATCGGAATCTGCATTGTATTTTATATGACCGATTGTACCCTCTGTCTAGATATATGACATTTGGTAGTTCACATGATCAAAACATATGGTTAAATTGAGGTCACACCGAGACTTGAACTCGGATGGCGGGATTCAGAGTCCAGAGTGCTAACCTTTACAACATGGAACCTCTGCTGAGCACCCTGGAGATGAATGGCTGTAACATCCTCAGCTCCCAGGTGTTAAATCCCCTACTGCTGACAACCCCTGGACCGCAAGGCTTTCTCCCCGTTCTGATTGCACACAGTCCTTCAACAAACACCAGTTTCTCCAGTTTGAATCCAAAATGCGACGTTTCATTTCTTGGTTCGTACTGGCAGCAGGTCTCGAAAACTGCACTATCACCACCCAATCGTGCACCACAAACACTGCTCACATTCAAATAAGACACATGTTCATTGACAATATATGTATTACACATGTAGATTTAGAAACTGTTTTAATAACATCGGCATTGCTCATTTAAAATAAGAAACATTTGCTTAACAATTAAACACGTTGCATCTTTACAAGTGAAAATACACTTTCAAATACAAATTCCTCCATTTGACCCTCATAAGGACACGACCAGACCCCAGCAATAAAACGACATATAACTAACACGTGGAGTAAATGAATGAATAAAAATGTGTATAGGAACACTTTATTTTGCTTTTCCTTTACTTCTAGCCATCGTTTGGCATAATGTGTTGTTTATGCAAGATGGGTAAGACGCCCAATCCGCACAGCTGTCTCCTAGCAAGTGAAGGCACCACTGTATTCTGGACGCTGTAGTTTATTCTAGGAACAAAACACCTGGGCGTGCTAGATATCACGGGAAATCGTGGAGCCTCCTCTTTCGTTTGGTATGTGGACTGCGTGCCTAGCTCTTTCCGTTTTTGAGTTACAGGTACTTGAACGCACCTACCGATTTGCTGCGCGTCACAGCACTGGAACACTGGATAATCCCGTGACTCTTTTTAGTTGGTACTTATTGTGTTAACTGTGTGATTGTGTAGAGGGGGGTCGTTAGACTACAGCTGTCCTCTCGCTTGTAACGAGCAATTGTAAACTCCTTTTCTGCAGTCTGAGAAGAAGATAATGCCAAAAGGGGTTGTGAATCAATGTGCAAAGTCTCTATAATAATAATATAAAGGATGCGCTTTTAATTGAATGCAGTCGGGCCACAGCCAAGAATTAGACATATCTACATCTGATTAATGAAGAGTAAGAGAGTGGTTTTAATCGGAATAATAATAGGCATAAAAGAACTTCCCTGACCGGGAATCGAACCCGGGCCGCGGCGGCGAGAGCGCCGAATCCTAACCACTAGACCACCAGGGACGTTGCTGAAGGAGTTTGTACGGCTGGCCAGGAATTTCTTTGCTATCAACGCTGTCGCATCAAAAACGGAACAGCCCCCAGGCCCTGCGCAATTGTTACAGGTGTCACTAGGACAGGTACGTAATACCGGGGTAGCGACACCGTGGAAATGCAGACAAGGAAGCCAGACAATAAATCATGAAAGGGATTCATTTAAATTATTAAAACAATCAGATTAAAATATACTAAAATGGCCAAGCACATATATAAAACATAAAAACGAAATATTGGTCGCAATAACAAGAATAGTTGGATCAATAGCAGCAGTATTCACAATGATTATCACAATTCAAATATAGATTTAGCTACAGCAATAGCAACAACAATGGGCAAATAGCTATAGCCATAACAGGAGTAGCTATCACAACTTAAATATAGGTTCGGCTACAGAAATAACCTGCTATATATCAATATCAGTAACGTTGGATATGGTTACAGCAACAAACGTAATGTATTTGTCTAACAGCAGCAATCAATAAGAAAAGTTTACAACAATAGAAAGTCCCAAAGCCGTCTTCTCTGTGTTCCACGGTGGCATTAGCTGAGACTCGAATAGGCTACAACAGCTCTGGTTAGTGAGGGCCGTCACTGGAGACGTTTCTCTAAGAAAGTAAAACAAAATAAAAGAACTTCGGCTAAGCAATCCAAATTGTTGAAAGCAGGGCGATGCAGCAAGCACACACACAGCAGCAAAAGATTGCACACTTCACTTAGCGAGGGGGGAGGTATATTCGCCTCTTCCCCTCTAAATGCTCAATCCGCCTTAAACAGCGAACTCAACGCCTTCCCTCTCAGTTGCTTCCGGAGTTGGGTCTCTCAGCGGCAGCGACCTGCTGTACAAGTCCCTTGGTCAGATCCCTCAGGTAATTTCTCGCCTCTGTGTCCGTGTCTCCACAGCTGTGCGTTCCCGTGTCTCTTTGCCTGGAGCTCGCTCTGCTCTCTCAATCGGTCCGTCTCTTAAAACCATTTATTTAATTAAAAATAATAAGACCCACGTGAGGAATGCGCTTTAAAAGCAACATATTAATTGTCAATTAGGTGGAGAGGCAGTCTAGGCAAGTTATTATTATTTATTTTTTAGCAGACGCCCTTATCCAGGGTGACTTACAATTGTTACAAGATATCTCATTATACTTTATACAGATATCATATTATTTTTACATACAGTTACCCATTTATACAGTTGGGTTTTTACTGGAGCAATCTAGGTAAAGTACCTTGCTCAAGGGTACAACAGCATTGTCCCCCACTGGGGATTGAACCCACAACCCTCCGGTCAAGGGTCCAGAGCTCTAACCACTACTCCACACAAGTGCCGTGATTCAAAATTAGTGAAAATAAACAATAGCCAAATACACAATCAATAATAAATCGTGCAGTGAAAATACAAAATCATATCGTGACTTAAATAAAAAAAAACAAGCACGCATGTATATAAACACAAAATAATAAAAAAAATAATAAAGTGTAAATGCACACCTGCAACACAATGACAGACAATGAATCATAATGAACTGCCATAATAAAGTGTGCTCCTTAGGAGAGATTAGACGGCTTCTACACCCGCGCTGTGAACAAATAGTGAGTGTTTCATCCTCTTTGGTTTGAGCAACTGGTTTTTGGGGACGAGGTGGCCGAGTGGTTAAGGCGATGGACTGCTAATCCATTCTGCTCTGCACGTGTGGGTTCGAATCCCATCCTCGTCGTAGCTTTTTTTTTATTATTATTACTGTTTCTCGTTCTCTTTTTTTTTTGGCAAAAGTGTTTATCCTGCGACTATAGGACAGTATTGGTCTGTGTTAGAGATGTTCCCCAACAGTAACACAAAAAAAGCCTGAAGTTTGCTGAAAAATAGTATAACCAAAGGCTCCGCTGGGATTTGAACCCTGGATCTCCGGTTTACTAGACAGGCGCTTTAACCATCTAAGCCACGGCGCCCTGCCACACGCAAAGAAATATGTGTCAGAGACCTGTGAAATGAAACCTATCAGAGACATTATTGCCTTTACTGACATTCTCTACTGCAATGCAGGACTGTAAAATTAAGCGCGCGACATTTCTGAAATTAATCTGAAACACTTGAAAATGCGTATTACTTGTTATTAAAGAATTTCCGACCTCAGATATCGGAATCTGCATTGTATTTTATATGACCGATTGTACCCTCTTTGTCTAGATATATGACATTTGGTAGTTCACATGATCAAAACATATAGTTAAATTGAGGTCACACCGAGACTTGAACTCGGATGGCTGGATTCAGAGTCCAGAGTGCTAACCTTTACAACATGGAACCTCTGCTGAGCACCCTGGAGATGAATGGCTGTAACATCCTCAGCTACCAGGTGTTAAATCCCCTACTGCTGACAACCCCTGGACCCCAAGGCATTCTCCCCGTTCTGATTGCACACAGTCCTTCAACAAACATCAGTTTCTCCAGTTTGAATCCAAAATGCGACGTTTCATTTCTTGGTTCATACTGGCAGCGGGTCTCGAAAACTGCACTATCAGCACCCAATCGTGCACCACAAACACAGCTCACATTAAAATAAGACACATGTTCATTGACAATATATGTATTACACTTGTAGATTTAGAAACTGTTTTAATAACATCGGCATTGCTCATTTAAAATAAGAAACATTTGCTTAACAATTAAACACGTTGCATCTTTACAAGTGAAAATACACTTTCAAATACAAATTCCTCCATTTGACCCTCATAAGGACACGACCGGACCCCAGCAATAAAACGACATATAACTAACACGTGGAGTAAATGAATGAATAAAAATGTGTATAGGAACACTTTATTTTGCTTTTCCTTTACTTCTAGCCATCGTTTGGCATAATGTGTTGTTTATGCAAGATGGATAAGACGCCCAATGCGCACAGCTGTCTCCTAGCAAGTGAAGGCACCACTGTATTCTGGACGCTGTAGTTTATTCTAGGAACAAGACACCTGGGCGTGTTAGATATCACGGGAAATCGTGGAGCCTCCTCTTTCGTTTGGTATGTGGACTGCGTGCCTAGCTCTTTCCGTTTTTGAGTTCCAGGTACTTGAACGCACCTACCGATTTGCTGCGCGTCACAGCACTGGAGCACTGAACGAGAGGGTGCGTAGGATAATCCCGTGACTCTTTTTAGTCGGTACTTATTGTGTTAACTGTGTGATTGTGTAGAGGGGGGTCGTTAGACTACAGCTGTCCTCTCGCTTGTAACGAGCAATTGTAAACTCCTTTTCTGCAGTCTGAGAAGAAGATAATGCCAAAAGGGGTTGTGAATCAATGTGCAAAGTCTCTATAATAATAATATAAAGGATGCGCTTTTAATTGAATGCAGTCGGGCCACAGACAAGAATTAGACATATCTACATCTGATTAATGAAGAGTAAGAGAGTGGTTTTAATCGGAATAATAATAGGCATAAAAGAACTTCCCTTACCGGGAAACGAACCCGGGCCGCGGCAGTGAGAGCGCCGAATCCTAACCACTAGACCACCAGGGACGTTGCTGAAGGCGTTTGTACGGCTGGCCAGGAATTTCTTTGCTATCAACGCTGTCGCATCAAAAACGGAACAGCCCCCAGGCCCTGCGCAATTGTTACAGGTGTCACTAGGACAGGTTCGTAATACCGGGGTAGCAACACCGTGGAAATGCAGACAAGGAAGCCAGACAATAAATCATGAAAGGGATTCATTTAAATTATTAAAACAATCAGATTAAAATATACTAAAATGGCCAAGCACATATATAAAACATAAAAACGAAATATTGGTCGCAATAACAAGAATAGTTGGATCAATAGCAGCAGTATTCACAATGATTATCACAATTCAAATATAGATTTAGCTACAGCAATAGCAACAACAATGGGCAAATAGCTATAGCCATAACAGGAGTAGCTATCACAACTTAAATATAGGTTCGGCTACAGAAATAACCTGCTATATATCAATATCAGTAACGTTGGAAATGGTTACAGCAACAAACGTAATGTAATTGTCTAACAGCAGCAATCAATAAGAAAAGTTTACAACAATAGAAAGTCCCAAAGCCGTCTTCTCTGTGTTCCACGGTGGCATTAGCTGAGACTCGAATAGGCTACAACAGCTCTGGTTAGTGAGGGCCGTCACTGGAGACGTTTCTCTAAGAAAGTAAAACAAAATAAAAGAACTTCGGCTAAGCAATCCAAATTGTTGAAAGCAGGGCGATGCAGCAAGCACACACACAGCAGCAAAAGATTGCACACTTCACTTAGCGAGGGGGGAGGTATATTCGCCTCTTCCCCTCTAAATGCTCAATCCGCCTTAAACAGCGAACTCAACGCCTTCCCTCTCAGTTGCTTCCGGAGTTGGGTCTCTCAGCGGCAGCGACCTGCTGTACAAGTCCCTTGGTCAGATCCCTCAGGTAATTTCTCGCCTCTGTGTCCGTGTCTCCACAGCTGTGCGTTCCCGTGTCTCTTTGCCTGGAGCTCGCTCTGCTCTCTCAATCTGTCCGTCTCTTAAAACCATTTATTTAATTAAAAATAATAAGACCCACGTGCGGAATGCGCTTCAAAAGCAACACATTAATTGTCAATTAGGTGGAGAGGCAGTCATTATTATTATAATTATTTATTTCTTAACAGACGCCCTTATCCAGGGCAACTTACAATATATCACATTATACAGATATCACATTATTTTTACATACAGTTACCCATTTATACAGTTGGGTTTTTACTGGAGCAATCTAGGTAAAGTACCTTGCTCAAGGGTACAACAGCATTGTCCCCCACTGGGGATTGAACCCACAACCCTCCGGTCAAGGGTCCAGAGCCCTAACCACTACTCCACACAAGTGCCGTGATTCAAAATTTGTGAAAATAAACAATAGCCAAACACACAATCAATAATAAATCGTGCAGTGAAAATACAAAATCATATCGTTATTTAAATAAAAAAAAAACAAGCACGCATGTATATAAATACAAAATAATAATAAAACAAATAATAAAGTGTAAATGCACACCTGCAACACAATGACAGACAATGAATCATAATGAACTGCCATAATAAAGTGTGCTCCTTAGGAGAGATTAGACGGCTTCTACACCCGCGCTGTGAACAAATAGTGAGTGTTTCATCCTCTTTGGTTTGAGCATCTGTTTTTCGGGGACGAGGTGGCCGAGTGGTTAAGGCGATGGACTGCTAATCCATTGTGCTCTGCACGCGTGGGTTCGAATCCCATCCTCGTCGTAGCTTTTTTTTTATTATTATTACTGTTTCTCATTCTCTTTTTTTGGCAAAAGTGTTTATCCTGCGACTATAGGACAGTATTGGTCTGTGTTAGAGATGTTCCCCAACAGTAACACAAAAACAGGCTAAACTTTGCTGAAAAATAGTATAACCAAAGGCACCGCTGAGATTTGAACCCAGGATCTCCTGTTTACTAGACAGACGCTTTAACCATCTAAGCCACGGCGCCCTGCCACACGCAAAGAAATATGTGTCAGAGACCTGTGAAATGAAACCTATCAGGGACATTATTGCCTTTACTGTCATTCTCTACTGCAATGCAGGACTGTAAAATTAAGCGCGCGACATTTCTGAAATTAATCTGAAACACTTGAAAATGCGTATTACTTGTTATTAAACAATTTCCGACCTCAGATATCGGAATCTGCATTGTATTTTATATGACCGATTGTACCCTCTTTGTCTAGATATATGACATTTGGTAGTTCACATGATCAAAACATATGGTTAAATTGAGGTCACACCGAGACTTGAACTCGGATGGCTGGATTCAGAGTCCAGAGTGCTAACCTTTACAACATGGAACCTCTGCTGAGCACCCTGGAGATGAATGGCTGTAACATCCTCAGCTCCCAGGTGTTAAATCCCCTACTGCTGACAACCCCTGGACCGCAAGGCTTTCTCCCCGTTCTGATTGCACACAGTCCTTCAACAAACATCAGTTTCTCCAGTTTGAATCCAAAATGCGACGTTTCATTTCTTGGTTCATACTGGCAGCAGGTCTCGAAAACTGCACTATCAGCACCCAATCGTGCACCACAAACACTGCTCACATTCAAATAAGACACATGTTCATTGACAATATATGTATTACACATGTAGATTTAGAAACTGTTTTAATAACATCGGCATTGCTCATTTAAAATAAGAAACATTTGCTTAACAATTAAACACGTTGCATCTTTACAAGTGAAAATACACTTTCAAATACAAATTCCTCCATTTGACCCTCATAAGGACACGACCGGACCCCAGCAATAAAACGACATATAACTAACACGTGGAGTAAATGAATGAATAAAAATGTGTATAGGAACACTTTATTTTGCTTTTCCTTTACCTCTAGCCATCGTTTGGCATAATGTGTTGTTTATGCAAGATGGATAAGACGCCCAATGCGCACAGCTGTCTCCTAGCAAGTGAAGGCACCACTGTATTCTGGACGCTGTAGTTTATTCTAGGAACAAGACACCTGGGCGTGTTAGATATCACGGGAAATCGTGGAGCCTCCTCTTTCGTTTGGTATGTGGACTGCGTGCCTAGCTCTTTCCGTTTTTGAGTTACAGGTACTTGAACGCACCTACCGATTTGCTGCGCGTCACAGCACTGGAGCACTGAATGAGAGGGTGCGTAGGATAATCCCGTGACTCTTTTTAGTCGGTACTTATTGTTTTAACTGTGTGATTGTGTAGAGGTGGGTCGTTAGACTACAGCTGTCCTCTCGCTTGTAACGAGCAATTGTAAACTCCTTTTCTGCAGTCTGAGAAGAAGATAATGCCAAAAGGGGTTGTGAATCAATGTGCAAAGTCTCTATAATAATAATATAAAGGATGCGCTTTTAATTGAATGCAGTCGGGCCACAGCCAAGAATTAGACATATCTACATCTGATTAATGAAGAGTAAGAGAGTGGTTTTAATCGGAATAATAATAGGCATAAAAGAACTTCCCTGACCGGGAATCGAACCCGGGCCGCGGCGGTGAGAGCGCCGAATTATTATTTTATTATTATTATTATTTATTTCTTAGCAGACGCCCTTATCCAGGGCGACTTACAATCGTAAGCAAAAACATTTCAAGCGTTACAATACAAGTAATACAATAAGAGCAAGAAATACAATAACTTTTGTTCAAGTAAAGTACAAGTGTGACAAACCACAATTCAATAATACAGCAGGTAATAGTGATAGTTACATCAAGATATGATTAAATAGTGATATTTACATCAGGATGTGATTAAATACAAAGTACTACAGGTTAAAAACTTGGCAGATTACAGTATTCTGAAGTACAGGATTAAATGCAGTAAAATAGGGGCTGATAAGAGCAAAATAAAGCACATTTACATGAAGGGTGATAGTGTCCCAGGATACAAACAGAGGAGTTCTACAGGTGCTCTTTGAAGAGGTGAGTCTTAAGGATGCGCCGGAATGTGGTCAGGGACTGGGCAGTCCTGACATCTGTAGGAAGGTCATTCCACCACTGCGGAGCAAGGGTGGAGAAGGAGCGGGCTTTGGAGGCAGGGGAGCGTAGCGGTGGTAGAGCTAGTCTTCTAGTGCAGGCGGAGCGGAGAGGTCGAGTGGGGGTGTAGGGAGAGATCAGGGTCTGGAGGTAGCTGGGTGCAGACTGGTCAAGGCATCTGTAGGCTAGTACAAGAGTCTTGAACTGGATGCGAGCGGTGATCGGGAGCCAGTGGAGCAAGCGGAGTAGTGGAGTAGCGTGGGCGATGCGAGGCAGAGAGAACACTAGGCGGGCAGCAGAGTTCTGGATGAGCTGGAGCGGACGGGTGGCGGACGCAGGGAGGCCAGCCAGGAGGGAGTTGCAGTAGTCTAGGCGGGAGAGTACCAGGGCCTGGACCAGGAGCTGGGTAGCATAGTTGGTGAGGAAGGGTCGGATTCTTCGGATGTTGCTCAGGAAGAATCGGCAAGTGCGTGCCAGAGTGGAGATGTGCTGGGAATAAGAGAGGCAGGGGTCCAGGGTGACTCCGAGGTTCTTAGCGGAGGAAGAGGGAGAGAGTGTGGTAGATTCCAGAGGAACAGAGATAGAGAGATCAGAGGAGGGGGAGGAGGAGGGAAAGAAAATGAGGTCAGATTTAGAGAGGTTGAGTTTGAGGTGATGCGAGTGCATCCAGGAGGAAATAGCAGACAGACAGGTAGAGATACGGGAGGAGATGGTGGAGTCAGAGGTGGGGAAGGAGAGGAAAATCTGAGCATCATCAGCATAGAAATGGTATGAGAAACCATAGCATGCGATGAGGGGGCCCAGGGAGCGGATGTAGAGAGAGAACAGGAGAGGACCCAAGACTGACCCTTGGGGGACTCCAGTTAAGATAGGGTGAGGTGTGGAGGTTGCTCCACGCCAGGTTACCTGGTAAGTGCGGTTGGAGAGGTAGGAGGAGAACCAGGCCAGAGGAGTGCCAGAGATCCCCAGGTCAGCAAGAGATGATAGTAGAATAGAGTGATCAACAGTGTCAAAGGCAGCAGAGAGGTCGAGGAGAATTAGGACAGAGGAGAGAGAGGCAGCTCGGGCACATTTAAGTGAGTTGGTGACAGACAGGAGGGCGGTTTCAGTAGAGTGAGCAGAGCGGAAGCCAGATTGGAGAGGGTCAAGCAGAGAGTGGTTGGACAGGAAAGCAGAGAGCTGGCGGTGTACAGTCCGCTCGAGGGTTTTGGAGAGGAAGGGTAGGAGGGAGACAGGACGGTAGCTCTGGAGGGAGGTGGGGTCGAGGGTAGGTTTTTTGAGGAGGGGAGTGATCGAGGCTTGTTTGAAGGCAGAGGGGAAGATACCAGAAAGTAGAGAGGTGTTGAGGAGGGAGGAGATGAAGGGGAGTAGAGCAGGAGCAGCAGCTTGAAAGAGGTGAGTGGGGAGGGGGTCCAAGGCACACGTGGTGGGTTTGTGACCCTGGAGCAGGGAGGAGAGGTCAGAGTCTGAGAGGGGCAAGAAGGTGGAGAAGGAGGGTGAGTTAGTAGGGGTTGCAGTGGGTGTAGGAGTTGGAGCGGGAGGGGGTGCGGGGAGGGAGAGGTGTTAAAGAGTTTGCGGATATCTGAAATTTTAGAAGAGAAGAAGGAGGCAAAGTCATCAGGGGAGATAGAGGAGGGAGGAGGAGGGGGGGGGTTAAGGAGGGAGGAGAAGGTAGAGAATAGTTTACGTGGGTTGTTGTGGAGGCTTGGATTACAGATTGGAAATAAGCACATTTAGCAGAGGAGAGAGTAGAGGAGAAGGAGGAGAGGAGAGTGCGGTAAAGGTCTAGGGCAGCAGGGAGTTTGGTTCTCTTCCATTTCTTTTCAGCAGATCGCAGTGTGATTCTTGCCGAGCGGAGCGCAGAGGAGAGCCAGGGATGGGGAGGGGAGGGGCGAGCAGGACGGGAGGTGAGGGGACAGAGGGAGTTGAGGGAGGAGGTGAGTGAGGAGAAGAGGGTGGAGGTAGCAGAGTCTACGGAGAGTTGTGAAAAGGAGTCGATAGGAGGGAGGTGAGAGAGAGCAGTGGAGGCAAGGACAGAGGGGGAGAGAGAGCGGAGGTTACGGCGAGAGGTGACAGTGGGGGTAGGAGGAGCAGGGAGAGGGGGGAGAGACAGAGAAAAAGAGATGAAATAGTGATCAGAGAGGTCCAGGGGGGTGACAGAGAGGGTGGAGGGGCAGCAGGCCCTGGAGAAGGTGAAGTCCAGTTGACGGCCAGCTTTGTGGGTAGGAGGGGACGGAGAGAGACAGAAGTCGAAGGAGTGCAGGAGAGGGAGGAATCCAGCAGAGTGGCTGGGGTTGGAGAGATGGATGTTGAAGTCACCCAACAGGACAGTCGGGGTAGACAGGGAGGGGAGGGAGGAGAGTAGATAGTCGAGTTCATCCAGAAAGTGAGTGAGAGGCCCAGGGGGGCGGTACAGAACAATGAGCAGGAGTTGACAGGGAAAGGTTAGTTGGACTGCATGAAATTCAAAGGTACTGACAGAGAGTGAGATGAGATCGGAGGGGACAGAAAAGAGTAAGGAGGGAGAGGAGAAGACCCGTCCCACCTCCCCGTCCAGTGAGATGCGGGGTATGGGACAGGACGTAGAGAGAGGACAGGGCAGCAGGAGTAACAGTGTTATCAGGGGACAGCCAGGTTTCAGTGAGAGCACGGAAATCGAGCGAGAGGTGGGAGGCAAAGGCAGAGATGAAATCAGCTTTGTTAGCAGAAGAGTGACAGTTCCAGAGTGCACCAGAGAGTGTGCGGGAGGGGGGGAGAGGCAGAGAAATGAGGTTAGAGGGGTTAGAGGAGCAGAAGCGGAGGGAGGGCAGAGGACGAGGACGGGAGGACAGAACAGGGATGTGAGAGACAGTCATAGCAGGACAAAAGGCACAGTGGGAGCAGTAGGGTGGAGGGTACAGACCTGACTAGTAGAGAGCTTCTTCTAGAGCCCCGTTAGGTTTGGATCTATTGGAACAGCGTCTCAGCGCAGGCCTCCCCTCGCTGGACTCCCACAGCTAGACTCCCGGCTCTTTTGTTGAGGCTCTTCTGTTGGCTGGACAGACCACCACTAGACCACCAGGGGACCAGGGACGTTGCTGAAGGAGTTTGTACGGCTGGCCAGGAATTTCTTTGCTATCAACGCTGTCGCATCAAAAACGGAACAGCCCCCAGGCCCTGCGCAATTGTTACAGGTGTCACTAGGACAGGTTCGTAATACCGGGGTAGCAACACCGTGGAAATGCAGACAAGGAAGCCAGACAATAAATCATGAAAGGGATTCATTTAAATTATTAAAACAATCAGATTAAAATATACTAAAATGGCCAAGCACATATATAAAACATAAAAACGAAATATTGGTCGCAATAACAAGAATAGTTGGATCAATAGCAGCAGTATTCACAATGATTATCACAATTCAAATATAGATTTAGCTACAGCAATAGCAACAACAATGGGCAAATAGCTATAGCCATAACAGGAGTAGCTATCACAACTTAAATATAGGTTCGGCTACAGAAATAACCTGCTATATATCAATATCAGTAACGTTGGAAATGGTTACAGCAACAAACGTAATGTAATTGTCTAACAGCAGCAATCAATAAGAAAAGTTTACAACAATAGAAAGTCCCAAAGCCGTCTTCTCTGTGTTCCACGGTGGCATTAGCTGAGACTCGAATAGGCTACAACAGCTCTGGTTAGTGAGGGCCGTCACTGGAGACGTTTCTCTAAGAAAGTAAAACAAAATAAAAGAACTTCGGCTAAGCAATCCAAATTGTTGAAAGCAGGGCGATGCAGCAAGCACACACACAGCAGCAAAAGATTGCACACTTCACTTAGCGAGGGGGGAGGTATATTCGCCTCTTCCCCTCTAAATGCTCAATCCGCCTTAAACAGCGAACTCAACGCCTTCCCTCTCAGTTGCTTCCGGAGTTGGGTCTCTCAGCGTCAGCGACCTGCTGTACAAGTCCCTTGGTCAGATCCCTCAGGTAATTTCTCGCCTCTGTGTCCGTGTCTCCACAGCTGTGCGTTCCCGTGTCTCTTTGCCTGGAGCTCGCTCTGCTCTCTCAATCTGTCCGTCTCTTAAAACCATTTATTTAATTAAAAATAATAAGACCCACGTGCGGAATGCGCTTCAAAAGCAACACATTAATTGTCAATTAGGTGGAGAGGCAGTCATTATTATTATAATTATTTATTTCTTAACAGACGCCCTTATCCAGGGCAACTTACAATATATCACATTATACAGATATCACATTATTTTTACATACAGTTACCCATTTATACAGTTGGGTTTTTACTGGAGCAATCTAGGTAAAGTACCTTGCTCAAGGGTACAACAGCATTGTCCCCCACTGGGGATTGAACCCACAACCCTCCGGTCAAGGGTCCAGAGCCCTAACCACTACTCCACACAAGTGCCGTGATTCAAAATTTGTGAAAATAAACAATAGCCAAACACACAATCAATAATAAATCGTGCAGTGAAAATACAAAATCATATCGTTATTTAAATAAAAAAAAAACAAGCACGCATGTATATAAATACAAAATAATAATAAAACAAATAATAAAGTGTAAATGCACACCTGCAACACAATGACAGACAATGAATCATAATGAACTGCCATAATAAAGTGTGCTCCTTAGGAGAGATTAGACGGCTTCTACACCCGCGCTGTGAACAAATAGTGAGTGTTTCATCCTCTTTGGTTTGAGCATCTGTTTTTCGGGGACGAGGTGGCCGAGTGGTTAAGGCGATGGACTGCTAATCCATTGTGCTCTGCACGCGTGGGTTCGAATCCCATCCTCGTCGTAGCTTTTTTTTTATTATTATTACTGTTTCTCATTCTCTTTTTTTGGCAAAAGTGTTTATCCTGCGACTATAGGACAGTATTGGTCTGTGTTAGAGATGTTCCCCAACAGTAACACAAAAACAGGCTAAACTTTGCTGAAAAATAGTATAACCAAAGGCACCGCTGAGATTTGAACCCAGGATCTCCTGTTTACTAGACAGACGCTTTAACCATCTAAGCCACGGCGCCCTGCCACACGCAAAGAAATATGTGTCAGAGACCTGTGAAATGAAACCTATCAGGGACATTATTGCCTTTACTGTCATTCTCTACTGCAATGCAGGACTGTAAAATTAAGCGCGCGACATTTCTGAAATTAATCTGAAACACTTGAAAATGCGTATTACTTGTTATTAAACAATTTCCGACCTCAGATATCGGAATCTGCATTGTATTTTATATGACCGATTGTACCCTCTTTGTCTAGATATATGACATTTGGTAGTTCACATGATCAAAACATATGGTTAAATTGAGGTCACACCGAGACTTGAACTCGGATGGCTGGATTCAGAGTCCAGAGTGCTAACCTTTACAACATGGAACCTCTGCTGAGCACCCTGGAGATGAATGGCTGTAACATCCTCAGCTCCCAGGTGTTAAATCCCCTACTGCTGACAACCCCTGGACCGCAAGGCTTTCTCCCCGTTCTGATTGCACACAGTCCTTCAACAAACATCAGTTTCTCCAGTTTGAATCCAAAATGCGACGTTTCATTTCTTGGTTCATACTGGCAGCAGGTCTCGAAAACTGCACTATCAGCACCCAATCGTGCACCACAAACACTGCTCACATTCAAATAAGACACATGTTCATTGACAATATATGTATTACACATGTAGATTTAGAAACTGTTTTAATAACATCGGCATTGCTCATTTAAAATAAGAAACATTTGCTTAACAATTAAACACGTTGCATCTTTACAAGTGAAAATACACTTTCAAATACAAATTCCTCCATTTGACCCTCATAAGGACACGACCGGACCCCAGCAATAAAACGACATATAACTAACACGTGGAGTAAATGAATGAATAAAAATGTGTATAGGAACACTTTATTTTGCTTTTCCTTTACCTCTAGCCATCGTTTGGCATAATGTGTTGTTTATGCAAGATGGATAAGACGCCCAATGCGCACAGCTGTCTCCTAGCAAGTGAAGGCACCACTGTATTCTGGACGCTGTAGTTTATTCTAGGAACAAGACACCTGGGCGTGTTAGATATCACGGGAAATCGTGGAGCCTCCTCTTTCGTTTGGTATGTGGACTGCGTGCCTAGCTCTTTCCGTTTTTGAGTTACAGGTACTTGAACGCACCTACCGATTTGCTGCGCGTCACAGCACTGGAGCACTGAATGAGAGGGTGCGTAGGATAATCCCGTGACTCTTTTTAGTCGGTACTTATTGTGTTAACTGTGTGATTGTGTAGAGGTGGGTCGTTAGACTACAGCTGTCCTCTCGCTTGTAACGAGCAATTGTAAACTCCTTTTCTGCAGTCTGAGAAGAAGATAATGCCAAAAGGGGTTGTGAATCAATGTGCAAAGTCTCTATAATAATAATATAAAGGATGCGCTTTTAATTGAATGCAGTCGGGCCACAGCCAAGAATTAGACATATCTACATCTGATTAATGAAGAGTAAGAGAGTGGTTTTAATCGGAATAATAATAGGCATAAAAGAACTTCCCTGACCGGGAATCGAACCCGGGCCGCGGCGGTGAGAGCGCCGAATTATTATTTTATTATTATTATTATTTATTTCTTAGCAGACGCCCTTATCCAGGGCGACTTACAATCGTAAGCAAAAACATTTCAAGCGTTACAATACAAGTAATACAATAAGAGCAAGAAATACAATAACTTTTGTTCAAGTAAAGTACAAGTGTGACAAACCACAATTCAATAATACAGCAGGTAATAGTGATAGTTACATCAAGATATGATTAAATAGTGATATTTACATCAGGATGTGATTAAATACAAAGTACTACAGGTTAAAAACTTGGCAGATTACAGTATTCTGAAGTACAGGATTAAATGCAGTAAAATAGGGGCTGATAAGAGCAAAATAAAGCACATTTACATGAAGGGTGATAGTGTCCCAGGATACAAACAGAGGAGTTCTACAGGTGCTCTTTGAAGAGGTGAGTCTTAAGGATGCGCCGGAATGTGGTCAGGGACTGGGCAGTCCTGACATCTGTAGGAAGGTCATTCCACCACTGCGGAGCAAGGGTGGAGAAGGAGCGGGCTTTGGAGGCAGGGGAGCGTAGCGGTGGTAGAGCTAGTCTTCTAGTGCAGGCGGAGCGGAGAGGTCGAGTGGGGGTGTAGGGAGAGATCAGGGTCTGGAGGTAGCTGGGTGCAGACTGGTCAAGGCATCTGTAGGCTAGTACAAGAGTCTTGAACTGGATGCGAGCGGTGATCGGGAGCCAGTGGAGCAAGCGGAGTAGTGGAGTAGCGTGGGCGATGCGAGGCAGAGAGAACACTAGGCGGGCAGCAGAGTTCTGGATGAGCTGGAGCGGACGGGTGGCGGACGCAGGGAGGCCAGCCAGGAGGGAGTTGCAGTAGTCTAGGCGGGAGAGTACCAGGGCCTGGACCAGGAGCTGGGTAGCATAGTTGGTGAGGAAGGGTCGGATTCTTCGGATGTTGCTCAGGAAGAATCGGCAAGTGCGTGCCAGAGTGGAGATGTGCTGGGAATAAGAGAGGCAGGGGTCCAGGGTGACTCCGAGGTTCTTAGCGGAGGAAGAGGGAGAGAGTGTGGTAGATTCCAGAGGAACAGAGATAGAGAGATCAGAGGAGGGGGAGGAGGAGGGAAAGAAAATGAGGTCAGATTTAGAGAGGTTGAGTTTGAGGTGATGCGAGTGCATCCAGGAGGAAATAGCAGACAGACAGGTAGAGATACGGGAGGAGATGGTGGAGTCAGAGGTGGGGAAGGAGAGGAAAATCTGAGCATCATCAGCATAGAAATGGTATGAGAAACCATAGCATGCGATGAGGGGGCCCAGGGAGCGGATGTAGAGAGAGAACAGGAGAGGACCCAAGACTGACCCTTGGGGGACTCCAGTTAAGATAGGGTGAGGTGTGGAGGTTGCTCCACGCCAGGTTACCTGGTAAGTGCGGTTGGAGAGGTAGGAGGAGAACCAGGCCAGAGGAGTGCCAGAGATCCCCAGGTCAGCAAGAGATGATAGTAGAATAGAGTGATCAACAGTGTCAAAGGCAGCAGAGAGGTCGAGGAGAATTAGGACAGAGGAGAGAGAGGCAGCTCGGGCACATTTAAGTGAGTTGGTGACAGACAGGAGGGCGGTTTCAGTAGAGTGAGCAGAGCGGAAGCCAGATTGGAGAGGGTCAAGCAGAGAGTGGTTGGACAGGAAAGCAGAGAGCTGGCGGTGTACAGTCCGCTCGAGGGTTTTGGAGAGGAAGGGTAGGAGGGAGACAGGACGGTAGCTCTGGAGGGAGGTGGGGTCGAGGGTAGGTTTTTTGAGGAGGGGAGTGATCGAGGCTTGTTTGAAGGCAGAGGGGAAGATACCAGAAAGTAGAGAGGTGTTGAGGAGGGAGGAGATGAAGGGGAGTAGAGCAGGAGCAGCAGCTTGAAAGAGGTGAGTGGGGAGGGGGTCCAAGGCACACGTGGTGGGTTTGTGACCCTGGAGCAGGGAGGAGAGGTCAGAGTCTGAGAGGGGCAAGAAGGTGGAGAAGGAGGGTGAGTTAGTAGGGGTTGCAGTGGGTGTAGGAGTTGGAGCGGGAGGGGGTGCGGGGAGGGAGAGGTGTTAAAGAGTTTGCGGATATCTGAAATTTTAGAAGAGAAGAAGGAGGCAAAGTCATCAGGGGAGATAGAGGAGGGAGGAGGAGGGGGGGGTTAAGGAGGGAGGAGAAGGTAGAGAATAGTTTACGTGGGTTGTTGTGGAGGCTTGGATTACAGATTGGAAATAAGCACATTTAGCAGAGGAGAGAGTAGAGGAGAAGGAGGAGAGGAGAGTGCGGTAAAGGTCTAGGGCAGCAGGGAGTTTGGTTCTCTTCCATTTCTTTTCAGCAGATCGCAGTGTGATTCTTGCCGAGCGGAGCGCAGAGGAGAGCCAGGGATGGGGAGGGGAGGGGCGAGCAGGACGGGAGGTGAGGGGACAGAGGGAGTTGAGGGAGGAGGTGAGTGAGGAGAAGAGGGTGGAGGTAGCAGAGTCTACGGAGAGTTGTGAAAAGGAGTCGATAGGAGGGAGGTGAGAGAGAGCAGTGGAGGCAAGGACAGAGGGGGAGAGAGAGCGGAGGTTACGGCGAGAGGTGACAGTGGGGGTAGGAGGAGCAGGGAGAGGGGGGAGAGACAGAGAAAAAGAGATGAAATAGTGATCAGAGAGGTCCAGGGGGGTGACAGAGAGGGTGGAGGGGCAGCAGGCCCTGGAGAAGGTGAAGTCCAGTTGACGGCCAGCTTTGTGGGTAGGAGGGGACGGAGAGAGACAGAAGTCGAAGGAGTGCAGGAGAGGGAGGAATCCAGCAGAGTGGCTGGGGTTGGAGAGATGGATGTTGAAGTCACCCAACAGGACAGTCGGGGTAGACAGGGAGGGGAGGGAGGAGAGTAGATAGTCGAGTTCATCCAGAAAGTGAGTGAGAGGCCCAGGGGGGCGGTACAGAACAATGAGCAGGAGTTGACAGGGAAAGGTTAGTTGGACTGCATGAAATTCAAAGGTACTGACAGAGAGTGAGATGAGATCGGAGGGGACAGAAAAGAGTAAGGAGGGAGAGGAGAAGACCCGTCCCACCTCCCCGTCCAGTGAGATGCGGGGTATGGGACAGGACGTAGAGAGAGGACAGGGCAGCAGGAGTAACAGTGTTATCAGGGGACAGCCAGGTTTCAGTGAGAGCACGGAAATCGAGCGAGAGGTGGGAGGCAAAGGCAGAGATGAAATCAGCTTTGTTAGCAGAAGAGTGACAGTTCCAGAGTGCACCAGAGAGTGTGCGGGAGGGGGGGAGAGGCAGAGAAATGAGGTTAGAGGGGTTAGAGGAGCAGAAGCGGAGGGAGGGCAGAGGACGAGGACGGGAGGACAGAACAGGGATGTGAGAGACAGTCATAGCAGGACAAAAGGCACAGTGGGAGCAGTAGGGTGGAGGGTACAGACCTGACTAGTAGAGAGCTTCTTCTAGAGCCCCGTTAGGTTTGGATCTATTGGAACAGCGTCTCAGCGCAGGCCTCCCCTCGCTGGACTCCCACAGCTAGACTCCCGGCTCTTTTGTTGAGGCTCTTCTGTTGGCTGGCGCGTCTGGCTGGCGCTAAAATAGGCTGCTTAATATATATATATAATCCTAACCACTAGACCACCAGGGACGTTGCTGAAGGAGTTTGTACGGCTGGCCAGGAATTTCTTTGCTATCAACGCTGTCGCATCAAAAACGGAACAGCCCCCAGGCCCTGCGCAATTGTTACAGGTGTCACTAGGACAGGTTCGTAATACCGGGGTAGCAACACCGTGGAAATGCAGACAAGGAAGCCAGACAATAAATCATGAAAGGGATTCATTTAAATTATTAAAACAATCAGATTAAAATATACTAAAATGGCCAAGCACATATATAAAACATAAAAACGAAATATTGGTCGCAATAACAAGAATAGTTGGATCAATAGCAGCAGTATTCACAATGATTATCACAATTCAAATATAGATTTAGCTACAGCAATAGCAACAACAATGGGCAAATAGCTATAGCCATAACAGGAGTAGCTATCACAACTTAAATATAGGTTCGGCTACAGAAATAACCTGCTATATATCAATATCAGTAACGTTGGAAATGGTTACAGCAACAAACGTAATGTAATTGTCTAACAGCAGCAATCAATAAGAAAAGTTTACAACAATAGAAAGTCCCAAAGCCGTCTTCTCTGTGTTCCACGGTGGCATTAGCTGAGACTCGAATAGGCTACAACAGCTCTGGTTAGTGAGGGCCGTCACTGGAGACGTTTCTCTAAGAAAGTAAAACAAAATAAAAGAACTTCGGCTAAGCAATCCAAATTGTTGAAAGCAGGGTGATGCAGCAAGCACACACACAGCAGCAAAAGATTGCACACTTCACTTAGCGAGGGGGGAGGTATATTCGCCTCTTCCCCTCTAAATGCTCAATCCGCCTTAAACAGCGAACTCAACGCCTTCCCTCTCAGTTGCTTCCGGAGTTGGGTCTCTCAGCGTCAGCGACCTGCTGTACAAGTCCCTTGGTCAGATCCCTCAGGTAATTTCTCGCCTCTGTGTCCGTGTCTCCACAGCTGTGCGTTCCCGTGTCTCTTTGCCTGGAGCTCGCTCTGCTCTCTCAATCTGTCCGTCTCTTAAAACCATTTATTTAATTAAAAATAATAAGACCCACGTGCGGAATGCGCTTTAAAAGCAACATATTAATTGTCAATTAGGTGGAGAGACAGTCTAGGCAAGTTATTATTATTTATTTTTTAGCAGACACCCTTATCCAGGGCGACTTACAATTGTTACAAGATATCACATTATACATATATCACATTATTTTTACATACAGTTACCCATTTATACAGTTGGGTTTTTACTGGAGCAATCTAGGTAAAGTACCTTGCTCAAGGGTACAACAGCAATGTCCCCCACAGGGGATTGAACCCACAACCCTCCGGTCAAGGGTTCAGAGCTCTAACCTCTACTCCACACAAGTGCCGTGATTCAAAATTAGTGAAAATAAACAATAGCCAAACACACAATCAATAATAAATCGTGCACTGAAAAAACAAAATCATATCGTGATTTCAATAAAAAAAAAACAAGCACGCATGTATATAAACACAAAATAATAAAAAAAAAATAAAGTGTAAATGCACACCTGCAACACAATGACAGACAATGAATCATAATGATTTCCATTACACGAGAGTAGATGTTAAAACTTCATGCTGATTTGAACTCGGCTCTCGCCAAGATAAGCACCAACTAAGACGTAGCTTTACAGTAAACTAATCTGATCCATATGCGTCTCCATCCATTTACGTTTCCTTCCATATGATGATGTAGATATCCTTCTGTCTGGTGTTAATGGCTGAAGTGTAATGCTGGCTCCAGGGATCAGCTTATTTGCCTCCCTGGCGCATCAGCACACACAACGGCTGCGATGCTGGCTCCGGGGATCAACCAAAGTGCGGCCTCCCCAGCGCATCAGCATGACAACCGTCTGGATTGAGCTAAGTAGGGTAGATCTCTGGGGTTTTCAAGTGGGCACCTTCCATCCTCAGTGTTTCGTCGACTAGCCCACGACACCTCAAGAGGGCTCGACGGTGATTCTGGCGTCCCAGCATCACCCCCCTCCGTCCCCCACTCAACTCAGCCCAGCTTACTTACCTCACTCACTTTCATCAATTTCCACAGAATTCGTAGAACTCCTGAAGCACTCTTGTACACTCTGTACGGAACTCCATTAGGCCCTGGAGATGATGAAGCCCTTGCTTTTTTCACAGCTTGCTCTATTTCTTTCCACTTAGGTGCACAGTCCTCCATTTGGTATTCTGGTGGATTGATAGGTGGGATGTCTGACGGAATTGACATAGGCTCCTGCCTTTTTGAATCTGTATGTGTTTCCTCCAAATATCTCTCCAGCTCAACCTTAGATGCTTTTAGTGTGCCATTCTTCTCACTGGTGAATAACTTCTTTACAAATTGGAATGGGTCTTTATAAAAGTTAGCTCTCGCACGCTCCTTCTTTTTGTAGCGTTTCCGTAGGCGCTCAGCTCTGCGCAATGTTGCAAGCTTATCTTTTATGACCCTTTGTAAGAGATTGAGTCCCTCCTTCTGACTTTGTTCTGCTCTTCTCCATTGGTTCCTCAGCTGTCTCCTTTCTCTAACTAAGCGTTCAATCTCCTGCTGCCGTCTAGACTTTCCAGGAATAGTTTGTACTTTTTCCTTCCTTTTTTCAACTCCAAACCTCTCACTTCCATATGCGTAGATGATGTCCCCAAATTTATCCAGCTTCTTTTCAACTGCTCCACTTAATCTTTCCAATGCAACGCAGAGATCTGTGTTTACTGTGTCCCATGCAGTTTTCTCACATGCTCTTGGCCATTTAACTCCAGGCTTGTGCCCGTTGAGGTTCTTTTCTCTCTTATGCTGGTTTGTCTGACCGGGTTCACAAGGATCATTAGGTTCATCACTAACTGTGTCCATGCAAGTCCTCCTCACATCTATGACAGGGGTGCTGATATCCTGCGAACTGTGGTTTGCTTCCTGTCGCTGGATTTCATTCGACTGACTTGACTGACTTCGTAAGAAGTACTGATCAATGCGAGGCCCTTGTCCCTTCTCCCTCAAGCATTTCATTCTCCCTTGATGAATCTTCAAACCCCTGACCGTTGTCGCCTTGCTCCAGCCGCAGACACAAACCTGGAGTTCCATGTCTTTGTTAACTGCAGATCTTGAACTAGTCTTTTGTGAAGTACTCTCCATACTCATATCCGTTTCCGTTCCTAAGTCGTTAACCGTGTTGTCCAACGTTGAGTCATCTTCCGCCCCCGCTCTCGCAGACTCTAGGGGTATTTTTCTCTTTAATTTCTTAGAAGCCTTGGGCGGGTGTCTCCAGCATCCTGTAAACACAGAGCTGGATACTGCCGACAAGGGTAGCTAACCCTTACCAGCCCCAATGGGGTCTCTTTCCTCCTGTCAGCTGTCTCTCCAGGCTGTCACAAGGTCTTTCCCTTGTTCCCTTGTTGCCATAAAGTATGCTCCTTAGGAGAGATTAGACGGCTTATACACCCGCGCTGTGAACAAATAGTGAGTGTTTCATCCTCTTTGGTTTGAGCAACTGGTTTTTGGGGACGAGGTGGCCGAGTGGTTAAGGCGATGGACTGCTAATCCATTGTGCTCTGCACGCGTGGGTTCGAATCCCATCCTCGTCATAGCTTTTTTTTATTATTATTACTGTTTCTCGTTCTCTTTTTTTTGGCAAAAGTGTTCATCCTGCGACTATAGGACAGTATTGGTCTGTGTTAGAGATGTTCCCCAACAGTAACACAAAAACAGGCTAAACTTTGCTGAAAAATAGTATAACCAAAGGCACCACTGAGATTTGAACCCAGGATCTCCTGTTTACTAGACAGGCGCTTTAACCATCTAAGCCACGGCGCCCTGCCACACGCAAAGAAATATGTGTCAGAGACCTGTGAAATGAAACCTATCAGGGACATTATTGCCTTTACTGTCATTCTCTACTGCAATACAGGACTGTAAAATTAAGCGCGCGACATTTCTGAAATTAATCTGAAACACTTGAAAATGCGTATTACTTGTTATTAAACAATTTCCGACCTCAGATATCGGAATCTGCATTGTATTTTATATGACCGATTGTACCCTCTTTGTCTAGATATATGACATTTGGTAGTTCACATGATCAAAACATATGGTTAAATTGAGGTCACACCGAGACTTTAACTCGGATGGCTGGATTCAGAGTCCAGAGTGCTAACCTTTACAACATGGAACCTCTGCTGAGCACCCTGGAGATGAATGGCTGTAACATCCTCAGCTCCCAGGTGTTAAATCCCCTACTGCTGACAACCCCTGGACCGCAAGGCTTTCTCCCCGTTCTGATTGCACACAGTCCTTCAACAAACATCAGTTTCTCCAGTTTGAATCCAAAATGCGACGTTTCATTTCTTGGTTCATACTGGCAGCAGGTCTCGAAAACTGCACTATCAGCACCCAATCGTGCACCACAAACACTGCTCACATTCAAATAAGACACATGTTCATTGACAATATATGTATTACACATGTAGATTTAGAAACTGTTTTAATAACATCGGCATTGCTCATTTAAAATAAGAAACATTTGCTTAACAATTAAACACGTTGCATCTGTACAAGTGAAAATACACTTTCAAATACAAATTCCTCCATTTGACCCTCATAAGGACACGACCGGACCCCAGCAATAAAACGACATATAACTAACACGTGGAGTAAATGAATGAATAAAAATGTGTATAGGAACACTTTATTTTGCTTTTCCTTTACCTCTAGCCATCGTTTGGCATAATGTGTTGTTTATGCAAGATGGATAAGACGCCCAATGCGCACAGCTGTCTCCTAGCAAGTGAAGGCACCACTGTATTCTGGACGCTGTAGTTTATTCTAGGAACAAGACACCTGGGCGTGTTAGATATCACGGGAAATTGTGGAGCCTCCTCTTTCGTTTGGTATGTGGACTGCGTGCCTAGCTTTCCGTTTTTGAGTTACAGGTACTTGAACGCACCTACCGATTTGCTGCGCGTCACAGCACTGGAGCACTGAATGAGAGGGTGCGTAGGATAATCCCGTGACTCTTTTTAGTCGGTACTTATTGTGTTAACTGTGTGATTGTGTAGAGGGGGGTCGTTAGACTACAGCTGTCCTCTCGCTTGTAACGAGCAATTGTAAACTCCTTTTCTGCAGTCTGAGAAGAAGATAATGCCAAAAAGGGTTGTGAATCAATGTGCAAAGTCTCTATAATAATAATATAAAGGATGCGCTTTTAATTGAATGCAGTCGGGCCACAGCCAAGAATTAGACATATCTACATCTGATTAATGAAGAGTAAGAGAGTGGTTTTAATCGGAATAATAATAGGCATAAAAGAACTTCCCTGACCGGGAATCGAACCCGGGCCACGGCGGTGAGAGCGCCGAATCCTAACCACTAGACCACCAAGGACGTTGCTGAAGGAGTTTGTACGGCTGGCCAGGAATTTCTTTGCTATCAACGCTGTCGCATCAAAAACGGAACAGCCCCCAGGCCCTGCGCAATTGTTACAGGTGTCACTAGGACAGGTTCGTAATACCGGGGTAGCAACACCGTGGAAATGCAGACAAGGAAGCCAGACAATAAATCATGAAAGGGATTCATTTAAATTATTAAAACAATCAGATTAAAATATACTAAAATGGCCAAGCACATATATAAAACATAAAAACGAAATATTGGTCGCAATAACAAGAATAGTTGGATCAATAGCAGCAGTATTCACAATGATTATCACAATTCAAATATAGATTTAGCTACAGCAATAGCAACAACAATGGGCAAATAGCTATAGCCATAACAGGAGTAGCTATCACAACTTAAATATAGGTTCGGCTACAGAAATAACCTGCTATATATCGATATCAGTAACGTTGGAAATGGTTACAGCAACAAACGTAATGTAATTGTCTAACAGCAGCAATCAATAAGAAAAGTTTACAACAATAGAAAGTCCCAAAGTCGTCTTCTCTGTGTTCCACGGTGGCATTAGCTGAGACTCAAATAGGCTACAACAGCTCTGGTTCCCTTTCAAGTCGAAAAATATCCATCAAGGTATGGGATATTGCCGTCAGGCAGTAGCGATTGGCTGAGCTTTTATAGCAAAGCTGCCGATAGGCCTCTGCGCGAGCTGCCACGTAAGCCCGCCCCCTTGGGAGCTTACTATACGCAGCGCGCAGAGACTCACTTCCTCTTTTGTCTTCAGCATTGGTAGCGGTAGGTATTAGAGCCTGTAGCTGATTGTACTCAATAAGCTTAAAGCTTGAGAAGCTGGTTTTTGCCCCTTCTCAGAGTTTATTTCAGTTACACTCTTCGGAGTCGTTATTATTATTTAAGGATTTTATATATTGTGTATATTTTTATATATTTTATATATTTCCTTCACGCTTTGCTTGCATCGCGTTGTCTCGTGGTCTCCCGTCTTTCCTTTATTAATTAATTTTGATTATTGTGTTGTGTTTTGGGTTGTATTAAAATATATATTTTTCTGTGTGTATTTTTATATATTTGTGACGCACGTTGCGTTGGCCTTGGCCGCGCGCGTGTCTGCAGCCCCGGTCTTGCCTTGGCTAGACCGCGTGTGTGTGGAGCCTGCTCTGCTGTCTCCCACGTACTGCCTGCGGTGAAAAAAAAAAAAAAAAAAAAAAACGCGTGGTAGTTGTACTGTGCCCACATATACTGTGTCCCAGTCACTTAATCACCACCAGCAGTACTGCTGCAGCAAAAAAAAAAAAAAAAAAAAAAAAAATCCCATTCACTACACAGAGGAAGACGACCACTAAGCCTCAATCCCCAGCACCAGCAGGTAAGTAGTGCACAGCATCAGACACTGTACCAGCACATAGCATCTCCGCTCTGCGGGTCAGCTGACGCTTAGGCGTCTGTGCTAGCGTTCTACGCTCGGTACTCACGCTCCGGCGTGCTGCGCTTAGGCGCTTGGTGTCGGCACTTTGCCACTTGGTGCAGCGCTTCGGCGCTTTGTGCAGCGCATCAGCGCTTGGTGCTAGCGCGTCTGCGCTTGGGGACTTCGGTGCATCGACGCTCGGTGCACGCACCTCGACGCTCGACGCTTCGGCGCTCGACGCTCGGTGCACGCACCTCGACGCTCGACGCTTCGGCGCTCGACGCTCGGCGCGTCGACGCCTCGACGCTCGGTGCACGCACCTCGACGCTCGACGCTTCGGCGCTCGACGCTCGGTGCACGCACCTCGACGCTCGACGCTTCGGCGCTCGACGCTTCGGCGCTCGACGCTCGGCGCATCGACGCCTTGACGCTCGGTGCACGCACCTCGACGCTCGGTGCACGCACCTCGACGCTCGACGCTCGACGCTCGGTGCACGCACCTCGACGCTCGACGCTCGGTGCACGCACCTCGACGCTTGGCGCTTCGACGCCTTGACGCTCGGTGCACGCACCTCGACGCTCGGTGCACGCACTTCGGCGCTCGCTCGGTGCACGCACCTTGACGCTCGGCGCTTCGACGCCTTGACGCTCGGTGCACGCACCTCAACGCTCGACGCTTTGGCGCTCGACGCTTGGCGCATCGACGCCTTTACCATCAGTGCACGTCCACGCTTCGGCAACCATGTCCGGGTTCCACCGTTGCGTCACCTGCCAGGCAAAATTGCCAGCGAGCGATCCCCATGAGGACTGTGTGGCGTGTCTGGGGCCAGAGCACGCCGCATCCGCGTTGGCGGATTGGGCTTTTTGCCATCTTTGTGCTGGTTTCCAGACACGCACCCTCCGCCAAAGGGCGAAGAAAGCAGTGGGTGGGCGCTCTCCTTCCACTGGATCGTCCCACACCATTTCTGCCCCGCCGTCATCTACGGCGATGCCGCCAGGGCGGCTGCAGCTCTCCAGGAGCCCGTCCTCCCAGCTAACGGCTGGTCAGAGGTCCCCCACCAGACGCGCTCGGGAGCACAGCCCCTCCCCTTGTAGGGTACGCCCCCGTCGGGAGTCTAGGTCGCACTCCAGATCGCCTCGACGGAGAGCACGCTCTCGTTCCCCTCGTCGGGACAGGCGATACAGAGACAGGTCGGGGGTGGCAGAGCTAACCTCCAAAATGTCTCAATTCATGGAAGTTATGATGGGGCAGCAGTCCATCCTCATGTCCTTAGCAAATGTGGTGCCTCCAGTCCCAGGACAACCGACTGGGCCCATTGCTAGTCAGCCAGTGGCCCCTCCACAACCTGCACCGGTCGTCGCTCCTCCAGTGCAGTCTCAAGGGGAGTGGGATATCGATGCGCTGTCTAGAGACGCATCTGACATCCTAGAGGGGGACAGTACAGAGGCTGAGGTAGCCTCCCAGCACTCTGAGGATGAGCTCCACGTGCTGGACACCAATGACCCTACGTGGTCTGTGGTGGACAGAGCAACCCGCCACTTGGGCGTCGAGTGGCCGATGGCAGAACCACCTCGGCGCTCCTTGTTTGAGTCGCCTTCAGCCCAGTCCAGTCAGTCCAGGATGCTTCCGGCATTCCCAGACTTTATTAAGGAGGTACAGTCCACTTGGGGGGCTCCGGCCTCTGCCCCGGCGACTTCTCGCAAGGCCTCGGCCTTTAACATGCAAGGGGCAAGTGAGGCTGGGTTGGCGTCCTTCCCACCTGTGGACGCTGCGTTCGCCGCGTTGGTGAAGACGCCAACATTATCGGGGCTGACGAAAGATCCTGCATGCCCCAATAAGCAGTGCAGGACCACTGAGGTACACCTCAAGAAGGGGTACGCTGCGGCCACAGAGGCGGTCAAGCTCTCTAATGTGGCCAGCTTGCTGACGGTCTACCAAGCGGCATTACTCAAAGACCTGCTGAGTGCCCTTCGGCGGCCCTCAGAAGCGAGTTGGGGACCGTCAGTCAACTGCTGGTGAAGCTGGCCCAGCTCAACGCGCGGGCTCAGGGCAGGAGCATCGCGTCTCTGGTGGTGGCCAGAAGGCAACTCTGGCTCTCGCAGGCGAGAGTGCAGGAACCTGATAAGGCCCTGTTGCTGGATGCCCCAATTACACCGGGACACACATTAGGTCCAGCGGTGGAGGAGATGCTGCAACGCTCCGCCAAGGCGCGGGAGGCGTCACAGCAAATGGCGAAAATGTGGCCAAAACCGTCGTTCCAGCCGAAGCGGCCTCAGGAACATCAGTGGCGCAGGGCACCACCGCAGCACCAGCCACGGCCAGGGGGTACTAAGACCTCTCCCTCAAGCACAGCAGCGCGCGGTCAACCTCCTTTTTCAAGACCGCAGCGCGGAGGGTGGCGCCCTAGAGGTGGTGCCAAGCCACGCCCTCGGGGCTCTGGCCAGGCCCCTCCCGAACGAGCCCAGCCCAAACAGCCCTGAGAACACCAGGCAGCTGTTAACCCTCCCCTACACTGTCTCCCAGCTCCAGTTCTGGCAACAATGCACCAACGACATCTGGGTGCACAAAACTATATCCACCGGGTACACCCTTCAGTTCCAGTTAAAACCTCCCCCCTTTCGGGGAGTGGTCGTAACTGCAGTGAAGGACTCGGTTCAGTCCTCAGCTCTGAATGTGGAAATACAAGCATTGCTCAGCAAGCGTGCCATTCAACAAGTAGACCCTGCTCTGATCGACCAGGGGTTCTATTCCAAATACTTCCTGGTGCCCAAGAAGGACGGCGGGCTCCGTCCTATTTTAGATCTGCGAGTACTGAACAAATACCTGCGGGTGTTATCGTTCAGGATGCTTACGCACAGGCACATCATCCAGTCAGTCCGACACGGCGACTGGTTCACCACCGTGGACCTGACAGATGCGTACTTTCACGTTCCCATCTGCCCGGGTCACAGGAAGTATCTGCGTTTCGCATTCCAGAGCAGGGTATACGAGTTTTGTGTCCTTCCATTCGGCCTGTCACTAGCTCCTCGAACCTTTTCGAAATGTATGGATGCCATTCTAGCTCCCTTGCGGGCTCAAGGTGTCCGACTGCTGAATTATCTGGACGACTGGCTCGTCTGCGCGCAGTCGAAGGAGCAGGTGGCACAGCACACAGTGATGGTTACAGACCATCTTCGGCGGCTAGGTCTGAAGATCAATTCAGAAAAGAGCCGCCTAGTGCCGAGCCAACAGACCGAATTTTTGGGTCTACATCTGGACTCAGTGTCCATGGAAGCGACCCTGTCGACACAAAGAGTTGCCTCAATAGAGCAGTGTCTTGCCCTATTCAGGTTGAGACAAACAGTCAACATGGAGCTGTGTCAGCGCATGCTGGGGTTGATGGCTGCCGCCTCACAAGCCCTTCCTTTGGGCTTACTACACCAGAGACCTCTGCAGGCCTGGTTCAATGCCTTCGCGTTGCATCCGCGGAGAGACAAACACCGCAGGCTAAGGGTATCCCAAGCCTGCTGGGAAGCGCTACGCTGGTGGAGAGTTCCGTCAAACCTCCGCCAAGGCGTACGCTTGGGTCCCATTTTCAGAAGGCAGGTCATCACGACCGACGCTTCCAACCACGGTTGGGGAGCAGTCTGGAACGGGACAGGGACCCGTGGAGTGTGGTCAGGACCCTGGAGGTCAGCCCACATCAACGCTCTGGAGCTCAGAGCGGTGGACCTCGCCCTCCGGCACTTCTTGCCAGTGCTTCTAGACAAGCACGTGTTAGTGCGGTCAGACAACACCACAGTAGTGGCGTATATCAATCGCCAGGGCGGATTGCGGTCCCCCAGTCTTCACCAGATGGTAACGCGGCTGTTGCTCTGGGCTCAGCCGCGTTTAGCCTCTCTGCGTGCAGTTCATCTGCCGGGCAGAGTCAATTACGCAGCGGATCTCCTGTCCAGAGGAGGTCCTCTTTCGGGCAAATGGCGTCTCCACCCTCAAGTGGTGGAGCGCATCTGGGAATGGTTCGGCACAGCGCAGGTCGATCTCTTCGCTTCGCGAGAGACCACGTACTGTCCCCTATGGTTCTCGGTGAAGGACCTCGACAGCCCCCTGGGGGTGGATGCACTGGCTCACGAATGGCCGCCAGGGCTCCTGTATGCCTTTCCACCGATTCCGATGCTCCCCGCCTTCTTGGAGAAGGTCAGGGTAGAGCGAGCGACAGTGATTCTGATCGCTCCTCGGTGGCCTCGGAGAATATGGTTCCCGAGTCTAGTGCAATTACTGCACGGTCGCCCGAGGGAGCTCCCTCTGCGAGCGGACTTGTTGTCCCAAGCTCAAGGAGAGCTTTGGCATCCGAACCCCAAACTCATGCAGTTGTGGGCTTGGCCCCTGAGCGGGAGCGCCTGTCAGCCTTAGGGCTTTCGACTGCAGTTATATCGACCATCCAGAGTGCGAGAGCGCCCTCTACTAGGTCGCAGTATGCGTATAAGTGGCAGTTGTTTCAGAGTTGGTGTCTGGCTGAGAGCCACGACCCAGTCTCCTGTCCTATGGCAGTAATATTGCAGTTTCTGCAGAAACTGCTGGATGAAGGGAAATCTCCTTCTACACTTAAAGTGTATTTAGCCGCCATTTCGGCTTGTCATGTACGCATTGACGGTTTATCACCTGGTTGCCATTTTTTGGCATCTCAGTTTCTGAAAGGCGCAAGACGCTTGCGGCCTCCAAGAACGACCAGTTTACCGTCGTGGAGCCTTGATGTGGTGCTAGAAGCCCTTACCAAGGCACCGTTTGAGCCTCTCCACAGCGTGGATATGAAGCTCATATCTATTAAGACTGCATTTTTGCTGGCTGTGGTATCAGCAAAACGCGTGAGCGAGTTACATGCACTTTCAGTGCATCCTTCTTGTACTCGTTTTGCAGGAGACGGTTCTAAGGTCTCCATGCGCCCTAATCCGGCCTTTTTACCAAAGGTTATATCCCCGTTCCACATGAACCAGTCAGTCGAGTTGATGGCGTTCCATCCTCCTCCTTTTTCTTCCCCAGAGGAAGAGCGGTTACACATGCTCTGCCCCGTGAGGGCATTGAGGTGTTATATTGACCGTACAAGGACTGTGAGGCAGACAGAACAGTTGTTCATTAGCCATGGTTCTAGATCTTTGGGTCAGCCGCTGTCTAAACAGCGCCTTTCCCACTGGATAGTGGATGCTATTAGATTAGCGTATGAATCTGCAGGCCTTCCACCACCAGGGCAGTTGAAGGCGCATTCTACCAGGGGTATGGCGACATCCTGGGCCCTCTTTCGAGGGGTGCCGGTGTCTGATATTTGCGCGGCAGCCAGTTGGGCTACGCCGCATACTTTCATGAGGTTTTACAGGTTAAATGTACTGGATTCCTCTGCTCCACTTTTTGGAGCATCTGTTTTGCACTCTATGACGCCTCAGGATGCGGACGTATAGAGTGGTTGATAGCATGGTGTTGACTGTTCCACCTTTAAGACAGGTGTCATTACGAGCATAGACGCTGAGGCGCAGCTCCGCATATGCCTAGATGTACTGCCTACGCAGTTGCGTTATGACGTAAGTCTGTCCTACTGCCGAGAATCCTCCCTCGCGACGGCTTGGGTACACTGTTCCCATACCTTGATGGTTATTTTCGACTTGAAAGGGAACGATAGGTTGCGGATGCAACCCCGGTTCCCTGAAAGAGAAAATAACCATCAAGCCGCGTGGTCGCTTCAGAAGCCTTCACGGCCTGAAGAGCAAAAGAGGAAGTGAGTCTCTGCGCGCTGCGTATAGTAAGCTCCAAAGGGGGCGGGCTTACGTGGCAGCTCGCGCAGAGGCCTATCGGCAGCTTTGCTATAAAAGCTCAGCCAATCGCTACTGCCTGACGGCAATATCCCATACCTTGATGGTTATTTTCTCTTTCAGGGAACCGGGGTTGCATCCGCAACCTATCGTTAGTGAGGGCCGTCACTGGAGACGTTTCTCTAAGAAAGTAAAACAAAATAAAAGAACTTCGGCTAAGCAATCCAAATTGTTGAAAGCAGGGCGATGCAGCAAGCACACACACAGCAGCAAAAGATTGCACACTTCACTTAGCGAGGGGAGGTATATTCGCCTCTTCCCCTCTAAATGCTCAATCCGCCTTAAACAGCGAACTCAACGCCTTCCCTCTCAGTTGCTTCCGGAGTTGGGTCTCTCAGCGGCAGCGACCTGCTGTACAAGTCCCTTGGTCAGATCCCTCAGGTAATTTCTCGCCTCTGTGTCCGTGTCTCCACAGCTGTGCGTTCCCGTGTCTCTTTGCCTGGAGCTCGCGCTGCTCTCTCAATCTGTCCGTCTCTTAAAACCATTTATTTACTTAAAAATAATAAGACCCACGTGAGGAATGCGCTTTAAAAGCAACATATTAATTGTCAATTAGGTGGAGAGGCAGTCTAGGCAAGTTATTATTATTTATTTCTTAGCAGACGCCCTTATCCAGGGCGACTTACAATTGTTACAAGATATCACATTATACATTATACAGATATCACATTATTTTTACATACAGTTACCCATTTATACAGTTGGGTTTTTACTGGAGCAATCTAGGTAAAGTACCTTGCTCAAGGGTACAACAGCATTGTCCCCCACTGGGGATTGAACCCACAACCCTCCGAATCCAAAATGCGACGTTTCATTCACAAGTGCCGTGATTCAAAATTAGTGAAAATAAACAATAGCCAAACACACAATCAATAATAAATCGTGCAGTGAAAATACAAAATCATATCGTGATTTAAATAAAAAAAAACAAGCACGCATGTATATAAACACAAAATAAAAAAAGAAAATAATAAAGTGTAAATGCACACCTGCAACACAATGACAGACAATGAATCATAATGAACTGCCATAATAAAGTGTGCTCCTTAGGAGAGATTAGACGGCTTCTACACCCGCGCTGTGAACAAATAGTGAGTGTTTCATCCTCTTTGGTTTGAGCAACTGGTTTTTGGGGACGAGGTGGCCGAGTGGTTAAGGCGATGGACTGCTAATCCATTGTGCTCTGCACGCGTGGGTTCGAATCCCATCCTCGTCGTAGCTTTTTCTTTTATTATTATTACTGTTTCTCGTTCTCTTTTTTTTGGCAAAAGTGTTTATCCTGCGACTATAGGACAGTATTGGTCTGTGTTAGAGATGTTCCCCAACAGTAACACAAAAACAGCCTAAACTTTGCTGAAAAATAGTATAACCAAAGGCACCGCTGGGATTTGAACCCAGGATCTCCTGTTTACTAGACAGGCGCTTTAACCAGCTAAGCCACGGCGCCCTGCCACACGCAAAGAAATTTGTGTCAGAGACCTGTGAAATGAAACCTATCAGGGACATTATTGCCTTTACTGTCATTCTCTACTGCAATGCAGGACTGTAAAATTAACCGCACGACATTTCTGAAATTAATCTGAAACACTTGAAAATGCGTATTACTTGTTATTAAACAATTTCCGACCTCAGATATCGGAATCTGCATTGTATTTTATATGACCGATTGTACCCTCTTTGTCTAGATAATGATTTCCATTACACGAGAGTAGATGTTAAAACTTCATGCTGATTTGAACTCGGCTCTCGCCAAGATAAGCACCAACTAAGACGTAGCTTTACAGTAAACTAATGTGATCCATATGTGTCTCCATCCATTTACGTTTCCTTCCATATGATGATGTAGATATCCTTCTGTCTGGTGTTAATGGCTGAAGTGTAATGCTGGCTCCAGGGATCAGCTTATTTTGCCTCCCTGGCGCATCAGCACACACAACGGCTGCGATGCTGGCTCCGGGGATCAACCAAAGTGCGGCCTCCCCAGCGCATCAGCATGACAACCGTCTGGATTGAGCTAAGTAGGGTACATCTCTGGGGTTTTCAAGTGGGCACCTTCCATCCTCAGTGTTTCGTCGACTAGCCCACGACACCTCAAGAGGGCTCGACGGTGATTCTGGCGTCCCAGCATCACCCCCCTCCGTCCCCCACTCAACTCAGCCCAGCTTACTTACCTGTCCCCAGCCAGAATCTTTCCGTCTCAACCACAGCCAGTTGCTGCTCCTTTCTGCTGCTTCAGATAAGTTCTTCACTGTGCGACGCAACTCTTGGCCACTGAATCCGACGTCTCTGAGAAACCAGGTTGTAGAGTGTGCCACAAATCCTCGACAACCCACTTCCACTGGGTAAACCCGAACTCTCCATCCTCGCTGTTCCGCTTCAGTGGCTAGTTGAGCATACCGCAGTTTCTTCCTCTCATAAGCCTCATCTACAGCATCCTCCCATGGCACTGTTAACTCTACCAGGTGAACAAGGAGTGCTGATCCAGACCACAAGACAATATCTGGTCGAAGGTTAGTGGTGGCAATCTCAGGTGGAAAAATAAGCCGCTGACCAACATCTGCCAGCATTTTCCAGTCTCTAGCAGCTTCCAGTTGTCCTGGGCGAGAATTGGTTTTAACACCTTTTCTTGGTGGTTGCTCTCCTGGGCGGAGGAATGTTGTCTTTTGTGTGTAATGTTTTGATGGAACAGGTGACAACTTATTGGTCATGTTACGCTTGTCTTCAAATGCTAAGGCCAAACATTGCAGCACCTGGTCATGGCGCCAAGTAAACCGTCCTTGGCTAAGAGCCACCTTACATCCTGTCAAAATGTGCCTTAATGTTGCAGCTGATGAACACAAAGGACATGAGGGATCCTCTCCTACCCAGAGGTTTAGGTTCTGTGGTGATGGGAGAACATCATATGTTGACCTGATGAGGAAACTGATCCTGCTCTGTTCCATTGACCATAGGTCTTTCCAGCCAATCTTGCATTGTTCCACACTCTCCCATCTCATCCATTCTCCCTGCTTGGCCTGGGAAATGGCCTTTATACACCTCATCCTCTCCTCCTGCTTTTGCACCTCGTTGACTACCAGCTTCCTCCTTTGAGCTGGGGCCGCCTTGTGCCATGTAGGAGGAGTTGAACTGAAACCAAGACCCCCTCTTCCATGCTGAACTTGCCCCATGATATCACCAATTCGAAGGGCAGCCTTTGCATCTTCCACAGCTTTCTTTGCCGCCCACTTTCTTCCAGTTTTCAACACAGGTGCTGCCTCCCTTACGCATTTATCGCGTGACTCTACTAAAGTCATTTCCAGTCTGACCTTGGCGCACTTAAACTCCTCGGTTAGAGCAGAGACTGGTAGCTGCAGTATTCCTTTACCATAAAGTCCCACTCTGCTGAGGCAGCGTGGAACTCCCAACCATTTCCTGATGTATGAACTGATTAAAGCTTCCAACTTCTCTACTGTTGTCAAAGAAACCTCGTACACAGTCAGTGGCCACAGCAACCTCGGCAGTAGACCAAACTGAAAGCACCAGAGTTTTAGTTTACCTGGTAGAGCGCAGCTGTCTATGCTCTTCAACCCTTCCACTGCTTGTTGTCTAACTTCTCCCACACGAACTGTGTCCTTTAGATCCCCGTCGTACCATCTCCCAAGACTCTTCACTGGCTTCTCAGACACTGTTGGTATTGCCTCACCATTAATGAAGAATGTTTTATCTACTACTTTGCCTTTAATTATAGAGATGCTCCTTGATTTAGTGGGCTTGAATTGCATTCGTGCCCATTCAATGTTATTGGTTAATTTGCCCAATAATCGATTAGTGCAGGCTACTGTTGTAGTCATGGTTGTCATGTCATCCATGTATGCTCGAATTGGTGGTAGTCGCATTCCAGAAGCCAAGCGCTCTCCTCCTACTACCCATTTTGATGCCCTAATGATTACTTCCATTGCCATGGTAAACGCCAGTGGAGAAATGGTGCATCCTGCCATTATTCCAACCTCTAGGCATTGCCATGTAGTGCTGAATTCTGAAGTTGAAAAACTGAATTGCAAATCTCCAAAATAGGCTTTCACTAGATTTGTTATTGTCATCTGTACACTGAAAAAATCAAATGCTGCCCAAAGTAGTTCATGTGGCACTGAACCATATGCATTAGCCAAATCCAGGAATGTCACATGGAGCTCCTTCCTCTCCTTTTTAGCTGATTGAATTTGTTGCCAGATCACATTGATGTGTTCTAAGCAACCTGGGAAACCTGGAATGCCCGCTTTTTGTATTGAAGTGTCAATGAAGCAGTTCTTTAATAGGTAAGCTGACAATCTCTGAGCAATAATGCTGAAGAAAATCTTGCCTTCTACGTTTAATAGGGAAATGGGACGAAACTGACTGATGCTTGTAGAATCTTTTTCTTTAGGTATAAAGACTCCACCTGCTCGGCGCCATGCTCTTGGTACAACCTGTTTTTCCCATGCCACTTTCATCAATTTCCACAGAATTCGTAGAACTCCTGAAGCACTCTTGTACACTCTGTACGGAACTCCATTAGGCCCTGGAGATGATGAAGCCCTTGCTTTTTTCACAGCTTGCTCTATTTCTTTCCACTTAGGTGCACAGTCCTCCATTTGGTATTCTGGTGGATTGATAGGTGGGATGTCTGACGGAATTGACATAGGCTCCTGCCTTTTTGAATCTGTATGTGTTTCCTCCAAATATCTCTCCAGCTCAACCTTAGATGCTTTTAGTGTGCCATTCTTCTCACTGGTGAATAACTTCTTTACAAATTTGAATGGGTCTTTATAAAAGTTAGCTCTCGCACGCTCCTTCTTTTTGTAGCGTTTCCGTAGGCGCTCAGCTCTGCGCAATGTTGCAAGCTTATCTTTTATGACCCTTTGTAAGAGATTGAGTCCCTCCTTCTGACTTTGTTCTGCTCTTCTCCATTGGTTCCTCAGCTGTCTCCTTTCTCTAACTAAGCGTTCAATCTCCTGCTGCCGTCTAGACTTTCCAGGAATAGTTTGTACTTTTTCCTTCCTTTTTTCAACTCCAAACCTCTCACTTCCATATGCGTAGATGATGTCCCCAAATTTATCCAGCTTCTTTTCAACTGTTCCACTTAATCTTTCCAATGCAACGCAGAGATCTGTGTTTACTGTGTCCCATGCAGTTTTCTCTCAAGCTCTTGGCCATTTAACTCCAGGCTTGTGCCCGTTGAGGTTCTTTTCTCTCTTATGCTGGTTTGTCTGACCGGGTTCACAAGGATCATTAGGTTCATCACTAACTGTGTCGATGCAAGTCCTCCTCACATCTATGACAGGGGTGCTGATATCCTGCGAACTGTGGTTTGCTTCCTGTCGCTGGATTTCATTCGACTGACTTGACTGACTTCGTAAGAAGTACTGATCAATGCGAGGCCCTTGTCCCTGACATTTGGTAGTTCACATGATCAAAACATATGGTTAAATTGAGGTCACACCGAGACTTGAACTCGGATGGCTGGATTCAGAGTCCAGAGTGCTAACCTTTACAACATGGAACCTCTGCTGAGCACCCTGGAGATGAATGGCTGTAACATCCTCAGCTCCCAGGTGTTAAATCCCCTACTGCTGACAACCCCTGGACCGCAGGGCTTTCTCCCCGTTCTGATTGCACACAGTCCTTCAACAAACATCAGTTTCTCCAGTTTGAATCCAAAATGCGACGTTTCATTTCTTGGTTCATACTGGCAGCAGGTCTCGAAAACTGCACTATCAGCACCCAATCGTGCACCACAAACACTGCTCACATTCAAATAAGACACATGTTCATTGACAATATATGTATTACACATGTAGATTTAGAAACTGTTTTAATAACATCGGCATTGCTCATTTAAAATAAGAAACATTTGCTTAACAATTAAACACGTTGCATCTTTACAAGTGAAAATACACTTTCAAATACAAATTCCTCCATTTGACCCTCATAAGGACACGACCGGACCCCAGTAATAAAACGACATATAACTAACACGTGGAGTAAATGAATGAATAAAAATGTGTATAGGAACACTTTATTTTGCTTTTCCTTTACCTCTAGCCATCGTTTGGCATAATGTGTTGTTTATGCAAGATGGATAAGACGCCCAATGCGCACAGCTGTCTCCTAGCAAGTGAAGGCACCACTGTATTCTGGACGCTGTAGTTTATTCTAGGAACAAGACACCTGGGCGTGTTAGATATCACGGGAAATCGTGGAGCCTCCTCTTTCGTTTGGTATGTGGACTGCGTGCCTAGCTCTTTCCGTTTTTGAGTTACAGGTACTTGAACGCACCTACCGATTTGCTGCGCGTCACAGCACTGGAGCACTGAATGAGAGGGTGCGTAGGATAATCCCGTGACTCTTTTTAGTCGGTACTTATTGTGTTAACTGTGTGATTGTGTAGAGGGGGGTCGTTAGACTACAGCTGTCCTCTCGCTTGTAACGAGCAATTGTAAACTCCTTTTCTGCAGTCTGAGAAGAAGATAATGCCAAAAGGGGTTGTGAATCAATGTGCAAAGTCTCTATAATAATAATATAAAGGATGCGCTTTTAATTGAATGCAGTCGGGCCACAGCCAAGAATTAGACATATCTACATCTGATTAATGAAGAGTAAGAGAGTGGTTTTAATCGGAATAATAATAGGCATAAAAGAACTTCCCTGACCGGGAATCGAACCCGGGCCGCGGCGGTGAGAGCGCCGAATCCTAGCCACTAGACCACCAGGGACGTTGTTGAAGGCGTTTGTACGGCTGGCCAGGAATTTCTTTGCTATCAACGCTGTCGCATCAAAAACGGTACAGCCCCCAGGCCCTGCGCAATTGTTACAGGTGTCACTAGGACAGGTTCGTAATACCGGGGTAGCAACACCGTGGAAATGCAGACAAGGAAGCCAGACAATAAATCATGAAAGGGATTCATTTAAATTATTAAAACAATCAGATTAAAATATACTAAAATGGCCAAGCACATATATAAAACATAAAAACGAAATATTGGTCGCAATAACAAGAATAGTTGGATCAATAGCAGCAGTATTCACAATGATTATCACAATTCAAATATAGATTTAGCTACAGCAATAGCAACAACAATGGGCAAATAGCTATAGCCATAACAGGAGTAGCTATCACAACTTAAATATAGGTTCGGCTACAGAAATAACCTGCTATATATCAATATCAGTAACGTTGGAAATGGTTACAGCAACAAACGTAATGTAATTGTCTAACAGCAGCAATCAATAAGAAAAGTTTACAACAATAGAAAGTCCCAAAGCCGTCTTCTCTGTGTTCCACGGTGGCATTAGCTGAGACTTGAATAGGCTACAACAGCTCTGGTTAGTGAGGGCCGTCACTGGAGACGTTTCTCTAAGAAAGTAAAACAAAATAAAAGAACTTTGGCTAAGCAATCCAAATTGTTGAAAGCAGGGCGATGCAGCAAGCACACAGCAGCAAAAGATTGCACACTTCACTTAGCGAGGGGGGAGGTATATTCGCCTCTTCCCCTCTAAATGCTCAATCCGCCTTAAACAGCGAACTCAACGCCTTCCCTCTCAGTTGCTTCCGGAGTTGGGTCTCTCAGCGGCAGCGGCCTGCTGTACAAGTCCCTTGGTCAGATCCCTCAGTTAATTTCTCGCTCTGCTCTCTCAATCTGTCCGTCTCTTAAAACCATTTATTTAATTAAAAATAATAAGACCCACGTGCGGAATGCGCTTTAAAAGCAACATATTAATTGTCTATTAGGTGGAGAGGCAGTCTAGGCAAGTTATTATTATTACTATTATTAATTTCTTAGCAGACGCCCTTATCCAGGGCGACTTACAATTGTTATAAGATATCACATTATACAGATATCACATTATTTTTACATACAGTTACCCATTTATATAGTTGGGTTTTTACTGGAGCAATCTAGGTAAAGTACCTTGCTCAAGGGTACAACAGCATTGTCCCCCACTGGGGATTAAACCCACAACCCTCCGGTCAAGGGTCCAGAGCTCTAAACACTACTCCACACAAGTGCCGTGATTCAAAATTAGTGAAAATAAACAATAGCCAAACACACAATCAATAATAAATCGTGCAGTGAAAATACAAAATCATATCGTGATTTAAATAAAAAAAAACAAGTACGCATGTATATAAAGACAAAATAAAAAAAGAAAATAATAAAGTGTAAATGCACACCTGCAACACAATGACAGACAATGAATCATAATGAACTGCCATAATAAAGTGTGCTCCTTAGGAGAGATTAGACGGCTTCTACACCCGCGCTGTGAACAAATAGTGAGTGTTTCATCCTCTTTGGTTTGAGCAACTGTCTTTTGGGGACGAGGTGGCCGAGTGGTTAAGGCGATGGACTGCTAATCCATTGTGCTCTGCACGCATGGGTTCGAATCCCATCCTTGTCGTAGCTTTTTCTTTTATTATTATTAATGTTTCTCGTTCTCTTTTTTTTGGCAAAAGTGTTTATCCTGCGACTATAGGACAGTATTGGTCTGTGTTAGAGATGTTCCCCAACAGTAACACAAAAACAGCCTAAACTTTGCTAAAAATAGTATAACCAAAGGCACCGCTGGGATTTGAACCCAGGATCTCCTGTTTACTAGGCAGGCGCTTTAACCATCTAAGCCACGGCGCCCTGCCACACGCAAACAAATATGTGTCAGAGACCTGTGAAATGAAACCTATCAGGGACATTATTGCCTTTACTGTCATTCTCTACTGCAATGCAGGACTGTAAAATTAAGCGCGCGACATTTCTGAAATTAATCTGAAACACTTGAAAATGCGTATTACTTGTTATTAAACAATTTCCGACCTCAGATATCGGAATCTGCATTGTATTTTATATGACCGATTGTACCCTCTTTGTCTAGATATATGACATTTGGTAGTTCACATGATCAAAACATATGGTTAAATTGAGGTCACACCGAGACTTGAACCCGGATGGCTGGATTCAGAGTCCAGAGTGCTAACCTTTACAACATGGAACCTCTGCTGAGCACCCTGGAGATGAATGGCTGTAACATCCTCAGCTCCCAGGTGTTAAATCCCCTACTGCTGACAACCCCTGGACCGCAAGGCTTTCTCCCCGTTCTGATTGCACACAGTCCTTCAACAAACATCAGTTTCTCCAGTTTGAATCCGAAATGCGACGTTTCATTTCTTGGTTCATACTGGCAGCAGGTCTCGAAAACTGCACTATCAGCACCCAATCGTGCACCACAAACACTGCTTACATTCAAATAAGACACATGTTCATTGACAATATATGTATTACACATGTAGATTTAGAAACTGTTTTAATAACATCGGCATTCCTCATTTAAAATAAGAAACATTTGCTTAAAAATTAAACACGTTGCATCTTTACAAGTGAAAATACACTTTCAAACACAAATTCCTCCATTTGACCCTCATAAGGACACGACCGGACCCCAGCAATAAAACGACATATAACTAACACGTGGAGTAAATGAATGAATAAAAATGTGTATAGGAACACTTTATTTTGCTTTTCCTTTACCTCTAGCCATCGTTTGGCATAATGTGTTGTTTATGCAAGATGGATAAGACGCCCAATGCGCACAGCTGTCTCCTAGCAAGTGAAGGCACCACTGTATTCTGGACGCTGTAGTTTATTCTAGGAACAAGACACCTGGGCGTGTTAGATATCACGGGAAATCGTGGAGCCTCCTCTTTCGTTTGGTATGTGGACTGCGTGCCTAGCTCTTTCCGTTTTTGAGTTACAGGTACTTGAACGCACGTACCGATTTGCTGCGCGTCACAGCACTGGAGCACTGAATGAGAGGGTGCGTAGGATAATCCCGTGACTCTTTTTAGTCGGTACTTATTGTGTTAACTGTGTGATTGTGTAGAGGGGGGTCGTTAGACTACAGCTGTCCTCTCGCTTGTAACGAGCAATTGTAAACTCCTTTTCTGCAGTCTGAGAAGAAGATAATGCCAAAAGGGGTTGTGAATCAATGTGCAAAGTCTCTATAATAATAATATAAAGGATGCGCTTTTAATTGAATGCAGTCGGGCCACAGCCAAGAATTAGACATATCTACATCTGATTAATGAAGAGTAAGAGAGTGGTTTTAATCGGAATAATAATAGGCATAAAAGAACTTCCCTGACCGGGAATCGAACCCGGGCCGCGGCGGTGAGAGCGCCGAATCCTAACCACTAGACCACCAGGGACGTTGCTGAAGGAGTTTGTACGGCTGGCCAGGAATTTCTTTGCTATCAACGCTGTCGCATCAAAAACGGAACAGCCCCCAGGCCCTGCGCAATTGTTACAGGTGTCACTAGGACAGGTTCGTAATACCGGGGTAGCAACACCGTGGAAATGCAGACAAGGAAGTCGGACAATAAATCATGAAAGGGATTCATTTAAATTATTAAAACAATCAGATTAAAATATACTAAAATGGCCAAGCACATATATAAAACATAAAAACGAAATATTGGTCGCAATAACAAGAATAGTTGGATCAATAGCAGCAGTATTCACAATGATTATCACAATTCAAATATAGATTTAGCTACAGCAATAGCAACAACAATGGGCAAATAGCTATAGCCATAACAGGAGTAGCTATCACAACTTAAATATAGGTTCGGCTACAGAAATAACCTGCTATATATCAATATCAGTAACGTTGGAAATGGTTACAGCAACAAACGTAATGTAATTGTCTAACATCAGCAATCAATAAGAAAAGTTTACAACAATAGAAAGTCCCAAAGCCGTCTTCTCTGTGTTCCACGGTGGCATTAGCTGAGACTCGAATAGGCTACAACAGCTCTGGTTAGTGAGGGCCGTCACTGGAGACGTTTCTCTAAGAAAGTAAAACAAAATAAAAGAACTTCGGCTAAGCAATCCAAATTGTCGAAAGCAGGGCGATGCAGCAAGCACACACACAGCAGCAAAAGATTGCACACTTCACTTAGCGAGGGGGGAGGTATATTCGCCTCTTCCCCTCTAAATGCTCAATCCGCCTTAAACAGCGAACTCAACGCCTTCCCTCTCAGTTGCTTCCGGAGTTGGGTCTCTCAGCGGCAGCGACCTGCTGTACAAGTCCCTTGGTCAGATCCCTCAGGTAATTTCTCGCCTCTGTGTCCGTGTCTCCACAGCTGTGCGTTCCCGTGTCTCTTTGCCTGGAGCTCGCTCTGCTCTCTCAATCTGTCCGTCTCTTAAAACCATTTATTTAATTAAAAATAATAAGACCCACGTGCGGAATGCGCTTTAAAAGCAACATATTAATTGTCAATTAGGTGGAGAGGCAGTATAGGCAAGTTATTATTATTACTATTATTAATTTCTTAGCAGACGCCCTTATCCAGGGCGACTTACAATTGTTACAAGATATCACATTATACATTATACAGATATCACATTATTTTTACATACAGTTACAAATTTATATAGTTGGGTTTTTACTGGAGCAATCTAGGTAAAGTACCTTGCTCAAGGGTACAACAGCATTGTCCCCCACTGCGGATTAAACCCACAACCCTCCGGTCAATGTTCCAGAGCTCTAACCACTACTCCACACAAGTGCCGTGATTCAAAATTAGTGAAAATAAACAATAGCCAAACACACAATCAATAATAAATCGTGCAGTGAAAATACAAAATCATATCGTGATTTAAATAAAAAAAAACAAGTACGCATGTATATAAAGACAAAATAAAAAAAGAAAATAATAAAGTGTAAATGCACACCTGCAACACAATGACAGACAATGAATCATAATGAACTGCCATAATAAAGTGTGCTCCTTAGGAGAGATTAGACGGCTTCTACACCCGCGCTGTGAACAAATAGTGAGTGTTTCATCCTCTTTGGTTTGAGCAACAGGTTTTTGGGGACGAGGTGGCCGAGTGGTTAAGGCGATGGACTGCTAATCCATTGTGTTCTGCACGCGTGGGTTCGAATCCCATCCTCGTCGTAGCTTTTTTTATTATTATTATTACTGTTTCTCGTTCTCTTTTTTTTGGCAAAAGTGTTTATCCTGCGACTATAGGACAGTATTGGTCTGTGTTAGAGATGTTCCCCAACAGTAACACAAAAACAGCCTAAACTTTGCTGAAAAATAGTATAACCAAAGGCACCGCTGGGATTTGAACCCAGGATCTCCTGTTTACTAGACAGGCGCTTTAACCATCTAAGCCACGGCGCCCTGCCACACGCAAAGAAATATGTGTCAGAGACCTGTGAAATGAAACCTATCAGGGACATTATTGCCTTTACTGTCATTCTCTACTGCAATGCAGGACTGTAAAATTAACCGCGCGACATTTCTGAAATTAATCTGAAACACTTGAAAATGCGTATTACTTGTTATTAAACAATTTCCGACCTCAGATATCGGAATCTGCATTGTATTTTATATGACCGATTGTACCCTCTTTGTCTAGATATATGACATTTGGTAGTTCACATGATCAAAACATATGGTTAAATTGAGGTCACACCGAGACTTGAACCCGGGTGGCTGGATTCAGAGTCCAGAGTGCTAACCTTTACAACATGGAACCTCTGCTGAGCACCCTGGAGATGAATGGCTGTAACATCCTAAGCTCCCAGGTGTTAAATCCCCTATTGCTGACAACCCCTGGACCGCAAGGCTTTCTCCCCGTTCTGATTGCACACAGTCCTTCAACAAACATCAGTTTCTCCAGTTTGAATCCAAAATGCGACGTTTCATTTCTTGGTTCATACTGGCAGCAGGTCTCGAAAACTGCACTATCAGCACCCAATCGTGCACCACAAACACTGCTCACATTCAAATAAGACACATGTTCATTGACAATATATGTATTACACATGTAGATTTAGAAACTGTTTTAATAACATCGGCATTGCTCATTTAAAATAAGAAACATTTGCTTAACAATTAAACACGTTGCATCTTTACAAGTGAAAATACACTTTCAAATACAAATTCCTCCATTTGACCCTCATAAGGACACGACCGGACCCCAGCAATAAAACGACACATAACTAACACGTGGAGAAAATGAATGAATAAAAATGTGTAAAGGAACACTTTATTTTGCTTTTCCTTTACCTCTAGCCATCGTTTGGCATAATGTGTTGTTTATGCAAGATGGATAAGACGCCCAATGCGCACAGCTGTCTCCTAGCAAGTGAAGGCACCACTGTATTCTGGACGCTGTAGTTTATTCTAGGAACAAGACACCTGGGCGTGTTAGATATCACGGGAAATCGTGGAGCCTCCTCTTTCGTTTGGTATGTGGACTGTGTGCCTAGCTCTTTCCGTTTTTGAGTTACAGGTACTTGAACGCACCTACCGTTTTGCTGCGCGTCACAGCACTGGAGCACTGAATGAGAGGGTGCGTAGGATAATCCCGTGACTCTTTTTAGTCGGTACTTATTGTGTTAACTGTGTGATTGTGTAGAGGGGGGTCGTTAGACTACAGCTGTCCTCTCGCTTGTAACGAGCAGTTGTAAACTCCTTTTCTGCAGTCTGAGAAGAAGATAATGCCAAAAGGGGTTGTGAATCAATGTGCAAAGTCTCTATAATAATAATATAAAGGATGCGCTTTTAATTGAATGCAGTCGGGCCACAGCCAAGAATTAGACATATCTACATCTGATTAATGAAGAGTAAGAGAGTGGTTTTAATCGGAATAATAATAGGCATAAAAGAACTTCCCTGACCGGGAATCGAACCCGGGCCGCGGCGGTGAGAGCGCCGAATCCTATCCACTAGACCACCAGGGACGTTGCTGAAGGAGTTTGTACGGCTGGCCAGGAATTTCTTTGCTATCAACGCTGTCGCATCAAAAACGGAACAGCCCCCAGGCCCTGCGCAATTGTTACAGGTGTCACTAGGACAGGTTCGTAATACCGGGGTAACAACACCGTGGAAATGCAGACAAGGAAGCCAGACAATAAATCATGAAAGGGATTCATTTAAATTATTAAAACAATCAGATTAAAATATACTAAAATGGCCAAGCACATATATAAAACATAAAAACGAAATATTGGTCGCAAAAACAAGAATAGTTGGATCAATAGCAGCAGTATTCACAATGATTATCACAATTCAAATATAGATTTAGCTACAGCAATAGCAACAACAATGGGCAAATAGCTATAGCCATAACAGGAGTAGCTATCACAACTTAAATATAGGTTCGGCTACAGAAATAACCTGCTATATATCAATATCAGTAACGTTGGAAATGGTTACAGCAACAAACGTAATGTAATTGTCTAACAGCAGCAATCAATAAGAAAAGTTTACAACAATAGAAAGTCCCAAAGCCGTCTTCTCTGTGTTCCACGGTGGCATTAGCTGAGACTCGAATAGGCTACAACAGCTCTGGTTAGTGAGGGCCGTCACTGGAGACGTTTCTCTAAGAAAGTAAAACAAAATAAAAGAACTTCGGCTAAGCAATCCAAATTGTCGAAAGCAGGGCGATGCAGCAACAACACACACAGCAGCAAAAGATTGCACACTTCACTTAGCGAGGGGGGAGGTATATTCGCCTCTTCCCCTCTAAATGCTCAATCCGCCTTAAACAGCGAACTCAACGCCTTCCCTCTCAGTTGCTTCCGGAGTTGGGTCTCTCAGCGGCAGCGACCTGCTGTACAAGTCCCTTGGTCAGATCCCTCAGGTAATTTCTCGCCTCTGTGTCCGTGTCTCCACAGCTGTGCGTTCCCGTGTCTCTTTGCCTGGAGCTCGCTCTGCTCTCTCAATCTGTCCGTCTCTTAAAAACATTTATTTAATTAAAAATAATAAGACCCACGTGCGGAATGCGCTTTAAAAGCAACATATTAATTGTCAATTAGGTGGAGAGGCAGTCCAGGCAAGTTATTATTATTTATTTCTTAGCAGACGCCCTTATCCAAGGTGACTTACAGTTGTTACAAGATATCACATTATACATTATACAGATATCACATTATTTTTACATACAGTTACCCATTTATACAGTTGGGTTTTTACTGGAGCAATCTAGGTAAAGTACCTTGCTCAAGGGTACAACAGCATTGTCCCCCACTGGGGATTGAACCCACAACCCTCCGGTCAAGGGTCCAGAGCTCTAAACACTACTCCACACAAGTGCCGTGATTCAAAATTAGTGAAAATAAACAATAGCCAAAAACACAATCAATAATAAATCGTGCAGTGAAAATACAAAATCATATCGTGATTTAAATAAAATAAAAAAAAACAAGCACGCATGTATATAAACACAAAATAATAATAAAAAAATAATAAAGTGTAAATGCACACCTGCAACACAATGACAGACAATGAATCATAATGAACTGCCATAATAAAGTGTGCTCCTTAGGAGAGATTAGAAGGCTTCTACACCCGCGCTGTGAACAAATAGTGAGTGTTTCATCCTCTTTGGTTTGAGCAACTGGTTTTTGGGGACGAGGTGGCCGAGTGGTTAAGGCGATGGACTGCTAATCCATTGTGCTCTGCAAGCGTGGGTTCGAATCCCGTCCTCGTCGTAGCTTTTTTTATTATTATTATTACTGTTTCTCGTTCTCTTTTTTTTGGCAAAAGTGTTTATCCTGCGACTATAGGACAGTATTGGTCTGTGTTAGAGATGTTCCCCAACAGTAACACAAAAACAGCCTAAACTTTGCTGAAAAATAGTATAACCAAAGGCACCGCTGGGATTTTAAACCAGGATCTCCTGTTTACTAGACAGGCGCTTTAACCATCTAAGCCACGGCGCCCTGTCGCACGCAAAGAAATATGTGTCAGAGACCTGTGAAATGAAACCTATCAGGGACATTATTGCCTTTACTGTCATTCTCTACTGCAATGCAGGACTGTAAAATTAAGCGCGCGACATTTCTGAAATTAATCTGAAACACTTGAAAATGCGTATTACTTGTTATTAAAGAATTTCCGACCTCAGATATCGGAATCTGCATTGTATTTTATATGACCGATTGTACCCTCTTTGTCTAGATATATGACATTTGGTAGTTCACACGAGCAAAACATATGGTTAAATTGAGGTCACACCGAGACTTGAACTCGGATGGCTGGATTCAGAGTCCAGAGTGCTAACCTTTACAACATGGAACCTCTGCTGAGCACCCTGGAGATGAATGGCTGTAACATCCTTATAGTGTTCTTGTGTGTTGAGAAGAACAATCCAAAGGCAGTATGATGAGTATTCATAACCTGTATTCATTTAATTGTTAAACCTAAAACAAACAACTTTTTGCTTCCAGCTTGCAACTGCAACTTCCCGCTATATCCCAAAACCCGGACTGGAGTGACGTAACAATCAGCTACGTTACTTCACTCAAAACATGGACTAGACTCAAACAGCGCCACAGTATTATAACAACATTACATCTCTCCCTTGTTTTAACAAGATAATAGATGTACATATATATATATATATATATATATATATATATATATATATATATATATATATATATATATATATATATATATATATATATATATTTATAAGCCCTTTCTTTAAAGTCATTGAAACTGTAATTTGTGTGATTTCTGGAAAGTACATTAAATCAAATTTCTTTAATCAGATATCTTGGAGGTCTTCGAGTTTATCTTGAAGGGTAATATCTTTCATGTGATGGGATTTGTTGATCACGCTGGAGTACTGAATTCTCTCTGCCTCCTCCTAAATTGGTGCATGTTGTCTGGGGGACATCCCCTACCTCTTCCATGGCAGGTAAATCCTTGTTTGGGGTTTTGACCACTTTGAAGTGTGATGAATTTCTAGTGACACGGTGTCCGTGATTTTCAGCTGTAAGCATTGATCCTTTGATGTCGACCACCTGGTATGGTGTGCTATGGAATGGGGTGGATAGTTTACCTTTGTGCAGTTGGTGGTAAAGTACCGTGTCACCTATTTTGATGTCCAAAGGATGTGCATTGTTGTGACAATCTGCATTTGTCTTCATGTGTTGCTTCGCTTTTCGATCGGTGTCTCGAAGTGATGTGTCTTCAGTTTGATGGTGCAGGCTGGGAAGTGTAGTGTTGATTTTTCTGCAAAACATCAGTTCAGCTGGGGTCAGTTTCGTGGTGATATGCGGTGCAGCTCTATAGTTCCTGAGAAACTTGAAAAGATGTTGTTTCCATGGCTTGCCCTCGGAATGTGTGGCAGAAACTGTCTTTTTAAGTGTTCTCATAAAACGTTCCACCTCTGTATTTGCTCTTGGCCAGTAGGGTGTAATTCTTCTGTGTTTGAAACCAAGGTAGGCAGAAAAGTTTTTGAACTCTTGGCTATTGAAAGGAGGACCATTGTCAGTATTGACAACCTGCGGAATTCCAAAAGATGAGAAAATCTTGTCCAGTTTTGGAATGATTGTATTTGCTGACGTGGACTTAACAATTTCTACCTCTGGGTAGCGGGAGTATTCATCTAACACAACAAGCAGATAATCCCCAGAAGGAAAAGGTCCTGTGAAATCAATGGCCACTTGAAACCACGGTCCTTTTGGAAGTTCAGACATTTGAAGAGGTTCCATGTGTGTTTGTGGCACAGCAGCTTGGCATGGGATGCAGTTGTGGATTAGATTTTCTACACGTTTATCAATGCCTGGAAACCACACTTTGTCTCTTATTAGTTGTTTTGTCTTGACTGTGCCTAGATGGCCTTCATGAGCTAAAGCTAGTGCTCTAGACTGCAACGAGGTTGGTATAACGAGTCTGTTGCCTCTGAGTATGATGTCCGCATCTGCATTGGTGGTAAGCTCATTGCGCAGGGGATAGAAAGCTTTAAGTGTGGTAAAGTCAATATTTGTGAGTGTGTCAGGAGTTTTATTAATGTCATGCCAATTTCCTTTCTGAATTAAATCTGCTAGCCTTTGTAGCGTAGGGTCTTGCTTGGTCTCTTGTTTCACTTCTAGCATGGTCATCGCCTTGGGGACCGTGTGATCAGCAATGAAACTTATGTACTCTTCCGCAATCGTGCTAGCTTGCGTGTTGTGTGATGACATGTGTGATATGGGATGCCTTGACATGTAGTCAGCAGGGTTATCCTTTCCAGCTTGGTGGATCACTTTAAAGGTATAGGGTTGCAAACGGAGTCTCCATCTTTCTATTCTAGCGGGTGGTGTTGCTTTTAGGTTGTTGAAGATGTACTCCAGTGGTTTATGATCCGTGATCACAGTGAAATCAGATCCGTATAAGTACAGGTGAAAGTGTTCACATGCCCAGATGATTGCTAGTGCTTCCCGTTCTATTTGAGAGTATCGTTGTTCTACAGGAGTGAGAGCTCTACTAGCATATGCGATTATGTTTGTGATTCTGCTGTCTGGTGCTTGTTGGCTGAGAATGGCACCTAAACCAACCGGACTAGCATCTACAAGAATGGTTGTGTCTTTAGTTTGGTCAAAATATGCCATTGTCTTGTGGCTTGTCAACTGCCGTTTCAATTCACCTAAAGCAAAATCGTGTTTTGAATTCCAGCACCACAATTTGTCTTTCTTTGTAAGTTCACGAAGGGGTTGTGATGTTGTAGCAAAATCTGGAATAAAACGTGCACAGTAGGTTACCATGCCAAGTAAACTGCGTACTTCTGTGGTACTGGTTGGGGCTCTCATGTTCATTATAGCCTCAATTTTTTGGGGGTCTGCAGATATGCCTTCTTTTGAGAAAATGTATCCATAAAATTCTAGTTTAGATTTGTTATACTCACATTTGTTTTTGTTTAGGGTGAGGTGATTTTCTTGCAGTCTTTGGAACACAGCTTTGAGACTCTTGTCATGGTCTTCTGGAGTCTTCCCAAATACTATTATGTCATCACTGATGTTTCTGACATTTGGAATTCCTTGCAAGACCTGCTGGATGGTGTTTTGAAATAGCTCAGCAGCAGATGAAATCCCAAAGTTCAATCTCTTGTAGTGCCACAGACCAACATGAGTGGTGAACGTGGTAATGTATCTTGATTCTGGTGCTAGCTCAAGCTGGTGGTATCCAGCATTTAAATCAAGCTTAGAGAATACCACTGCTCCATTGAGGTCATGGATTAGGTCATCTACTGTGGGAGTCAAGTGGCGTTCTCGCAGAATGGCTGTGTTTGGTAATCTCATATCAATGCAAATACGAACTCTGTCTGGGTCTTTGGGTTTGGGAGCCACAACAATTGGCGATACCCAGGGTGTTGGACCACTTATTCTTTCTATAATGTCCTGACTTTCAAGCAGACTTTTTTACGTATGTGGAAAGGAATTCTTCGATGTGGCTGGACAACTGGTGGAATGTCAGGGTTGACATGCAGCTTGACTTGGAAATCTTTTAACTTTCCAATTCCTTCAAAGATATTTGCATGTTGTGTCAAGAGTGACTCTAAGAATGGTGGGTGGACCTTTGGAGTTGTATGTGACACTGAATTAATTATTTTTAAAAGTCCAAGTTCAGTGGCTGTCTGGCAGCTCAACAACGAGCCATAGTGCCCTTTGACAATGTAGAAAACAGTAGGGACAATTTTTGTGCTGTTGCTAACTGTAGTGCAGAATTTTCCCAACAGTGGTAGGGCTGTGCGAGATCCATATGTGCAAATTTTAATGTTTGCGCGCTGGAGTTGTACCTTGTCTTGTAGTTTGGTGTAGGCAGTTTCATCCATTATGTTCACGCTGGCACCGGAGTCCACAATGACATCAATAGCAGTGTTCTCAACAATAATCTTGGTAAGAGGTTGTTTTGGGTTAATGGTATACACAGTGTAAAGGCATTCATCATCTGAACTTGATCTTCTGTCAGTTTTGCTGGAAGAGTCATCACTTACATGCACTTCATGCACTTTGGACTTTATATGTTGCTTTCCAGGGTTCTTTGTGGTGGGCAAGTGTAGTTTTGAACGGCAGCATTTTTCAAAATGATTCAGTTTTCCACATGCTCTGCATGTTTTGCCTTTAGCAGGGCAAAAGGCCTGTCCTCCTCTGTGAGGGTAGCTGCCTCCACAGTTGTTGCATTTATTATTGTCAGGTGCCCTGTTGGTGTATGCTTCTCTGGTGAATTGACGTTTGTTGTGTTGAATGGAATTCACAGGCATTGCGTTTTGAAATTGCTGTTTTGTTTCTTCTATACTTTTTGCATGAAGTTCTGAGAATTCCATAGCCCTTCCTGTGTCCAGCAGTTCTTTCAGTGTCATGTCAGCATTTCGTAGCGCTCTCCTTCTTAAATGCGTGGATGTGCAGCTTAAAATAATTTGAGATTTGATTTCCCTTTCTATACTTGCAAACTCGCATGTTTCTGCCAGGTGTCTGAGTCTCGTATGATATGCATCAAGGGTTTCATCTGCCATCTGTTTCGCCTGACGAAAAACGTATGTTTCATATTCAGTGTTTTTTTTCAGCGAAAAGTACTCAGTCAGTTTCGTTACTGCAGTATCATAAGCATCCACTCCCCCGGTTTCTGGCAACGTCTCAAAAACATCAAACACATCAGGTCCAGTGTAATGTAAAAGCATAGCTTTCTTTTGTTTGTTGTCTTTAATGTTTAACGCAATAATGAAGTTCTGAAATCTTTGAATCCACTTAGTCCAGTGGAGCCCGAGTGAGCTAGGGTCACTGTGTATGTCAAATGAAGGAAACGGAGGAAGTCCAGCTGCAGCCGCCATTTCGTGGTCGTATATATTTATTTATTTATTTATTTATAACTCACGTGTTGCGTTGTTCAGATATCCTCGTCGCCAAATATAGAGTTCTTGTGTGTTGAGAAGAACAATCCAAAGGCAGTATGATGAGTATTCATAACCTGTATTCATTTAATTGTTAAACCTAAAACAAACAACTTTTTGCTTCCAGCTTGCAACTGCAACTTCCCGCTATATCCCAAAACCCGGACTGGAGTGACGTAACAATCAGCTACGTTACTTCACTCAAAACATGGACTGGACTCAAACAGTGCCACAGTATTATAACAACATTACAATCCTCAGCTCCCAGGTGTTAAATCCCCTACTGCTGACAACCCCTGGACCGCAAGGCTTTCTCCCCGTTCTGATTGCACACAGTCCTTCAACAAACACCAGTTTCTCCAGTTTGAATCCAAAATGCGACGTTTCATTTCTTGGTTCATACTGGCAGCAGGTCTCGAAAACTGCACTATCAGCACCCAATCGTGCACCACAAACACTGCTCACATTCAAATAAGACACATGTTCATTGACAATATATGTATTACACATGTAGATTTAGAAACTGTTTTAATAACATCGGCATTGCTCATTTAAAATAAGAAACATTTGCTTAACAATTAAACACGTTGCATCTTTACAAGTGAAAATACACTTCAAATACAAATTCCTCCATTTGACCCTCATAAGGACACGAACGGACCCCAGCAATAAACGACATATAACTAACACGTGGAGAAAATGAATGAATAAAAATGTGTATAGGAACACTTTATTTTGCTTTTCCTTTACCTCTAGCCATCGTTTGGCATAATGTGTTGTTTATGCAAGATGGATAAGACGCCCAATGCGCACAGCTGTCTCCTAGCAAGTGAAGGCACCACTGTATTCTGGACGCTGTAGTTTATTCTAGGAACAAGACACCTGGGCGTGTTAGATATCACGGGAAATCGTGGAGCCTCCTCTTTCGTTTGGTATGTGGACTGCGTGCCTAGCTCTTTCCGTTTTTGAGTTACAGGTACTTGAACGCACCTACCGATTTGCTGCGCGTCACAGCACTGGACCACTGAATGTGAGGGTGCGTAGGATAATCCCGTGACTCTTTTTAGTCGGTACTTATTGTGTTAACTGTGTGATTGTGTAGAGGGGGGTCGTTAGACTACAGCTGTCCTCTCGCTTGTAACGAGCAATTGTAAACTCCTTTTCTGCAGTCTGAGAAGAAGATAATGCCAAAAGGGGTTGTGAATCAATGTGCAAAGTCTCTATAATAATAATATAAAGGATGCGCTTTTAATTGAATGCAGTCGGGCCACAGCCAAGAATTAGACATATCTACATCTGATTAATGAAGAGTAAGAGAGTGGTTTTAATCGGAATAATAATAGGCATAAAAGAACTTCCCTGACCGGGATTCGAACCCGGGCCGTGGCGGTGAGAGCGCCGAATCCTAACCACTAGACCACCAGGGACGTTGCTGAAGGAGTTTGTACGGCTGGCCAGGAATTTCTTTGCTATCAACGCTGTCGCATCAAAAATGGAACAGCCCCCAGGCCCTGCGCAATTGTTACAGGTGTCACTAGGACAGGTTCGTAATACCGGGGTAGCAACACCGTGGAAATGCAGACAAGGAAGCCAGACAATAAATCATGAAAGGGATTCATTTAAATTATTAAAACAATCAGATTAAAATATACTAAAATGGCCAAGCACATATATAAAACATAAAAACGAAATATTGGTCGCAATAACAAGAATAGTTGGATCAATAGCAGCAGTATTCACAATGATTATCACAATTCAAATATAGATTTAGCTACAGCAATAGCAACAACAATGGGCAAATAGCTATAGCCATAACAGGAGTAGCTATCACAACTTAAATATAGGTTCGGCTACAGAAATAACCTGCTATATATCAATATCAGTAACGTTGGAAATGGTTACAGCAACAAACGTAATGTAATTGTCTAACAGCAGCAATCAATAAGAAAAGTTTACAACAATAGAAAGTCCCAAAGCCGTCTTCTCTGTGTTCCACGGTGGCATTAGCTGAGACTCGAATAGGCTACAACAGCTCTGGTTAGTGAGTGCCGTCACTGGAGACGTTTCTCTAAGAAAGTAAAACAAAATAAAAGAACTTCGGCTAAGCAATCCAAATTGTTGAAAGCAGGGCGATGCAGCAAGCACACACACAGCAGCAAAAGATTGCACACTTCACTTAGCGAGGGGGGAGGTATATTCGCCTCTTCCCCTCTAAATGCTCAATCCGCCTTAAACAGTGAACTCAACGCCTTCCCTCTCAGTTGCTTCCGGAGTTGGGTCTCTCAGCGGCAGCGACCTGCTGTACAAGTCCCTTGGTCAGATCCCTCAGGTAATTTCTCGCCTCTGTGTCCGTGTCTCCACAGCTGTGCGTTCCCGTGTCTCTTTGCCTGGAGCTCGCTCTGCTCTCTCAATCTGTCCGTCTCTTAAAACCATTTATTTACTTAAAAATAATAAGACCCACGTGAGGAATGCCCTTTAAAAGCAACATATTAATTGTCAATTAGATGGAGAGGCAGTCTAGGCAAGTTATTATTATTTATTTCTTAGCAGACGCCCTTATCCAGGGCGACTTACAATTGTTACAAGATATCACATTATACATTATACAGATATCACATTATTTTTACATACAGTTACCCATTTATACAGTTGGGTTTTTACTGGAGCAATCTAGGTAAAGTACCTTGCTCAAGGGTACAACAGCATTGTCCCCCACTGGGGATTAAACCCACAACCCTCCGGTCAAGGGTCCAGAGCTCTAACCACTACTCCACACAAGTGCCGTGATTCAAAATTAGTGAAAATAAACAATAGCCAAACACACAATCAATAATAAATCGTGCAGTGAAAATACAAAATCATATCGTGATTTAAATAAAAAAAAACAAGCACGCATGTATATAAACACAAAATAAAAAAAGAAAATAATAAAGTGTAAATGCACACCTGCAACACAATGACAGACAATGAATCATAATGAACTGCCATAATAAAGTGTGCTCCTTAGGAGAGATTAGACGGCTTCTACACCCGCGCGGTGAACAAATAGTGAGTGTTTCATCCTCTTTGGTTTGAGCAACTGGTTTTTGGGGATGAGGTGGCCGAGTGGTTAAGGCGATGGACTGCTAATCCATTGTGCTCTGCACGCGTGGGTTCGAATCCCATCCTCGTCGTAGCTTTTTTTATTATTATTATTACTGTTTCTCGTTCTCTTTTTTTGGCAAAAGTGTTTATCCTGCGACTATAGGACAGTATTGGTCTGTGTTAGAGATGTTCCCCAACAGTAACACAAAAACAGCCTAAACTTTGCTGAAAAATAGTATAACCAAAGGCACCGCTGGGATTTGAACCCAGGATCTCCTGTTTACTAGACAGGCGCTTTAACCATCTAAGCCACGGCGCCCTACCACACGCACAGAAATATGTGTCAGAGACCTGTGAAATGAAACCTATCAGGGACATTATTGCCTTTACTGTCATCCTCTACTGCAATGCAGGACTGTAAAATTAAGCGCGCGACATTTCTGAAATTAATCTGAAACACTTGAAAATGCGTATTACTTGTTATTATACAATTTCCGACCTCAGATATCGGAATCTGCATTGTATTTTATATGACCGATTGTACCCTCTTTGTCTAGATATATGACATTTGGTAGTTCACATGATCAAAACATATGGTTAAATTGAGGTCACACCGAGACTTGAACTCGGATGGCTGGATTCAGAGTCCAGAGTGCTAACCTTTACAACATGGAACCTCTGCTGAGCACCCTGGAGATGAATGGCTGTAACATCCTCAGCTCCCAGGTGTTAAATCCCCTACTGCTGACAACCCCTGGACCGCAAGGCTTTCTCCCCGTTCTGATTGCACACAGTCCTTCAACAAACATCAGTTTCTCCAGTTTGAATCCAAAATGCGACGTTTCATTTCTTGGTTCATACTGGCAGCAGGTCTCGAAAACTGCACTATCAGCACCCAATCGTGCACCACAAACACTGCTCACATTCAAATAAGACACATGTTCATTGACAATATATGTATTACACATGTAGATTTAGAAACTGTTTTAATAACATCGGCATTGCTCATTTAAAATAAGAAACATTTGCTTAACAATTAAACACGTTGCATCTTTACAAGTGAAAATACACTTTCAAATACAAATTCCTCCATTTGACCCTCATAAGGACACGACCGGACCCCAGCAATAAAACGACATATAACTAACACGTGGAGTAAATGAATGAATAAAAATGTCTATAGGAACACTTTATTTTGCTTTTCCTTTACCTCTAGCCATCGTTTGGCATAATGTGTTGTTTATGCAAGATGGATAAGACTCCCAATGCGCACAGCTGTCTCCTAGCAAGTGAAGGCACCACTGTATTCTGGACGCTGTAGTTTATTCTAGGAACAAGACACCTGGGCGTGTTAGATATCACTTGAAATCGTGGAGCCTCCTCTTTCGTTTGGTATGTGGACTGCGTGCCTAGCTCTTTCCGTTTTTGAGTTACAGGTACTTGAACGCACCTACCGATTTGCTGCGCGTCACAGCACTGGAGCACTGAATGAGAGGGTGCGTAGGATAATCCCGTGACTCTTTTTAGTCGGTACTTATTGTGTTAACTGTGTGATTGTGTAGAGGGGGGTCGTTAGACTACAGCTGTCCTCTCGCTTGTAACGAGCAATTGTAAACTCCTTTTCTGCAGTCTGAGAAGAAGATAATGCCAAAAGGGGTTGTGAATCAATATGCAAAGTCTCTATAATAATAATATAAAGGATGCGCTTTTAATTGAATGCAGTCGGGCCACAGCCAAGAATTAGGCATATCTACATCTGATTAATGAAGAGTAAGAGAGTGGTTTTAATCGGAATAATAATAGGCATCAAAGAACTTCCCTGACCGGGAATCGAACCCGGGCCACGGCGGTGAGAGCGCCGAATCCTAACCACTAGACCACCAGGGACGTTGCTGAAGGAGTTTGTACGGCTGGCCAGGAATTTCTTTGCTATCAACGCTGTCGCATCAAAAACGGAACAGCCCCCAGGCCCTGCGCAATTGTTACAGGTGTCACTAGGACAGGTTCGTAATACCGGGGTAGCAACACCGTGGAAATGCAGACAAGGAAGCCAGACAATAAATCATGAAAGGGATTCATTTAAATTATTAAAACAATCAGATTAAAATATACTAAAATGGCCAAGCACACCCATACGGAAGAAAAATATATGTTTAATATATTATTTAAAATATATTGAATGACAAAATAATATATTCAAATGTTAAGTGGATAATATATGTAAAAAAATATTAAATACATTTTTAATATATAGAAATTGGCCGGATTTCATATATGTAACAATACAATAACAATATATGAAAAATATGTAGTTTAATTATAGTTTTCATACTTTTATAATATATTAATCACATATGAAACATACATTTAAAATGTATGTATTATATAGTATGAATACATGGTATATTGCATGTTTTCATACTTTTACAATATATTTATAATATATTAACCACATATGAACCATACATTTAAAATGTATTTATTATATAGTATGAATACATGGTATCATGTCAAAATTATATGTTTAATACATGTTATTATATATATATATATATATATATATATATATATATATATATATATATATATATATATATATATATATATACACACATTAATAACATATATAGAAATATATATTTCAATAAATGTATGATATCATAATCAAAATGTTGTGTTGGTAATGTATTTACTCATATATGGAAAAATGTGAATTTACATATGTAAACGTGTGATGCAGGAAAAGAGTAATACAAATTGATCACTTCACATGCAATAACAGTTTGCAAAGTTTTGTGGACTGCTACAGTAGTACGATAAATAAAATGCACCCATTTTATAAATTTATAAAACTTTATTGAACAGTTATCAGTTTGAGCCCTCATCTGAGCGACTGCAAAATCTTGTTTACAATCTTGTTATAAACAGAGTTGGAGTTTCACTGAATTACTTAAAAAAAAAACATTACTTTCATCCCCTAATATTTCTCAGATATACACATGTACATTATCACTATAGATACAATAACACTACTGTAAATTAACACTATTTCTTACGGCAAGCCGAATCATCATTTAGAGATACCTTCAAATATTTGAAGGTATCTCTAACTGGCAGTTTGGCCCTGTAGCTCGCCAAACAGACATATTGAAATATTTGAAGATATCTTAAAATAATTGAAAACCGTAGGAAACCATGGTAAAAGTAAGGTAAATCAATGGTAAAAGTGCAAAAACATTACATAAAGTCAACAGGGAAAACTTCAATAAGGGATGTTTCATTTGTTTTCGAAATTAAACATCTAAATAAAATACAGGGGAAACCTAAAACAGAACTAGAACTACCACACAGTTTATGACTTCTAAGCCCAGTACCAGTATCAGTTAGTATCATTAAAGCCTTGTGTATTTTTGTGTGCGTTTTTCTTTATTCCATACCTAAGTTCAGCTATTTTCCCATTAATTACAGAACCAATCTGTGATTTGGTGGCAAGTGGAAATTTCATCAGAGTTGCAGCTGAAAAGGAAAAGAAAGTTTTTAAAAATTACATACTTGAGATATAACATTCAAAAGCACTATATGAATCACCATTTATTGCAAGTTAAAAAAAAAAAAATTGTACACTCTTACTACTGACCAGCTCAGTTTGTTTCGATGTTTGAATGCTAAGAAACCCATTTTTATTGAGAACTAAATGCAATTCTTTAGTGTTTACCTATCCATATTCAATTGTCAACCAGTACAGTAGTGAGTGCAGGACAAAGCCTGTTCATAGCACCATACATTTATTTACAGACGGTCGTGGATTCAATCTCAGGTGGGGGACCCTTCTGTTGTACCTTTGAACAAGGTGCTATACCTAGATTGCTACAGTAATTATAGTATATATATATATATATATATATATATATATATATATATATATATATATATATATATATATATACATATACATATATATATATATATATATATATATATATATATATATATATATATGGGTAATTGCATGTAAAAATAATGTGATATAATTGTAACAATTGTAAGTTGCCCTGGATAAGGATGTCTGCTAAGAAATACATACATAATAACAAACATATTGAATTGAAAACTATTTTTAAGTGAAAATAGGCTCTATGGAAGAAAAATTATGGACATCTACAAAAAGAAGGTTTAAAAGCATTTAATTAATAACTCTTAAAAACACTCACCGTATATGGCATTCACTTTATTGGGATCCAATGCCTCTCTTCTTTCCCCATGTTTCTGTCGTTTGCCACTTCCACCACGTAAATTACTTTTTACTAAAGTTTCAATGTCAAACACAGAGAGCATAGCATTTCTCACAAATGAAGTGTAGGAAGTAGCCTTATTTGTTATTGTCCAAGCCAGCTGGTCTATATACACTCCACTTCCTGGATGAATTTCCACCTGTTTAAAGAAGAAATAAGTTTTATTTTTATAACAAATAAACCAAGAAAAAAACATAAATATGTGGCATTTTCTCAAAACCAGGATTCGGGTAATCCTCTAGCTTGTTCTTGATTCTAGGAAATTGTGTCCTTGCAAATATCATGACTTTATAAGCCTTGATTTAAAATTAATGCTATCTATGGCTCCTTTAAAAGTCTGTGCTTGTCAATAAGGTAAAATACACCACTGAGAATTGACCTTGAAGAGTCTGGTTTTGGGTGAGCATGTATGACCTCTATAGCATCAAGAACACAGTTACAATAAAGCCGCTTTCACACTGTCACTGACACGGTGTCAAGCGGGTCGGCCGAGAGGTTTCAGACTGCAGTTTATCGACCCGGGTCAGGAGAGGCAACAACGCAATGTGCAGACTAAAAAAAAAAAACGTCATTTCGCCTCGCTCGACCCGGACCTCCTGAAGTGGGTCGCCTCCTACCCGGGTAAGTGCTTTCACAGTAGCAAAAAAATTACCCGGGTCACCGATAAGCGTGTCATGACCCGGGTCGGAGTGCCAGTGTCAAAAGGGCTTAAGCCTATGATGCAGTCCTCACAAACGCAATAATGATCTACTTGTCTGTTGTGGATGACATGTACAAGCCAAAACAAAAAGTCATTAATTGTTAAAGAACTGCAGAAGTGTCATGGTAAAGTATAATAAAACTAATTAAATTACTGCTCTACAAATTCATATTAAGTTTTCAATTAAATTGGGTTAAATTTGCAAGCTATAAAAATGATAATGATTCACTGACATATATAAAAGACTGGTTACCACTGCCTGTAATACAACACACTGTTACCTTGTCAAGTTGTCTTCCATTTCCTTGTGATTGAGGAATTGAGGATATGGACACAGTTGATCCTGCAGACGACGCAGCATACCGTGGACTTCCACAAAGACAATTTGCCTCACTGTCAATAGAGTGGTCAGTAGGACCAGAGTTGTCCCTCTTTCCTAGCTCCTCAATTTTGTCCAATATCACAGGGATAGCTGCAATTATACAATATTCGGCTTTATGAAAACCTTTGCAATTCTCTGTTCTACTTCGTCTTTTCTTTTTCAAAATTTGGAAATCGGCAAGCTTTTTTTATACCCCCCCCAATTAGAAATCACCAATTGTATGGACTAATCAAGTAAAGGCAAGTTCACAACGCAGTTGATGTTGATACCAATACCATTGTCTTAACCCATAGGGGGAGCGCCTTAATCAATCATCAATTAATTAATTAATTAATTAATTTAATTAATTAATTAATCTAATAATTTGCCAGTTTTACGTATGGTTCCAGAATAAACAGGAGTTTGTTTTTTTCCACAAATATGTGCATTTCTTAACTTATTTATTAGTCTTTATTAATATAATGCTCCTGACGCTATACTATATTTATTCTGCTTGAAACAATAATGCTTACCTTCAACTACCATTTCCTTGAGCTTCTTATTCTCCTGTTCTAGTTCTTGAATTTTAGTTTTAAGTTGTTGTACCTCTCCATCCTCTTTATTAGTTTGTGGTTTCTTAGTCAGCTGATTCAGAATTTCAGTAGACCTTTGTTGCTTTGCAGATGCTTTAGTCTTCGAGTTCTAAATAAACAAACCAAAAACATTTTTTTTACTGCTGTCTAAAATAACTGCGGAACTCAATAATACTGTACCATCAACAGCGTCCACTTGTAGCCTTCTGTGACAGATACTGCTTCCTACCTAGGGCCTAATTGCAAATTAAAACCCAGTATTAATGGCAGATTCCCTCAGGCGTAGAAGACTGTAACCTTGTGACAAACAAAAAAAGATACCATCAGCACCAGATTTGTAACTTATGATTAGTGGGTCAAAGTTTTGATTTGGTCCTTGCATCACACCTTAAAATAAATGTAGTATGTTGTTCAGTCTTAAAATTTAACAGAAATGTTAAATAGCAATGTTTACCTGGCACACTTGAGTGTCTTTGGTGTCACTGCTGGATTCATCAGCATATCTGCTATTTTGAAATTTCTTTCTTTTCAAAGCTGGAGTCTCTTCTGCTCTTGTCATTGCATCACGCATTTGAACAAGTTCCAACTGTCTTTCTTAAAAATGAAACAGAAAGGATCATAATTAATCAATACTCAACAAGTTGTTTTCTTGTATTTCAAAAGTATTACATGTTAAAGTAACTAGGAAGATATTGGTTGTTTAAAATTTAAAAAATAATAATAACTTTACTACATTTATAATTATGTAGTGTGCTTATTTTTTTCTAATTACTTCCAAATGAGTAATTTATACAGAGAATCTAACAGCAGTCACCTAAAATTCGGGATGCAGTACTACTACTAGGCCATAGCTATTGTTGCTGGCCTTTCTTGACTTCATGTGTTACAGTAATTAACTTTTTTTTTCAACCTACGATTAAAATATGTATTTCCATTTTTTACTACTTACAAAGATCGTAATTGCTAATGCATCTCTATATCTCAAAGTTGTGGTAAATATGGTATACTAACCTCCCACTTTCTCCACTTCACAATCGAAAGCTTGCCATCCTTCACGTGGTCGTTTACTCCCTCTTCTCCACTCTGCGACATAATGGCGCTCATCTTCGTCGCCTTCTTCTTCAAAATCCTCTATATTAAATCCTTTAATCCACTCAGTAGGAATTACACTCAATTTACCATCATCGTCGCCATTTACCCACTTTACTAGTGCGAACATGCTTGCTCCGTCTCTCTGTACTTGCATCTTCCCAACTGAAAGTCAGCACGAAACGTGTGATGATTTCACTTCCGGTCGGCCAAAAAATACGACGTCCACATAAATACAAATAAATTGAATAAAAAAGAAATATGAAAACTCCGATCCCTTTTATGTTTCTAATTAATAATTTGGCTAGATAAATATATATTATTTTGTTTCCTTTAGTGTTTTGAAAGTGAATTTGTCAGACAACGGAACTGAAAGTAGGAGGAGCTGTGTGCGACGTCAAACACAGCAGCCATAACGCACATGAGCTGCTGTAGTGTTAACATAATATCTTTCTCATTGTTGGCTGCTTGTGATTTAAATAATCCATGCAATGTACTTTTACATAGTTTTTTAGGCTGGCACGTGGGCTGTAAATTATGAGTGATCATAATAAAAACGATATCACCACAGCACAGCGTGGCTACAAACGCTACCTGGCTGACCAAATGGATGTTCCAGGAAGAACACTTAGACGATGGAAAAGGATAAGGCAAGTAGCTTCACTAGTGTTTAATTTATTAAAGCTGTTCAGTCATAATACGATAGTATATATTCTAAACCTTTATTTTTATTTTATAGGAACAAGGAACAATCAAGTCAAGCAGAAACAACGGTGAGTAAAGTATTTTGACCTAGGCTGTTCATAATATAGGGACAAACCTGTTAACATGATGGGAAAACAAGTAAAATAACGGGAACTACTCTTTGTTTTGTACATTAAATAGAAAGCGCTACAAATGATTTAGGATTAATTCTGAAGGAAGTAGTTAATTTTAAAACGGCCTTGATTGCACATTACTGTGTGGCTTATTCTGTGTATAATATTTTTTGTACTTTGTTAAATGCAATTGATTTACTGTTTATGTGTGGGTGTGCGTCTGTAGGGTTCTTTAACACATGACGAGATTCGTACTGTAAGCAACATTGAAGATGATGACAGTCTAGAAACTGATGAAGACGTTGATGTACCAGAATCCAGTAATCTAGTAGAAGAAGGGGAACCTGAAATAACCCCAAGTGAACAGGATAATGCAGATCTTGAGTCAATTACCACGGTAAAGTGCTAGTAATTTTTGTTATTATATGCTAATGTAGTATAATGTGTAATGCTATATAAAGTAATATCTAATAGAAACTTTTTTAAAATTTAAATTTTACCTTTTTGCTATTTCTTTTAAAATAAATGTGACCATTTAAAGCTATAAACTTCTGCATGCAGGCACAAATGCAGGAATATGTTAATCTAATAGTTGCTCATGAATTATAATAATTTATCTGTTCAATAATCTCATGTTTATGTTAGAGCTTTTACAAAACACTAAATAGAAACAATATAATCACAATACATGTATATTTGTAATACTATAAATGTAGATTTAATTATAGCCTTACCAAACGTTTAATTGTTAAAATACATAAATATGTTAATGAAAAATAGGAATCAATCATGATAGCTTTGAAAATGAGTGTGATGGTGCTATGATATGAGACGAGTATGATGGCATAGTGTAATTTTCCCATTGCTTGGGGAGAGCCACGAACTGTATAGGATGTAAATGTGCATATTTTTCAATTACAGGAACAGGACATTGAGAATCCTGGCAGTGAACCTTTTCATTCTCTTGATGAATCTACACAAAAAAAGTACCTGCAAGAGGTTTGTGTACATTATTGTGTCTTACCCTATAGTACCCACTGCGTAGTGTGTTTTAAATCAGCATTCTTTTTAGTGGTAATGAAGAACACTTCATTGGCTAAGGGTAAATTTGTTTTGGGTGTAATGTAGATTTAAAGATGTGGACTTGTATAAAAACACTGTACTGTAATCTCATTATAATAATGTAGCCTTACAGAACTGCACACAAATCCAAGATTGTAATGTGACTTTTTGTATTTCAGTACTGTGGATATAATTATGGGATGAATATGTGCATGATATAAAATACATTTCCTAAAATATATAATAAATAATAACACTTTCCCTGTTTCAGGATGACAAAGTGTATTCGTCTCAACAACAGAATGGCCTGCTGCTCATGGCATTGAAAATGAAGCACAAGCTTACCAAGGAAGCAGTCTCTGACATGCTGGACATTATTAATCTATTGGCTGGTAAAGACACTGTACCACAATCTTGGTACCACTTAGAAAAACAGTTTGAAGGTTTAAAAGATTTTGTAGAAATACATCATGTTTGCAATTTCTGTGAATCTTACTTAGGTAAAGAAACCTCTGAGAAATGCACTTACTGTGAGAAAGAGTGGATAGAGCAAAGGAGTCTGAAAGAAGGAAACTTTTTCTTTCATTTGCCTTTACATGCACAGATCAAAGCATTTTTAGAGGACCCTGAATTGTCACAAAAGGTAGTAAGAAATAGACATGGCTTCCAGTCACAGACATTCTGTGACATAACATCAGGTAAAAAGTATCAGGATCTGTCATCACAAAGCACTGAGGAGACTCTGACAGTAATGTTCAGCTGTGATGGCTTGCCTGTGTTCAAGTCCTCATCTTTTTGTGTGTGGCCAATACTGTGTGTAATCAATGAGCTTCCAGCAGCAGAGAGATTTAATCACATTTTCTTAGCATCTCTGTGGTTTGGATGTAAAAAACCTGACATGTCAGTCTATCTCCAGCCCTTTGTGTTTGAATGTAGAGATTTGGCAACAGAGGGACTATTGTGGGTGAACCCCACAACAGGTGAGAACACTATTACAAAGGTAATCACAACTGTAGCAGTTTGTGACACTGTGGCCCGTCCAATGCTCCAGAACATGACTCAATTTAATGGAAAACATGGCTGCGGCTTTTGCTTAGACAGTGGAGATGTGGTTCCCAAGAATAGAGGAACTGTTCGTGCCTACCCATATAAAACAAATAGTATACTGAGGAATGCCCAGGCAACCTTACTTAATGCTGAAGGTGCTGTTCAGTCTGGAAAATCAGTGAATGGAGTAAAAGGGCCAAGCTTGCTAGGTCTGATCCCACACTTTGACATTATCTCCAACTTTGTACCTGACTATATGCACTGTATTTTGCTTGGTGTCTGCAGGCAAATGGCAACTTTGTGGTTTGATTCTCAGTACCATCAATATCAATTTTATATTGGATTGCAGATAAATAAAATTGACAGCAGACTTCTTGATATTAAACCACCAAGCACCATTTCAAGAGTTCCTCGTTCAGTTACTTTGAGAAAGTACTGGAAGGCACACGAATGGTATGCCTGGTTAATGTTTTATAGCATACCAGTTTTAAAAGGGATTCTGCAGGGAAGATTTTTTTATCACTGGTGTCAACTAGTAGAGGGTGTTGCCACCCTTCTACGTGAGGAGGTAACATCAGAGGATATTGAACATTGTGAGAAGATTTTTACTCACTTTGTTGTTCTGATGGAAGACTTGTATGGCATTGAACATGTTATTTACAATGTTCATTTAACACTGCACCTGGCCAAGAGTGTCTGTGATTGGGGACCACTTTGGGCTCATTCAGCATTTGCATTTGAATCGTATAATTCCTCCTTGCTTGATTTTGTTAAGGGGACGCAAGGTGTGCCACAGCAAATGTGCAAAAAATTTCTATTGGAGAAGACTTTGCCATTGTATGGAAGAAGAGCTATTGTGTCTGGGGCACCCATAGAACCGCTTTTCAAGTCACTAATATCAAACAAGAAAAATGTTTCTGAATGTGAAAGGTTTGGAAATATTGTAGCATTAGGTAGGCCAATTGTCTCTATCGTGGGGCAGGAACATATGTTGGCTTTGCACTCCGTGACAGATGCTGTTCTCACAAAAATGCTAGCAAGGTACTATTTGCGTGTCATTGTGAATGGGGAGATAATACATTCCAAAGACAATACAAAAGTAGAAAAACGTAACAGCTACACTGTTCAGCTCCTTGATGGTGAACTTTTTGTCATTAAAACTTTTGTGGCACTTGACTTCAATGAAGGACCAAAGTGTTTTGCTGTTGGATGGTTTCTAAAAAGGAGAATGTATCATTTTTGCAGTGACCACCCAATAAAATTGTCTCTGTTGCATGTCATTGCAGTTGATAAAGAGACAAGTCATCTTTCTGCAGTTAAGAGTGAGGAAATTCAAAGAAAGTGTGTGTTTGTGGACAGTTGTTGCAATAAGACACATTTTGTCTGTGTTTCCCCTAACAGATTTGAAGTTACAAAATAAGACATTGTATTATTTTTGTGGATTGTCAGTAGTGTTGTTCTCAATGCATTTAAACCAAATGAACTTTAAGCTGAGAATTTGAATAAAAACCTTGTCGAGTAACTTGTTAAATACCTTTTGGCAATTTGCAAAAGCTAAACCAAACCGATTTGTCAGTACATGAACACTTTTTACAGTCCACAGTGGTTAACTTTTCTTTTTAAGTGTTTGCTGATAACTTGTGACATGTACTTTACATATAACAAAAATGAATGTGTCAATGTGAAAAAAACAAGTTAGCCTCAGTGCACAGCCGTTTAAAGAGGAGTTATCAAACAGAAGCTAAAGTTAGAAGAAATTATTGGGACAACCTTGGGACACATGAAGCAAGTAGGCACAACTGTTACAGTGGTGGGGGCCAAGGTTGCCATAATTTTCTTTGAACTTGGCTTCTGTTTTTAATAACAGAAAAATGCGAAGGGGAGATAACAAAAACAGAAGCCAAGTTTTACAGAAGCAAAGGAAATTTTGGCAAAACCATTAAAGCATTATGCTGACTTTATCGTTGCAGACCACTGCAAAATGTTGCTTTGTTAACGTCGTGAGACCAGGCTTTCTAGTTACAAAGTGCAATGCCCTTAATACTCCACACAGGCACAATATGTAAAATGTAAGTTTACTTACAATTAATCTCGATTGTCCGTTTCTAAAGATAATTTACCTGTAATACAGAATGGGGTTGCTTTGTGCTATTCAAAGAGCATTGTAATGGAAAGAAAAAAAATCAAAATAATGGCGAGGCACTTTTCTACAGTTCTTATTCCTGCTTGCCCCTTTTGAAAGCAATAAATGTGATTATTTGTATAAGAGGTCCGGCTTGCTGACTGCTTGTTTATGCCAACTGGTACACAGATAGTGACCAGGCATCCTGCATTCCTTTTGCTATGAAAATGTTCTTTCAGATCTTACACTGTATAGATAGGAACTCCTGTACTCTCACCAAGACTAACTTGGTTCGAGGAACTACCGTTCCTCTCGATTTATGCTTATAAAAATACCACAGGTACAATAATTGTAATAATAAAAGGCAGATAAAAGGCAGTTGTTAAAATTCTTGTTAAATTTTAGCCTCTGCTTATACATGTTTCAAACTACCATGTGTTTTTTCTGTGCAATGTATTTGACCTACAAATGTACAATAAACAGTAAGAAAGTCTAATGTTTTGTTGTTTTTTTAAAAGCTATTTGCTTTTTTATTTTAATTTTTAAGTGATATGCAGTTAAAATTCTAGCTCTGGACCACATGCAGTATAGTATGTAGTTTTTAACTGGCTACTAAGGTTTTTTAATTATTACTTTTTATTTAATTATTATAATGAAAATCCCATATTGCTTGGAAGATGCCATCATAGTTACCCTGCGTAAGTTATTTTGTAGATGTAATTTACATCAGACTTTAATCGCAGAAGAACTTGACCAAACTGTCTTTGTTTCAGGGTGAGGTACAGTATTCCACTGAGAATTTTTAGAATTGATGTATTACACAGTACAACATGCATGTTGTTTCTCATACCCAGCATAACCAGTCAGCACAAAAGCATGCATACAAATCAATGTATTTGACCATATATTTTGTAAAAGGTATTTTGTCATATATGATGAATGCGTATGCCAAATATATGGACATTAAAGCAATATATTTAAAATATATGAACCAGTACTTCAATATACATTTCCATGTATTATAAATATAGGGTTCTTCCGTATGGGCATACATAAAACATAAAAACGAAATATTGGTCGCAATAACAAGAATAGTTGGATCAATAGCAGCAGTATTCACAATGATTATCACAATTCAAATATAGATTTAGCTACAGCAATAGCAACAACAATGGGCAAATAGCTATAGCCATAACAGGAGTAGCTATCACAACTTAAATATAGGTTCGGCTACAGAAATAACCTGCTGTATATCAATATCAGTAACGTTGGAAATGGTTACAGCAACAAACGTAATGTAATTGTCTAAAAGCAGCAATCAATAAGAAAAGTTTACAACAATAGAAAGTCCCAAAGCCGTCTTCTCTGTGTTCCACGGTGGCATTAGCTGAGACTCGAATAGGCTACAACAGCTCTGGTTAGTGAGGGCCATCACTGGAGACGTTTCTCTAAGAAAGTAAAACAAAATAAAAGAACTTCGGCTAAGCAATCCAAATTGTTGAAAGCAGGGCGATGCAGCAAGCACACACACAGCAGCAAAAGATTGCACACTTCACTTAGCGAGGGGGGAGGTATATTCGCCTCTTCCCCTCTAAATGCTCAATCCGCCTTAAACAGCGAACTCAACGCCTTCCCTCTCAGTTGCTTCCGGAGTTGGGTCTCTCAGCGGCAGCGACCTGCTGTACAAGTCCCTTGCTCAGATCCCTCAGGTAATTTCTCGCCTCTGTGTCCGTGTCTCCACAGCTGTGCGTTCCCGTGTCTCTTTGCCTGGAGCTCGCTCTGCTCTCTCAATCTGTCCATCTCTTAAAACCATTTATTTAATTAAAAATAATAAGACCCACGTGCGGAATGCGCTTTAAAAGCAACATATTAATTGTCAATTAGGTGGAGAGGCAGTCTAGGCAAGTTATTATTATTTATTTCTTAGCAGACGCCCTTATCCAGGGCGACTTACAATTGTTACAAGATATCACATTATACAGATATCACATTATTTTTACATACAGTTACTCATTTATACAGTTGGGTTTTTACTGGAGGAATCTAGGTAAAGTACCTTGCTCAAGGGTACAACAGCATTGTCCCCCACTGGGGATTGAACCCACAACCCTCCGGTCAAGGGTCCAGAGCTCTAACCACTACTCCACACAAGTGCCGTGATTCAAAATTAGTGAAAATAAACAATAGCCAAACACACAATCAATAATAAATCGTGCAGTGAAAATACAAAATCATATCGTGATTTAAATAAAATAAAAAAAACAAGCACGCATGTATATAAACACAAAATAATAATAAAAAAATAATAAAGTGTAAATGCACACCTGCAACACAATGACAGACAATGAATCATAATGAACTGCCATAATAAAGTGTGCTCCTTAGGAGAGATTAGACGGCTTCTACACCCGCGCTGTGAACAAATAGTGAGTGTTTCATCCTCTTTGGTTTGAGCAACTGGTTTTTGGGGACGAGGTGGCCGAGTGGTTAAGGCGATGGACTGCTAATCCATTGTGCTCTGCACGCGTTGGTTTGAATCCCATCCTCGTCGTAGCTTTTTTATTATTATTATTACTGTTTCTCGTTATCTTTTTTTTGGCAAAAGTGTTTATCCTGCGACTATAGGACAGTATTGGTCTGTGTTAGAGATGTTCCCCAACAGTAACACAAAAACAGCCTAAACTTTGCTGAAAAATAGTATAACCAAAGGCACCGCTGGGATTTGAAACCAGGATCTCCTGTTTACTAGACAGGCGCTTTAACCATCTAAGCCACGGCGCCCTGCCACACGCAAAGAAATATGTGTCAGAGACCTGTGAAATGAAACCTATCAGGGACATTATTGCCTTTACTGTCATTTTCTACTGCAATGCAGGACTGTAAAATTAAGCGTGCGACATTTCTGAAATTAATCTGAAACACTTGAATATGCGTATTACTTGTTATTAAACAATTTCCGACCTCAGATATCGGAATCTGCATTGTATTTTATATGACCGATTGTACCCTCTTTGTCTAGATATATGACATTTGGTAGTTCACATGATCAAAACATATGGTTAAATTGAGGTCACACCGAGACTTGAACTCGGATGGCTGGATTCAGAGTCCAGAGTGCTAACCTTTACAACATGGAACCTCTGCTGAGCACCCTGGAGATGAATGGCTGTAACATCCTCAGCTCCCAGGTGCTAAATCCCCTACTGCTGACAACCCCTGGACCGCAAGGCTTTCTCCCCGTTCTGATTGCACACAGTCCTTCAACAAACATCAGTTTCTCCAGTTTGAATCCAAAATGCGACGTTTCATTTCTTGGTTCATACTGGCAGCAGGTCTCGAAAACTGCACTATCAGCACCCAATCGTGCACCACAAACACTGCTTACATTCAAATAAGACACATGTTCATTGACAATATATGTATTACACATGTAGATTTAGAAACTGTTTTAATAACATCGGCATTGCTCATTTAAAATAAGAAACATTTGCTTAACAATTAAACACGTTGCATCTTTACAAGTGAAAATACACTTTCAAATACAAATTCCTCCATTTGACCTTCATAAGGACACGACCGGACCCCAGCAATAAAACGACATATAACTAACACGTGGAGTAAACGAATGAATAAAAATGTGTATAGGAACACTTTATTTTGCTTTTCCTTTACTTCTAGCCATCGTATGGCATAATGTGTTGTTTATGCAAGATGGATAAGACGCCCAATGCGCACAGCTGTCTCCTAGCAAGTGAAGGCACCACTGTATTCTGGACGCTGTAGTTTATTCTAGGAACAAGACACCTGGGCGTGTTAGATATCACGGGAAATCGTGGAGCCTCCTCTTTCGTTTGGTATGTGGACTGCGTGCCTAGCTCTTTCCGTTTTTGAGTTACAGGTACTTGAACGCACCTACCGATTTGCTGCGCATCACAGCACTGGAGCACAGAATGAGAGGGTGTGTAGTATAAACCCGTGACTCTTTTTAGTCGGTACTTATTGTGTTAACTGTGTGATTGTGTAGAGGGGGGTCGTTAGACTACAGCTGTCCTCTCGCTTGTAACGAGCAATTGTAAACTCCTTTTCTGCAGTCTGAGAAGAAGATAATGCCAAAAGGGGTTGTGAATCAATGTGCAAAGTCTCTATAATAATAATATAAAGGATGCGCTTTTAATTGAATGCAGTCGGGCCACAGCCAAGAATTAGACATATCTACATCTGATTAATGAAGAGTAAGAGAGTGGTTTTAATCGGAATAATAATAGGCATAAAAGAACTTCCCTGACCGGGAATCGAACCCGGGCCGCGGCGGTGAGAGCGCCGAATCCTAACCACTAGACCACCAGGGACGTTACTGAAAGAGTTTGTAGGGCTGGCCAGGAATTTCTTTGCTATCAACGCTGTCGCATCAAAAACGGAACAGCCCCCAGGCCCTGCACAATTGTTACAAGTGTCACTAGGACAGGTTCGTAATACCGGGGTAGCAACACCGTGGAAATGCAGACAAGGAAGCCAGACAATAAATCATGAAAGGGATTCATTTAAATTATTAAAACAATCAGATTAAAATATACTAAAATGGCCAAGCACATATATAAAACATAAAAACGAAATATTGGTCGCAATAACAAGAATAGTTGGATCAATAGCAGCAGTATTCACAATGATTATCACAATTCAAATATAGATTTAGCTACAGCAATAGCAACAACAATGGGCAAATAGCTATAGCCATAACAGGAGTAGCTATCACAACTTAAATATAGGTTCGGCTACAGAAATAACCTGCTATATATCAATATCAGTAACGGTGGAAATGGTTACAGCAACAAACGTAATGTCATTGTCTAACAGCAGCAATCAATAAGAAAAGTCTACAACAATAGAAAGTCCCAAAGCCGTCTTCTCTGTGTTCCACGGTGCCATTAGCTGAGACTCGAATAGGCTACAACAGCTCTGGTTAGTGAGGGCCGTCACTGGAGACGTTTCTCTAAGAAAGTAAAACAAAATAAAAGAACTTCGGCTAAGCAATCCAAATTGTTGAAAGCAGGGCGATGCAGCAAGCACACACACAGCAGCAAAAGATTGCACACTTCACTTAGCGAGGGGGGAGGTATATTCGCCTCTTCCCCTCTAAATGCTCAATCCGCCTTAAACAGCGAACTCAACGCCTTCCCTCTCAGTTGCTTCCGGAGTTGGGTCTCTCAGCGGCAGCGACCTGCTGTACAAGTCCCTTGCTCAGATCCCTCAGGTAATTTCTCGCCTCTGTGTCTGTGTCTCCACAGCTGTGCGTTCCCGTGTCTCTTTGCCTGGAGCTCGCTCTGCTCTCTCAATCTGTCCGTCTCTTAAAACCATTTATTTAATTAAAAATAATAAGACCCACGTGCGGAATGCGCTTTAAAAGCAACACATTAATTGTCAATTAGGTGGAGAGGCAGTCTAGGCAAGTTATTATTATTTATTTCTTAGCAGACACCCTAATCCAGGGAGACTTACAATTGTTACAAGATATCACATTATACAGATATCACATTATTTTTACATACAGTTACCCATTTATACAGTTGGGTTTTTACTGGAGCAATCTAGGTAAAGGACCTTGCTCAAGGGTACTACAGCATTGTCCCCCACTGGGGATTGAACCCACAACCCTCCGGTCAAGGGTTCAGAGCTCTAACCACTACTCCACACAAGTGCCGTGACTCAAAATTAGTGAAAATAAACAATAGCCAAACACACAATCAATAATAAATCGTGCAGTGAAAATACAAAATCATATCGTGATTTAAATAAAAAAAACAAGCACGCATGTATATAAACACAAAATAATAATAAAAAAATAATAAAGTGTAAATGCACACCTGCAACACAATGACAGACAATGAATCATAATGAACTGCCATAATAAAGTGTGCTCCTTAGGAGAGATGACGGCTTCTACACCCGCGCTGTGATCAAATAGTAAGTGCTTCATCCTCTTTGGTTTTAGCAACTGGTGTTTAGGGACGAGGTGGCCGAGTGGTTAAGGCGATGGACTGCTAATCCATTGTGCTCTGCACGCGTGGGTTCGAATCCCTTCCTCGTCGTAGCTTTTTTTTATTATTATTATTACTGTTTCTCGTTCTCTTTTTTTTTTGGCAAAAGTGTTTATCCTGCGACTATAGGACAGTATTGGTCTGCGTTAGAGATGTTCCCCAACAGTAACACAAAAATAGCCTAAACTTTGCTGAAAAATAGTATAACCAAAGGCACCGCTGGGATTTGAACCCAGGATCTCCTGTTTACTAGACAAGCGCTTTAACCATCTAAGCCACGGCGCCCTGCCACACGCAAAGTAATATGTGTCAGAGACCTGTGAAATGAAAACTATCAGGGACATTATTGCCTTTACTGTCATTCTCTACTGCAATGCAGGACTGTAAAATTAAGCGCGCGACATTTCTGAAATTAATCTGAAACACTTGAAAATGTGTATTACTTGTTATTAAAGAATTTCCGACCTCAGATATCGGAATCTGCATTGTATTTTATATGACCGATTGTACCCTCTTTGTCTAGATATATGACATTTGGTAGTTCACACGAGCAAAACATATGGTTAAATTGAGGTCACACCGAGACTTGAACTCGGATGGCTGGATTCAGAGTCCAGAGTGCTAACCTTTACAACATGGAACCTCTGCTGAGCACCCTGGAGATGAATGGCTGTAACATCCTTATAGTGTTCTTGTGTGTTGAGAAGAACAATCCAAAGGCAGTATGATGAGTATTCATAACCTGTATTCATTTAATTGTTAAACCTAAAACAAACAACTTTTTGCTTCCAGCTTGCAACTGCAACTTCCCGCTATATCCCAAAACCCGGACTGGAGTGACGTAACAATCAGCTACGTTACTTCACTCAAAACATGGACTAGACTCAAACAGCGCCACAGTATTATAACAACATTACATCTCTCCCTTGTTTTAACAAGATAATAGATGTACATATACATATATATATATATATATATATATATATATATATATATATAATTTATAAGCCCTTTCTTTAAAGTCATTGAAACTGTAATTTGTGTGATTTCTGGAAAGTCCATTAAATCAAATTTCTTTAATCAGATATCTTGGAGGTCTTTGAGTTTATCTTGAAGGGTAATGTCTTTCATGTGATGGGATTTGTTGATCACGCTGGAGTACTGAATTCTCTCTGCCTCCTCCTAAATTGGTGCATGTTGTCTGGGGGACATCCCCTACCTCTTCCATGGCAGGTAAATCCTTGTTTGGGGTTTTGACCACTTTGAAGTGTGATGAATTTCTAGTGACACGGTGTCCGTGATTTTCAGCTGTAAGCATTGATCCTTTGATGTCGACCACCTGGTATGGTGTGCTATGGAATGGGGTGGATAGTTTACCTTTGTGCAGTTGGCGGTAAAGTACCGTGTCACCTATTTTGATGTCCAAAGGATGTGCATTGTTGTGACAATCTGCATTTGTCTTCATGTGTTGCTTCGCTTTTCGATCGGTGTCTCGAAGTGATGTGTCTTCAGTTTGATGGTGCAGGCTGGGAAGTGTAGTGTTGATTTTTCTGCAAAACATCAGTTCAGCTGGGGTCAGTTTCGTGGTGATATGCGGTGCAGCTCTATAGTTCCTGAGAAACTTGAAAAGATGTTGTTTCCATGGCTTGCCCTCGGAATGTGTGGCAGAAACTGTCTTTTTAAGTGTTCTCATAAAACGTTCCACCTCTGTATTTGCTCTTGGCCAGTAGGGTGTAATTCTTCTGTGTTTGAAACCAAGGTAGGTAGAAAAGTTTTTGAACTCTTGGCTATTGAAAGGAGGACCATTGTCAGTATTGACAACCTGCGGAATTCCAAAAGATGAGAAAATCTTGTCCAGTTTTGGAATGATTGTATTTGCTGACGTGGACTTAACAATTTCTACCTCTGGGTAGCGGGAGTATTCATCTAACACAACAAGCAGATAATCCCCAGAAGGAAAAGGTCCTGTGAAATCAATGGCCACTTGAAACCACGGTCCTTTTGGAAGTTCAGACATTTGAAGAGGTTCCATGTGTGTTTGTGGCACAGCAGCTTGGCATGGGATGCAGTTGTGGATTAGATTTTCTACACGTTTATCAATGCCTGGAAACCACACTTTGTCTCTTATTAGTTGTTTTGTCTTGACTGTGCCTAGATGGCCTTCATGAGCTAAAGCTAGTGCTCTAGACTGCAACGAGGTTGGTATAACGAGTCTGTTGCCTCTGAGTATGATGTCCGCATCTGCATTGGTGGTAAGCTCATTGCGCAGGGGATAGAAAGCTTTAAGTGTGGTAAAGTCAATATTTGTGAGTGTGTCAGGAGTTTTATTAATGTCATGCCAATTTCCTTTCTGAATTAAATCTGCTAGCCTTTGTAGCGTAGGGTCTTGCTTGGTCTCTTGTTTCACTTCTAGCATGGTCATCGCCTTGGGGACCGTGTGATCAGCAATGAAACTTATGTACTCTTCCGCAATCGTGCTAGCTTGCGTGTTGTGTGATGACATGTGTGATATGGGATGCCTTGACATGTAGTCAGCAGGGTTATCCTTTCCAGCTTGGTGGATCACTTTAAAGGTATAGGGTTGCAAACGGAGTCTCCATCTTTCTATTCTAGCGGGTGGTGTTGCTTTTAGGTTGTTGAAGATGTACTCCAGTGGTTTATGATCCGTGATCACAGTGAAATCAGATCCGTATAAGTACAGGTGAAAGTGTTCACATGCCCAGATGATTGCTAGTGCTTCCCGTTCTATTTGAGAGTATCGTTGTTCTACAGGAGTGAGAGCTCTACTAGCATATGCGATTATGTTTGTGATTCTGCTGTCTGGTGCTTGTTGGCTGAGAATGGCACCTAAACCAACCGGACTAGCATCTACAAGAATGGTTGTGTCTTTAGTTTGGTCAAAATATGCCATTGTCTTGTGGCTTGTCAACTGCCGTTTCAATTCACCTAAAGCAAAATCGTGTTTTGAATTCCAGCACCACAATTTGTCTTTCTTTGTAAGTTCACAAAGGGGTTGTGATGTTGTAGCAAAATCTGGAATAAAACGTGCACAGTAGGTTACCATGCCAAGTAAACTGCGTACTTCTGTGGTACTGGTTGGGGCTCTCATGTTCATTATAGCCTCAATTTTTTGGGGGTCTGCAGATATGCCTTCTTTTGAGAAAATGTATCCATAAAATTCTAGTTTAGATTTGTTATACTCACATTTGTTTTTGTTTAGGGTGAGGTGATTTTCTTGCAGTCTTTGGAACACAGCTTTGAGACTCTTGTCATGGTCTTCTGGAGTCTTCCCAAATACTATTATGTCATCACTGATGTTTCTGACATTTGGAATTCCTTGCAAGACCTGCTGGATGGTGTTTTGAAATAGCTCAGCAGCAGATGAAATCCCAAAATTCAATCTCTTGTAGTGCCACAGACCAACATGAGTGGTGAACGTGGTAATGTATCTTGATTCTGGTGCTAGCTCAAGCTGGTGGTATCCAGCATTTAAATCAAGCTTAGAGAATACCACTGCTCCATTGAGGTCATGGATTAGGTCATCTACTGTGGGAGTCAAGTGGCGTTCTCGCAGAATGGCTGTGTTTGGTAATCTCATATCAATGCAAATACGAACTCTGTCTGGGTCTTTGGGTTTGGGAGCCACAACAATTGGCGATACCCAGGGTGTTGGACCACTTATTCTTTCTATAATGTCCTGACTTTCAAGCAGACTTTTTTACGTATGTGGAAAGGAATTCTTCGATGTGGCTGGACAACTGGTGGAATGTCAGGGTTGACATGCAGCTTGACTTGGAAATCTTTTAACTTTCCAATTCCTTCAAAGATATTTGCATGTTGTGTCAAGAGTGACTCTAAGAATGGTGGGTGGACCTTTGGAGTTGTATGTGACACTGAATTAATTATTTTTAAAAGTCCAAGTTCAGTGGCTGTCTGGCAGCTCAACAACGAGCCATAGTGCCCTTTGACAATGTAGAAAACAGTAGGGACAATTTTTGTGCTGTTGCTAACTGTAGTGCAGAATTTTCCCAACAGTGGTAGGGCTGTGCGAGATCCATATGTGCAAATTTTAATGTTTGCGCGCTGGAGTTGTACCTTGTCTTGTAGTTTGGTGTAGGCAGTTTCATCCATTATGTTCACGCTGGCACCGGAGTCCACAATGACATCAATAGCAGTGTTCTCAACAATAATCTTGGTAAGAGGTTGTTTTGGGTTAATGGTATACACAGTGTAAAGGCATTCATCATCTGAACTTGATCTTCTGTCAGTTTTGCTGGAAGAGTCATCACTTACATGCACTTCATGCACTTTGGACTTTATATGTTGCTTTCCAGGGTTCTTTGTGGTGGGCAAGTGTAGTTTTGAACGGCAGCATTTTTCAAAATGATTCAGTTTTCCACATGCTCTGCATGTTTTGCCTTTAGCAGGGCAAAAGGCCTGTCCTCCTCTGTGAGGGTAGCTGCCTCCACAGTTGTTGCATTTATTATTGTCAGGTGCCCTGTTGGTGTATGCTTCTCTGGTGAATTGACGTTTGTTGTGTTGAATGGAATTCACAGGCATTGCGTTTTGAAATTGCTGTTTTGTTTCTTCTATACTTTTTGCATGAAGTTCTGAGAATTCCATAGCCCTTCCTGTGTCCAGCAGTTCTTTCAGTGTCATGTCAGCATTTCGTAGCGCTCTCCTTCTTAAATGCGTGGATGTGCAGCTTAAAATAATTTGAGATTTGATTTCCCTTTCTATACTTGCAAACTCGCATGTTTCTGCCAGGTGTCTGAGTCTCGTATGATATGCATCAAGGGTTTCATCTGCCATCTGTTTCGCCTGACGAAAAACGTATGTTTCATATTCAGTGTTTTTTTTCGGCGAAAAGTACTCAGTCAGTTTCGTTACTGCAGTATCATAAGCAATCCACTCCCCCGGTTTCTGGCAACGTCTCAAAAACATCAAACACATCAGGTCCAGTGTAATGTAAAAGCATAGCTTTCTTTTGTTTGTTGTCTTTAATGTTTAACGCAATAATGAAGTTCTGAAATCTTTGAATCCACTTAGTCCAGTGGAGCCCGAGTGAGCTAGGGTCACTGTGTATGTCAAATGAAGGAAACGGAGGAAGTCCAGCTGCAGCCGCCATTTCGTGGTCGTATATATTTATTTATTTATTTATTTATAACTCACGTGTTGCGTTGTTCAGATATCCTCGTCGCCAAATATAGAGTTCTTGTGTGTTGAGAAGAACAATCCAAAGCCAGTATGATGAGTATTCATAACCTGTATTCATTTAATTGTTAAACCTAAAACAAACAACTTTTTGATTCCAGCTTGCAACTGCAACTTCCCGCTATATCCCAAAACCCGGACTGGAGTGACGTAACAATCAGCTACGTTACTTCACTCAAAACATGGACTGGACTCAAATAGTGCCACAGTATTATAACAACATTACAATCCTCAGCTCCCAGGTGTTAAATCCCCTACTGCTGACAACCCCTGGACCGCAAGGCTTTCTCCCCGTTCTGATTGCACACAGTCCTTCAACAAACATCAGTTTCTCCAGTTTGAATCCAAAATGCGACGTTTCATTTCTTGGTTCATACTGGCAGCAGGTCTCGAAAACTGCACTATCAGCACCCAATCGTGCACCACAAACACTGCTCACATTCAAATAAGACACATGTTCATTGACAATATATGTATTACACATGTAGATTTAGAAACTGTTTTAATAACATCGGCATTGCTCATTTAAAATAAGAAACATTTGCTTAACAATTAAACACGTTGCATCTTTACAAGTGAAAATACACTTTCAAATACAAATTCCTCCATTTGACCCTCATAAGGACACGACCGGACCCCAGCAATAAAACGACATATAACTAACACGTGGAGAAAATGAATGAATAAAAATGTGTATAGGAACACTTTATTTTGCTCTTCCTTTACCTCTAGCCATCGTTTGGCATAATGTGTTGTTTATGCAAGATGGATAAGACGCCCAATGCGCACAGCTGTCTCCTAGCAAGTGAAGGCACCACTGTATTCTGGACGCTGTAGTTTATTCTAGGAACAAGACACCTGGGCGTGTTAGATATCACGGGAAATCGTGGAGCCTCCTCTTTCGTTTGGTATGTGGACTGCGTGCCTAGCTCTTTCCGTTTTTGAGTTACAGGTACTTGAACGCACCTACCGATTTGCTGCGCGTCACAGCACTGGAGCACTGAATGAGAGGGTGCGTAGGATAATCCCGTGACTCTTTTTAGTCGGTACTTATTGTGTTAACTGTGTGATTGTGTAGAGGGGGGTCGTTAGACTACAGCTGTCCTCTCGCTTGTAACGAGCAATTGTAAACTCCTTTTCTGCAGTCTGAGAAGAAGATAATGCCAAAAGGGGTTGTGAATCAATGTGCAAAGTCTCTATAATAATAATATAAAGGATGCGCTTTTAATTGAATGCAGTCGGGCCACAGCCAAGAATTAGACATATCTACATCTGATTAATGAAGAGTAAGAGAGTGGTTTTAATCGGAATAATAATAGGCATAAAAGAACTTCCCTGACCGGGAATCGAACCCGGGACGCGGCGGTGAGAGCGCCGACTCCTAACCACTAGACCACCAGGGACGTTGCTGAAGGAGTTTGTACGGCTGGCCAGGAATTTCTTTGCTATCAACGCTGTCGCATCAAAAACGGAACAGCCCCCAGGCCCTGCGCAATTGTTACAGGTGTCACTAGGACAGGTTCGTAATACCGGGCTAGCAACACCGTGGAAATGCAGACAAGGAAGCCAGACAATAAATCATGAAAGGGATTCATTTAAATTATTAAAACAATCAGATTAAAATATACTAAAATGGCCAAGCACATATATAAAACATAAAAACGAAATATTGGTCGCAATAACAAGAATAGTTGGATCAATAGCAGCAGTATTCACAATGATTATCACAATTCAAATATAGATTTAGCTACAGCAATAGCAACAACAATGGGCAAATAGCTATAGCCATAACAGGAGTAGCTATCACAACTTAAATATAGGTTCGGCTACAGAAATAACCTGCTGTATATCAATATCAGTAACGTTGGAAATGGTTACAGCAACAAACGTAATGTAATTGTCTAACAGCAGCAATCAATAAGAAAAGTTTACAACAATAGAAAGTCCCAAAGCCGTCTTCTCTGTGTTCCACGGTGGCATTAGCTGAGACTCGAATACGCTACAACAGCTCTGGTTAGTGAGGGCCGTCACTGGAGACGTTTCTCTAAGAAAGTAAAACAAAATAAAAGAACTTCGGCTAAGCAATCCAAATTGTTGAAAGCAGGGCGATGCAGCAAGCACACACACAGCAGCAAAAGATTGCACACTTCACTTAGCGAGGGGGGAGGTATATTCGCCTCTTCCCCTCTAAATGCTCAATCCGCCTTAAACAGCGAACTCAAGGCTCTCCCTCTCAGTTGCTTCCGGATTTGGGTCTCTCAGCGGCAGCGACCTGCTGTACAAGTCCCTTGCTCAGATCCCTCAGGTAATTTCTCGCCTCTGTGTCCGTGTCTCCACAGCTGTGCGTTCCCGTGTCTCTTTGCCTGGAGCTCGCTCTGCTCTCTCAATCTGTCTATCTCTTAAAACCATTTATTTAATTAAAAATAATAAGACCCACGTGAGGAATGCGCTTTAAAAGCAACATATTAATTGTCAATTAGGTGGAGAGGCAGTCTAGGCAAGTTATTATTATTTATTTCTTAGCAGACGCCCTTATCCAGGGCGACTTACAATTGTTACTAGATATCACATTATACATTATACAGATATCACATTATTTTTACATACAGTTACCCATTTATACAGTTGGGTTTTTACTGGAGCAATCTAGGTAAAGTACCTTGCTCAAGGGTACAACAGCATTGTCCCCCACTGGGGATTGAACCCACAACCCTCCGGTCAAGGGTCCAGAGCTCTAACCACTACTCCACACAAGTGCCGTGATTCAAAATTAGTGAAAATAAACAATAGCCAAACACACAATCAATAATAAATCGTGCAGTGAAAATACAAAATCATATCGTGATTTAAATTAATAAAAAAAAGAACGCATGTATATAAACACAAAATAATAATAAAAAAATAATAAAGTGTAAAAGCACACCTGCAACACAATGACAGACAATGAATCATAATGAACTGCCATAATAAAGTGTGCTCCTTAGGAGAGATTAGACGGCTTCTACACCCGCGCTGTGAACAAATAGTGAGTGTTTCATCCTCTTTGGTTTGAGCAACTGGTTTTTGGGGACGAGATGGCCGAGTGGTTAAGGCGATGGACTGCTAATCCATTGTGCTCTGCACGCGTGGGTTCGAATCCCATCCTCGTCGTAGCTTTTTTTTATTATTATTACTGTTTCTCGTTCTCTTTTTTTTTGGCAAAAGTGTTTATCCTGCGACTATAGGACAGTATTGGTCTGTGTTAGAGATGTTCCCCAACAGTAACACAAAAACAGCCTAAACTTTGCTGAAAAATAGTATAACCAAAGGCACCGCTGGGATTTGAACCCAGGATCTCCTGTTTACTAGACAGGCGCTTTAACCATCTAAGCCACGGCGCCCTGCCACACGCACAGAAATATGTGTCAGAGACCTGTGAAATGAAACCTATCAGGGACATTATTGCCTTTACTGTCATCCTCTACTGCAATGCAGGACTGTAAAATTAAGCGCGCGACATTTCTGAAATTAATCTGAAACACTTGAAAATGCGTATTACTTGTTATTAAACAATTTCCGACCTCAGATATCGGAATCTGCATTGTATTTTATATGACCGATTGTACCCTCTTTGTCTAGATATATGACATTTGGTAGTTCACATGATCAAAACATATGGTTAAATTGAGGTCACACCGAGACTTGAACTCGGATGGCTGGATTCAGAGTCCAGAGTGCTAACCTTTACAACATGGAACCTCTGCTGAGCACCCTGGAGATGAATGGCTGTAACATCCTCAGCTCCCAGGTGTTAAATCCCCTACTGCTGACAACCCCTGGACCGCAAGGCTTTCTCCCCGTTCTGATTGCACACAGTCCTTCAACAAACATCAGTTTCTCCAGTTTGAATCCAAAATGCGACGTTTCATTTCTTGGTTCATACTGGCAGCAGGTCTCGAAAACTGCACTATCAGCACCCAATCGTGCACCACAAACACTGCTCACATTCAAATAAGACACATGTTCATTGACAATATATGTATTACACATGTAGATTTAGAAACTGTTTTAATAACATCGGCATTGCTCATTTAAAATAAGAAACATTTGCTTAACAATTAAACACGTTGCATCTTTACAAGTGAAAATACACTTTCAAATACAAATTCCTCCATTTGACCCTCATAAGGACACGACCGGACCCCAGCAATAAAACGACATATAACTAAGACGTGGAGAAAATGAATGAATAAAAATGTGTATAGGAACACTTTATTTTGCTTTTCCTTTACCTCTAGCCATCGTTTGGCATAATGTGTTGTTTATGCAAGATGGATAAGACGCCAAATGCGCACAGCTGTCTCCTAGATAGTGAAGGCACCACTGTATTCTGGACGCTGTAGTTTATTCTAGGAACAAGACACCTGGGCGTGTTAGATATCACGGGAAATCGTGGGGCCTCCTCTTTCGTTTGGTATGTGGACTGCGTGCCTAGCTCTTTCCGTTTTTGAGTTACAGGTACTTGAACGCACCTACCGATTTGCTGCGCGTTACAGCACTGGAGCACTGAATGAGAGGGTGCGTAGGATAATCCCGTGACTCTTTTTAGTCGGTACTTATTGTGTTAACTGTGTGATTGTGTAGAGGGGGGTCGTTAGACTACAGCTGTCCTCTCGCTTGTAACGAGCAATTGTAAACTCCTTTTCTGCAGTCTGAGAAGAAGATAATGCCAAAAGGGGTTGTGAATCAATATGCAAAGTCTCTATAATAATAATATAAAGGATGCGCTTTTAATTGAATGCAGTCGGGCCACAGCCAAGAATTAGGCATATCTACATCTGATTAATGAAGAGTAAGAGAGTGGTTTTAATCGGAATAATAATAGGCATAAAAGAACTTCCCTGACCGGGAATCGAACCCGGGACGCGGCGGTGAGAGCGCCGACTCCTAACCACTAGACCACCAGGGACGTTGCTGAAGGAGTTTGTACGGCTGGCCAGGAATTTCTTTGCTATCAACGCTGTCGCATCAAAAACGGAACAGCCCCCAGGCCCTGCGCAATTGTTACAGGTGTCACTAGGACAGGTTCGTAATACCGGGGTAGCAACACCGTGGAAATGCAGACAAGGAAGCCAGACAATAAATCATGAAAGGGATTCATTTAAATTATTAAAACAATCAGATTAAAATATACTAAAATGGCCAAGCACATATATAAAACATAAAAACGAAATATTGGTCGCAATAACAAGAATAGTTGGATCAATAGCAGCAGTATTCACAATGATTATCACAATTCAAATATAGATTTAGCTACAGCAATAGCAACAACAATGGGCAAATAGCTATAGCCATAACAGGAGTAGCTATCACAACTTAAATATAGGTTCGGCTACAGAAATAACCTGCTGTATATCAATATCAGTAACGTTGGAAATGGTTACAGCAACAAACGTAATGTAATTGTCTAACAGCAGCAATCAATAAGAAAAGTTTACAACAATAGAAAGTCCCAAAGCCGTCTTCTCTGTGTTCCACGGTGGCATTAGCTGAGACTCGAATACGCTACAACAGCTCTGGTTAGTGAGGGCCGTCACTGGAGACGTTTCTCTAAGAAAGTAAAACAAAATAAAAGAACTTCGGCTAAGCAATCCAAATTGTTGAAAGCAGGGCGATGCAGCAAGCACACACACAGCAGCAAAAGATTGCACACTTCACTTAGCGAGGGGGGAGGTATATTCGCCTCTTCCCCTCTAAATGCTCAATCCGCCTTAAACAGCGAACTCAAGGCTCTCCCTCTCAGTTGCTTCCGGATTTGGGTCTCTCAGCGGCAGCGACCTGCTGTACAAGTCCCTTGCTCAGATCCCTCAGGTAATTTCTCGCCTCTGTGTCCGTGTCTCCACAGCTGTGCGTTCCCGTGTCTCTTTGCCTGGAGCTCGCTCTGCTCTCTCAATCTGTCTATCTCTTAAAACCATTTATTTAATTAAAAATAATAAGACCCACGTGAGGAATGCGCTTTAAAAGCAACATATTAATTGTCAATTAGGTGGAGAGGCAGTCTAGGCAAGTTATTATTATTTATTTCTTAGCAGACGCCCTTATCCAGGGCGACTTACAATTGTTACTAGATATCACATTATACATTATACAGATATCACATTATTTTTACATACAGTTACCCATTTATACAGTTGGGTTTTTACTGGAGCAATCTAGGTAAAGTACCTTGCTCAAGGGTACAACAGCATTGTCCCCCACTGGTGATTGAACCCACAACCCTCCGGTCAAGGGTCCAGAGCTCTAACCACTACTCCACACAAGTGCCGTGATTCAAAATTAGTGAAAATAAACAATAGCCAAACACACAATCAATAATAAATCGTGCAGTGAAAATACAAAATCATATCGTGATTTAAATTAATAAAAAAAAGAACGCATGTATATAAACACAAAATAATAATAAAAAAATAATAAAGTGTAAAAGCACACCTGCAACACAATGACAGACAATGAATCATAATGAACTGCCATAATAAAGTGTGCTCCTTAGGAGAGATTAGACGGCTTCTACACCCGCGCTGTGAACAAATAGTGAGTGTTTCATCCTCTTTGGTTTGAGCAACTGGTTTTTGGGGACGAGATGGCCGAGTGCTTAAGGCGATGGACTGCTAATCCATTGTGCTCTGCACGCGTGGGTTCGAATCCCATCCTCGTCGTAGCTTTTTTTTATTATTATTACTGTTTCTCGTTCTCTTTTTTTTTGGCAAAAGTGTTTATCCTGCGACTATAGGACAGTATTGGTCTGTGTTAGAGATGTTCCCCAACAGTAACACAAAAACAGCCTAAACTTTGCTGAAAAATAGTATAACCAAAGGCACCGCTGGGATTTGAACCCAGGATCTCCTGTTTACTAGACAGGCGCTTTAACCATCTAAGCCACGGCGCCCTGCCACACGCACAGAAATATGTGTCAGAGACCTGTGAAATGAAACCTATCAGGGACATTATTGCCTTTACTGTCATCCTCTACTGCAATGCAGGACTGTAAAATTAAGCGCGCGACATTTCTGAAATTAATCTGAAACACTTGAAAATGCGTATTACTTGTTATTAAACAATTTCCGACCTCAGATATCGGAATCTGCATTGTATTTTATATGACCGATTGTACCCTCTTTGTCTAGATATATGACATTTGGTAGTTCACATGATCAAAACATATGGTTAAATTGAGGTCACACCGAGACTTGAACTCGGATGGCTGGATTCAGAGTCCAGAGTGCTAACCTTTACAACATGGAACCTCTGCTGAGCACCCTGGAGATGAATGGCTGTAACATCCTCAGCTCCCAGGTGTTAAATCCCCTACTGCTGACAACCCCTGGACCGCAAGGCTTTCTCCCCGTTCTGATTGCACACAGTCCTTCAACAAACATCAGTTTCTCCAGTTTGAATCCAAAATGCGACGTTTCATTTCTTGGTTCATACTGGCAGCAGGTCTCGAAAACTGCACTATCAGCACCCAATCGTGCACCACAAACACTGCTCACATTCAAATAAGACACATGTTCATTGACAATATATGTATTACACATGTAGATTTAGAAACTGTTTTAATAACATCGGCATTGCTCATTTAAAATAAGAAACATTTGCTTAACAATTAAACACGTTGCATCTTTACAAGTGAAAATACACTTTCAAATACAAATTCCTCCATTTGACCCTCATAAGGACACGACCGGACCCCAGCAATAAAACGACATATAACTAAGACGTGGAGAAAATGAATGAATAAAAATGTGTATAGGAACACTTTATTTTGCTTTTCCTTTACCTCTAGCCATCGTTTGGCATAATGTGTTGTTTATGCAAGATGGATAAGACGCCAAATGCGCACAGCTGTCTCCTAGATAGTGAAGGCACCACTGTATTCTGGACGCTGTAGTTTATTCTAGGAACAAGACACCTGGGCGTGTTAGATATCACGGGAAATCGTGGGGCCTCCTCTTTCGTTTGGTATGTGGACTGCGTGCCTAGCTCTTTCCGTTTTTGAGTTACAGGTACTTGAACGCACCTACCGATTTGCTGCGCGTTACAGCACTGGAGCACTGAATGAGAGGGTGCGTAGGATAATCCCGTGACTCTTTTTAGTCGGTACTTATTGTGTTAACTGTGTGATTGTGTAGAGGGGGGTCGTTAGACTACAGCTGTCCTCTCGCTTGTAACGAGCAATTGTAAACTCCTTTTCTGCAGTCTGAGAAGAAGATAATGCCAAAAGGGGTTGTGAATCAATATGCAAAGTCTCTATAATAATAATATAAAGGATGCGCTTTTAATTGAATGCAGTCGGGCCACAGACAAGAATTAGGCATATCTACATCTGATTAATGAAGAGTAAGAGAGTGGTTTTAATCGGAATAATAATAGGCATAAAAGAACTTCCCTGACTGGGAATCGAACCCTTGCCGCGGCGGTGAGAGCGCCGAATCCTAACCACTAGACCACCAGGGACGTTGCTGAAGGATTTTGTACGGCTAGCCAGGAATTTCTTTGCTATCAACGCTGTCGCATCAAAAACGGAACAACCCCCAGGCCCTGCACAATTGTTACAGGTGTCACTAGGACTGGTTCGTAATACCGGGCTAGCAACACCGTGGAAATGCGGACAAGGAAGCCAGACAATAAATCATGAAAGGGATTCATTTAAATTATTAAAACAATCAGATTAAAATACATTAAAATGGCCAAGCACATATATAAAACATAAAAACGAAATATTGGTCGCAATAACAAGAATAGTTGGATCAATAGCAGCAGTATTCACAATGATTATCACAATTCAAATATAGATTTAGCTGCAGCAATAGCAACAACAATGGGCAAATAGCTATAGCCATAACAGGAGTAGCTATCACAACTTAAATATAGGTTCGGCTACAGAAATAACCTGCTATATATCAATATCAGTAACGTTGGAAATGGTTACAGCAACAAACGTAATGTAATTGTCTAACAGCAGCAATCAATAAGAAAAGTTTACAACAATAGAAAGTCCCAAAGCCGTCTTCTCTGTGTTCCACGGTGGCATTAGCTGAGACTCGAATAGGCTACAACAGCTCTGGTTAGTGAGGGCCGTCACTGGAGACGTTTCTCTAAGAAAGTAAAACAAAATAAAAGAACTTCGGCTAAGCAATCCAAATTGTTGAAAGCAGGGCGATGCAGCAAGCACACACACAGCAGCAAAAGATTGCACACTTCACTTAGCGAGGGGGGAGGTATATTCGCCTCTTCCCCTCTAAATGCTCAATCCGCCTTAAACAGCGAACTCAACGCCTTCCCTCTCAGTTGCTTCCGGAGTTGGGTCTCTCAGCGGCAGCGACCTGCTGTACAAGTCCCTTGCTCAGATCCCTCAGGTAATTTCTCGCCTCTGTGTCCGTGTCTCCACAGCTGTGCGTTCCCGTGTCTCTTTGCCTGGAGCTCGCTCTGCTCTCTCATTCTGTTCGTCTCTTAAAACCATTTATTTAATTAAAAATAATAAGACCCACGTGCGGAATGCGTTTCAAAAGCGACACATTAATTGTCAATTAGGTGGAGAGGCAGTCATTATTATTATAATTATTTATTTCTTAGCAGACGCCCTTATCCAGGGCGACATACAATATATCACATTATACAGATATCACATTATTTTTTACATACAGTTACCCATTTATACAGTTGGGTTTTTACTGGAGCAATCTAGGTAAAGTACCTTGCTCAAGGGTACAACAGCATTGTCCCCCACTGGGGATTGAACCCACAACCCTCCGGTCAAGGGTCCAGAGCCCTAACCACTACTCCACACAAGTGCCGTGATTCAAATCTTGTGAAAATAAACAATAGCCAAATACACAATCAATAATAAATCGTGCAGTGAAAATACAAAATCATATCGTGATTTAAATAAAAAAAAAACAAGCACGCATGTATATAAATACAAAATAATAATAAAAAAAATAATAAAGTGTAAATGCACACCTGCAACACAATGACAGACAATGAATCATAATGAACTGCCATAATAAAGTGTGCTCCTTAGGAGAGATTAGACGGCTTCTACAACCGCGCTGTGAACAAATAGTGAGTGTTTCATCCTCTTTGGTTTGAGCAACTGGTTTTCGGGGACGAGGTGGCCGAGTGGTTAAGGCGATGGCCTGCTAATCCATTGTGCTCTGCATGCGTGGGTTTGAATCCCATCCTGGTCGTAGCTTTTTTTTTATTACTGTTTCTCGTTCTCTTTTTTTTGGCAAAAGTGTTTATCCTGCGACTATAGGACAGTATTGGTCTGTGTTAGAGATGCTCCCCAACAGTAACACAAAAACAGCCTAAACTTTGCTGAAAAATAGTATAACCAAAGGCACCGCTGGGATTGGAACCCAGGATCTCCTGTTTACGAGACAGGCGCTTTAACCATCTAAGCCACGGCGCCCTGCCACACGCAAAGAAATATGTGTCAGAGACCTGTGAAATGAAACCTATCAGGGACATTATTGCCTTTACTGTCATTCTCTACTGCAATGCAGGACTGTAAAATTAAGCGCGCGACATTTCTGAAATTAATCTGAAACACTTGAAAATGCGTATTACTTGTTATTAAACAATTTCCGACCTCAGATATCGGAATCTGCATTGTATTTTATATGACCGATTGTACCCTCTTTGTCTAGATATATGACATTTGGAAGTTCACACGAGCAAAACATATGGTTAAATTGAGGTCACACCGAGACTTGAACTCGGATGGCTGGATTCAGAGTCCAGAGTGCTAACCTTTACAACATGGAACCTCTGCTGAGCACCCTGGAGATGAATGGTTGTAACATCCTCAGCTCCCAGGTGTTAAATCCCCTACTGCTGACAACCCCTGGACCGCAAGGCTTTCTCCCCGTTCTGATTGCACACAGTCCTTCAACAAACATCAGTTTCTCCAGTTTGAATCCAAAATGCGACGTTTCATTTCTTGGTTCATACTGGCAGCAGGTCTCGAAAACTGCACTATCAGCACCCAATCGTGCACCACAAACACTGCTCACATTCAAATAAGACACATGTTCATTGACAATATATGTATTACACATGTCGATTTAGAAACTGTTTTAATAACATCGGCATTGCTCATTTAAAATAAGAAACATTTGCTTAACAATTAAACACGTTGCATCTTTACAAGTGAAAATACACTTTCAAATACAAATTCCTCCATTTGACCCTCATAAGGACACGACCGGACCCCAGCAATAAAACGACATATAACTAACACGTGGAGAAAATGAATGAATAAAAATGTGTATAGGAACACTTTATTTTGCTTTTCCTTTACTTCTAGCCATCGTTTGGCATAATGTGTTGTTTATGCAAGATGGATAAGACGCCCAATGCGCACAGCTGTCTCCTAGCAAGTGAAGGCACCACTGTATTCTGGACGCTGTAGTTTATTCTAGGAACAAGACACCTGGGCGTGTTAGATATCACGGGAAATCGTGGAGCCTCCTCTTTCGTTTGGTATGTGGACTGCGTGCCTAGCTCTTTCCGTTTTTGAGTTACAGGTACTTGAACGCACCTACCGATTTGCTGCGCGTCACAGCACTGGAGCACTGAATGAGAGGGTGCGTAGGATAATCCCGTGACTCCTTTTAGTCGGTACTTATTGTGTTAACTGTGTGATTGTGTAGAGGGGGGTCGTTAGACTACAGCTGTCCTCTCGCTTGTAACGAGCAATTGTAAACTCCTTTTCTGCAGTCTGAGAAGAAGATAATGCCAAAAGGGGTTGTGAATCAATGTGCAAAGTCTCTATAATAATAATATAAAGGATGCGCTTTTAATTGAATGCAGTCGGGCCACAGCCAAGAATTAGACATATCTACATCTGATTAATGAAGAGCAAGAGAGTGGTTTTAATCGGAATAATAATAGGCATAAACGAACTTCCCTGACCGGGAATCGTGAAAACATTGTTGAAAAAAATGTTTCATTTGTTTTTAGCACTTAAAATGGTCCAATTTAGCCTTACCAAAACTTAAATCCCCCCCCCCCCAAAATTTGGGGGGGTACTTTGGGGTTCGTTACCTTGAGGCAACATTGAACCACTATAGAACAAATTATTTTAATTTCATGCATGACATTACATTTTCTTCTTGGAACAAAATGATAATTTTGACTCAGATTTAAAAACAATGAATCGTAATGCAACATTTTGAGTTAAAAATAAATTACAAATAAACAAAAACTACATTTGTCCAGTGATCCTGCGCAAATGTGTTCTGTCCAACTTACTGCTTGTGAAAGTCCACAAAGCAGTTCTTCTCAGCAGTGAAACAGAGGAAAACCCCACACTTCACACACTGCACCTTGATGATCCCTTTGCAGCCTGGGTATTTACATCTACCTCTGGTTTCTGCCCAAACAGGCTAGTGGTCTGTGTTGTCCTGGCAGACTGGGCCCACATGCCCTCTCTTCCTTTTTTCATCCAGACTTGCCTCAACACAGTGGGATGGTCTTACCTTCCGCTTCAGGTTGATTTTGTTCTGCTTGCAGAGACAGCTTGCTACCTCAATTTTAAACTCCAGTAAACTGAGCTGCTATTTCTTTTGGATGCCACACTCTCTGCAATCTCTCCGGTACAGGAGCCAAGCCTGCACAAGTGTGAAATCCATCATGTGGAAGCCAATGCGATGGTACCACTTCTTGGATCTTATCTTGGTTCGGTACACTGCAATGAGCATCCAGGAGGTCCACCCCACCCATGCTCTGGTTGTACAATTTGACTATATTGGTGCGTGCCACTTGAACAGCTTCCTTTCTCCTCTTGTCCCATCTCTCCACTGTGGAAGTTGAGTTGGCCACTGCATAGGTGCTCAGGAGAGTCACCGGACGGTTGTCAAACCATTTGACTGCCCTGAGGTACACACAATTGTGTTTTGCCACTTTCTCTTCAAAGGTTCCCCTTCTTTTGTTCTTCATTTCCTTGTCATTCATGAAGGTGCATCCAGCCAGACGATTCTGTCTAACTTTCCCCACACTGTGGATCTTTTTTATTTTTTGTAGAGCCACTTGCAGGTCAGTGCTACAGAACCAACTGATAATGATAATGTAATGCTGAAAAACTTTGATATATTATTCAATATTAGTATAATAAAATATATGGTAGAACAATATTCATTATATTTCAGTAGTAATGATGATAATCATAATCATGATGGTAATAGTAGGCTGGTTACATTAGAATATGACCACATGTAAACAAAAATAAGTTGGAAAGTGAGGTTCCATTGTGGTTCAATGTTGCTTTGAGGCAACATACCTATTTCATTAATTTATCATAATATATATTATGTGAAAATTAGATAGTGATGAAAAATAATTCTTAACTTACCCAAGATTGTGAATCCATTTTTTATTGAAGAAAAAGCTGTAAAAATTGTTATTTTAGAGCAATTTTTAGGAGCAATCTAATGGCCGTCGCACATGTGCTATATCCTGATTTTAAAAGGTGTTGAAGAAAGGAAAAACTAGTCATGTGACCAAATGTAAGTATACTATTGGTTTATTTAGCTTCCTCCCTTAAAAAGAGAGAATTGCATTATGGTTGATGTTGTTTTTGTGTGTGTAAGGGAGCAAAAACTGGTATGTTACTTTGAGGTAACATTTGGCCATAGAGGGTTATATGACCGATTGTACCCTCTTTGTCTAGATATATGACATTCGGTAGTTCACATGATAAACACATATGGTTAACTTGAGGTCACACCGAGACTTGAACTCGGATGGCTGGATTCAGAGTCCAGAGTGCTAACCTTTACAACATGGAACCTCTGCTGAGCACCCTGGAGATGAATGGCTGTAACATCCTCATCTCCCAGGTTTTAAATCCCAAACTGCTGTCAACCCCTGAACCGCAAGGCTTTCTCCCCATTCTGATTGCACACAGTCCTTCAACAAACATCAGTTTCTCCAGTTTGAATCCGAAATGCGACGTTTCATTTCTTGGTTCATACTGGCAGCAGGTCTCGAAAACTGCACTATCAGCACCCAATTGTGCACCACAAACACTGCTCACATTCAAATAAGACACATGTTCATTGACAATATATGTATTACACATGTAGATTTAGAAACTGTTTTAATAACATCGGCATTGCTCATTTAAAATAAGAAACATTTGCTTAACAATTAAACACGTTGCATCTTTACAAGTGAAAATACACTTTCAAATACAAATTCCTCCATTTGACCCTCATAAGGACAAGACCGGACCCCAGCAATGAAACGACATATAACTAACACGTGGAGTAAATGAATGAATAAAAATGTGTATAGGAACACTTTATTTTGCTTTTCATTTACTGCTAGCCATCGTTTGGCATAATGTGTTGTTTATGCAAGATGGATAAGACGCCCAATGCGCACAGCTGTCTCCTAGCAAGTGAAGGCACCACTGTATTCTGGACGCTGTAGTTTATTCTAGGAACAAGACACCTGGGCATGTTAGATATCACGGGAAATCGTGGAGCATCCTCTTTCGTTTGGTATGTTGACTGCGTGCCTAGCTCTTTCCGTTTTTGAGTTACAGGTACTTGAACGCACCTACCGATTTGCTGCGCGTCACAGCACTGGAGCACTGAATGAGAGGATGCGTAGGATAATTCCGTGACTCTTTTTAGTCGGTACTTATTGTGTTAACTGTGTGATTGTGTAGAGGGGGGTCGTTAGACCACAGCTGTCCTCTCGCATGTAACGAGCAATTGTAAACTCCTTTTCTGCAGTCTGAGAAGAAGATAATGCCAAAAGGGGTTGTGAATCAATGTGCAAAGTCTCTATAATAATAATATAAAGGATGCGCTTTTAATTGAATGCAGTCGGGCCACAGCCAAGAATTAGACATATCTACATCTGATTAATGAAGAGTAAGAGAGTGGTTTTAATCGGAATAATAATAGGCATAAAAGAACTTCCCTGACCGGGAATCGAACCCGGGCCGCGGCGGTGAGAGCGCCGAATCCTAACCACTAGACCACCAGGGACGTTGCTGAAGGAGTTTGTACGGCTGGCCAGGAATTTCTTTGCTATCAACGCTGTCGCATCAAAAACGGAACAGCCCCCAGGCCCTGCGCAATTGTTACAGGTGTCACTAGGACAGGTTCGTAATACCGGGGTAGCAACACCGTGGAAATGCAGACAAGGAAGCCAGACAATAAATCATGAAAGGGATTCATTTAAATTATTAAAACAATCACATTAAAATATACTAAAATGGCCAAGCACATATATAAAACATAAAAACGAAATATTGGTCGCAATAACAAGAATAGTTGGATCAATAGCAGCAGTATTCACAATGATTATCACAATTCAAATATAGATTTAGCTACAGCAATAGCAACAACAATGGGCAAATAGCTATAGCCATAACAGGAGTAGCTTTCACAACTTAAATATAGGTTCGGCTACAGAAATAACCTGCTATATATCAATATCAGTAACGTTGGAAATGGTTACAGCAACAAACGTAATGTAATTGTCTAACAGCAGCAATCAATAAGAAAAGTTTACAACAATAGAAAGTCCCAAAGCCGTCTTCTCTGTGTTCCACGGTGGCATTAGCTGAGACTCGAATAGGCTACAACAGCTCTGGTTAGTGAGGGCCGTCACTGGAGACGTTTCTCTAAGAAAGTAAAACTAAATGAAAGAACTTCGGCTAAGCAATCCAAATTGTTGAAAGCAGGGCGATGCAGCAAGCACACAAACAGCAGCAAAAGATTGCACACTTCACTTAGCGAGGGGGAGGTATATTCGCCTCTTCCCCTCTAAATGCTCAATCCGCCTTAAACAGCGAACTCAACGCCTTCCCTCTCAGTTGCTTCCGGAGTTGGGTCTCTCAGCGGCAGCGACCTGCTGTACAAGTCCCTTGGTCAGATCCCTCAGGTAATTTCTCGCCTCTGTGTCCGTGTCTCCACAGCTGTGCGTTCCCGTGTCTCTTTGCCTGGAGCTCGCTCTGCTCTCTCAATCTGTCCGTCTCTTAAAACCATTTATTTAATTAAAAATAATAAGACCCACGTGCGGAATGCACTTTAAAATCAACACATTAATTGTCAATTAGGTGGAGAGTCAGTCTAGGCAAGTTATTATTATTTATTTCTTAACAGACGCCCTTATCCAGTGCGACTTACAATTGTTACAAGATATCACATTATACATTATACAGATATCACATTATTTTTACATACAGTTACCCATTTTTTCAGTTGGGTTTTTACTGGAGCAATCTAGGTAAAGTACCTTGCTCAAGGGTACAACAGCATTGTCCCCCACTGGGGATTAAACCCACAACTCTCCGGTCAAGGGTCCAGAGCTCTAACCACTACTCCACACAAGTGTCGTGATTCAAAATTAGTGAAAATAAACAATAGCCAAACACACAATCAATAATAAATCGTGCAGTGAAAATACAAAATCATATCGTGATTTAAATTTAAAAAAAACAAGCACGCATGTATATAAACACAAAATAATAAAAAAAAAATAATAAAGTGTAAATGCACACCTGCAACACAATGACAGACAATGAATCATAATGAACTGCCATAATAAAGTGTGCTCCTTAGGAGAGATTAGACGGCTTCTACACCCGCGCTGTGAACAAATAGTGAGTGTTTCATCCTCTTTGGTTTGAGCAACTGGTTTTTGGGGACGAGGTGGCCGAGTGGTTAAGGCGATGGACTGCTAATCCATTGTGCTCTGCACGCGTGGGTTCGAATCCCATCCTCGTCGTAGCTTTTTTTTTATTATTATTACTGTTTCTCGTTCTCTTTTTTTTGGCAAAAGTGTTTATCCTGCGACTATAGGACAGTATTGGTCTGTGTTAGAGATGTTCCCCAACAGTAACACAAAAACAGGCTAAACTTTGCTGAAAAATAGTATAACCAAAGGCACCGCTGAGATTTGAACCCAGGATCTCCTGTTTACTAGACAGGCGCTTTAACCATCTAAGCCACGGCGCCCTGCCACATGCAAAGAAATATGTGTCAGAGACCTGTGAAATGAAACCTATCAGGGACATTATTTCCTTTACTGTCATTCTCTACTGCAATGCAGGACTGTAAAATTAAGCGCGCGACATTTCTGAAATTAATCTGAAACACTTGAAAATGCGTATTACTTGTTATTAAACAATTTCCGACATCAGATATCGGAATCTGCGTTGTATTTTATATGACCGATTGTACCCTCTTTGTCTAGATATATGACATTTGGTAGTTCACATGATCAAAACATATGGTTAAATTGAGGTCACACCGAGACTTGAACTCGGATGGCTGGATTCAGAGTCCAGAGTGCTAACCTTTACAACATGGAACCTCTGCTGAGCACCCTGGAGATGAATGGCTGTAACATCCTCAGCTCCCAGGTGTTAAATCCCCTACTGCTGACAACCCCTGGACCGCAAGGCTTTCTCCCCGTTCTGATTGCACACAGTCCTTCAACAAACATCAGTTTCTCCAGTTTGAATCCAAAATGCGACGTTTCATTTCTTGGTTCATACTGGCAGCAGGTCTCGAAAACTGCACTATCAGCACCCAATCGTGCACCACAAACACTGCTCACATTCAAATAAGACACATGTTCATTGACAATATATGTATTACACATGTAGATTTAGAAACTGTTTTAATAACATCGGCATTGCTCATTTAAAATAAGAAACATTTGCTTAACAATTAAACACGTTGCATCTTTACAAGTGAAAATACACTTTCAAATACAAATTCCTCCATTTGACCCTCATAAGGACACGACCGGACCCCAGCAATAAAACGACATATAACAAACACGTGGAGTAAATGAATGAATAAAAATGTGTATAGGAACACTTTATTTTGCTCTTCCTTTACCTCTAGTCATCGTTTGGCATAATGTGTTGTTTATGCAAGATGGATAAGACGCCCAATGTGCACAGCTGTCTCCTAGCAAGTGAAGGCACCACTGTATTCTGGACGCTGTAGTTTATTCTAGGAACAAGACACCTGGGCGTGTTAGATATCACGGGAAATCGTGGAGCCTCCTCTTTCGTTTGGTATGTGGACTGCGTGCCTAGCTCTTTCCGTTTTTGAGTTACAGGTACTTGAACGCACCTACCGATTTGCTGCGCGTCACAGCACTGGAGCACTGAATGAGAGGGTGCGTAGGATAATCCCGTAACTCTTTTTAGTCGGTACTTATTGTGTTAACTGTGTGATTGTGTAGAGGGGGGTCGTTAGACTACAGCTGTCCTCTCGCTTGTAACGAGCAATTGTAAACTCCTTTTCTGCAGTCTGAGAAGAAGATAATGCCAAAAGGGGTTGTGAATCAATGTGCAAAGTCTCTATAATAATAATATAAAGGATGCGCTTTTAATTGAATGCAGTCGGGCCACAGCCAAGAATTAGACATATCTACATCTGATTAATGAAGAGTAAGAGAGTGGTTTTAATCGGAATAATAATAGGCATAAAAGAACTTCCCTGACCGGGAATCGAACCCGGGCCGCGGCGGCGAGAGCGCCGAATCCTAACCACTAGACCACCAGGGACGTTGCTGAAGGAGTTTGTACGGCTGGCCAGGAATTTCTTTGCTATCAACGCTGTCGCATCAAAAACGGAACAGCCCCCAGGCCCTGCGCAATTGTTACAGGTGTCACTAGGACAGGTTCGTAATACCGGGGTAGGAACACCGTGGAAATGCAGACAAGGAAGCCAGACAATAAATCATGAAAGGGATTCATTTAAATTATTAAAACAATCAGATTAAAATATACTAAAATGGCCAAGCACATATATAAAACATAAAAACGAAATATTGGTCGCAATAACAAGAATAGTTGGATCAATAGCAGCAGTATTCACAATGATTATCACAATTCAAATATAGATTTAGCTACAGCAATAGCAACAACAATGGGCAAATAGCTATAGCCATAACAGGAGTAGCTATCACAACTTAAATATAGGTTCGGCTACAGAAATAACCTGCTATATATCAATATCAGTAACGTTGGAAATGGTTACAGCAACAAACGTAATGTAATTGTCTAACAGCAGCAATCAATAAGAAAAGTTTACAACAACAGAAAGTCCCAAAGCCGTCTTCTCTGTGTTCCACGGTGGCATTAGCTGAGACTCGAATAGGCTACAACAGCTCTGGTTAGTGAGGGCCGTCACTGGAGACGTTTCTCTAAGAAAGTAAAACTAAATGAAAGAACTTCGGCTAAGCAATCCAAATTGTTGAAAGCAGGGCGATGCAGCAAGCACACAAACAGCAGCAAAAGATTGCACACTTCACTTAGCGAGGGGGGAGGTATATTCGCCTCTTCCCCTCTAAATGCTCAATCCGCCTTAAACAGCGAACTCAACGCCTTCCCTCTCAGTTGCTTCCGGAGTTGGGTCTCTCAGCGGCAGCGACCTGCTGTACAAGTCCCTTGGTCAGATCCCTCAGGTAATTTCTCGCCTCTGTGTCCGTGTCTCCACAGCTGTGCGTTCCCGTGTCTCTTTGCCTGGAGCTCGCTCTGCTCTCTCAATCTGTCCGTCTCTTAAAACCATTTATTTAATTAAAAATAATAAGACCCACGTGCGGAATGCGCTTTAAAAGCAACACATTAATTGTCAATTAGGTGGAGAGGCAGTCTAGGCAAATTATTATTATTTATTTCTTAGCAGACGCCCTTATCCAGTGCGACTTACAATTGTTACAAGATATCACATTATACATTATACAGATATCACATTATTTTTACATACAGTTACCCATTTATACAGTTGGGTTTTTACTGGAGCAATCTAGGTAAAGTACCAAGCTCAATGGTACAACAGCATTGTCCCCCACTGGGGATTGAACCCACAACTCTCCGGTCAAGGTTCCAGAGCTCTAAACACTACTCCACACAAGTGTCGTGATTCACAACTAGTGAAAATAAACAATAGCCAAACACACAATCAATAATAAATCGTGCAGTAAAAATACAAAATCATATCGTGATTTAAATAAAAAAAAAACAAGCACGCATGTATATAAACACAAAATAATGAAAAAAATAATAAAGTGTAAATGCACACCTGCAACACAATGCCAGACAATGAATCATAATGAACTGCCATAATAAAGTGTGCTCCTTAGGAGAGATTAGACGGCTTCTACACCCGCGCTGTGAACAAATAGTGAGTGTTTCATCCTCTTTGGTTTGAGCAACTGGTTTTTGGGGACGAGGTGGCCGAGTGGTTAAGGCGATGGACTGCTAATCCATTGTGCTCTGCACGCGTGGGTTCGAATCCCATCCTCGTCGTAGCTTTTTTTTTATTATTATTACTGTTCCTCGTTCTCTTTTTTTGGCAAAAGTGTTTATCCTGCGACTATAGGACAGTATTGGTCTGTGTTAGAGATGTTCCCCAACAGTAACACAAAAACAGGCTAAACTTTGCTGAAAAATAGTATAACCAAAGGCACCGCTGGGATTTGAACCCAGGATCTCCTGTTTACTAGACAGGCGCTTTAACCATCTAAGCCACGGCGCCCTGCCACACGCAAAGAAATATGTGTCAGAGACCTGTGAAAAGAAACCTATCAGGGACATTATTGCCTTTACTGTCATTCTCTACTGCAATGCAGGACTGTAAAATTAAGCGCGCGACATTTCTGAAATTAATCTGAAACACTTGAAAATGCGTATTACTTGTTATTAAACAATTTCCGACCTCAGATATCGGAATCTGCATTGTATTTTATATGACCGATTGTACCCTCTTTGTCTAGATATATGACATTTGGTAGTTCACATGATCAAAACATATGGTTAAATTGAGGTCACACCGAGACTTGAACTCGGATGGCTGGATTCAGAGTCCAGAGTGCTAACCTTTACAACATGGAACCTCTGCTGAGCACCCTGGAGATGAATGGCTGTAACATCCTCAGCTCCCAGGTGTTAAATCCCCTACTGCTGACAACCCCTGGACCGCAAGGCTTTCTCCCCGTTCTGATTGCACACAGTCCTTCAACAAACATCAGTTTCTCCAGTTTGAATCCAAAATGCGACTTTTCATTTCTTGGTTCATACTGGCAGCAGGTCTCGAAAACTGCACTATCAGTACCCAATCGTGCACCACAAACACTGCTCACATTCAAATAAGACACATGTTCATTGACAATATATGTATTACACATGTAGATTTAGAAACTGTTTTAATAACATCGGCATTGCTCATTTAAAATAAGAAACATTTGCTTAACAATTAAACACGTTGCATCTTTACAACTGAAAATACACTTTCAAATACAAATTCCTCCATTTGACCCTCATAAGGACACGACCGGACCCCAGCAATAAAACGACATATAACTAACACGTGGAGTAAATGAATGAATTAAAATGTGTATAGGAACACTTTATTTTGCTTTTCCTTTACTTCTAGCCATCGTTTGGCATAATGTGTTGTTTATGCAAGATGGATAAGACGCCCAATGCGCACAGCTGTCTCCTAGCAAGTGAAGGCACCACTGTATTCTGGACGCTGTAGTTTATTCTAGGAACATGACACCTGGGCGTGTTAGATATCACTGGAAATCGTGGAGCCTCCTCTTTCGTTTGGTATGTGGACTGCGTGCCTAGCTCTTTCCGTTTTTGAGTTACAGGTACTTGAACGCACCTACCGATTTGCTGCGCGTCACAGCACTGGAGCACTGAATGTGAGGGTGCGTAGGATAATCCCGTGACCCTTTTTAGTCGGTACTTATTGTGTTAACTGTGTGATTGTGTAGAGGGGGGTCGTTAGACTACAGCTGTCCTCTCGCTTGTAACGAGCAATTGTAAACTCCTTTTCTGCAGTCTGAGAAGAAGATAATGCCAAAAGGGGTTGTGAATCAATGTGCAAAGTCTCTATAATAATAATATAAAGGATGCGCTTTTAATTGAATGCAGTCGGGCCACAGCCAAGAATTTGACATATCTACATCTGATTAATGAAGAGTAAGAGAGTGGTTTTAATCGGAATAATAATAGGCATAAAAGAACTTCCCTGACCGGGAATCGAACCCGGGCCGCGGCGGTGAGAGCGCCGAATCCTAACCACTAGACCACCAGGGACGTTGCTGAAGGAGTTTGTACGCCTGCCAGGAATTTCTTTGCTATCAACGCTGTCGCATCAAAAACGGAACAGCCCCCAGCCCCTGTGCAATTGTTACAGGTGTCACTAGGACAGGTTCGTAATACCGGGGTAGCAACACCGTGGAAATGCAGACAAGGAAGCCAGACAATAAATCATGAAAGGGATTCATTTAAATTATTAAAACAATCAGATTAAAATATACTAAAATGGCCAAGCACATACATAAAACATAAAAACGAAATATTGGTCGCAATAACAAGAATAGTTGGATCAATAGCAGCAGTATTCACAATGATTATCACAATTCAAATATAGATTTAGCTACAGCAATAGCAACAACAATGGGCAAATAGCTATAGCCATAACAGGAGTAGCTATCACAACTTAAATATAGGTTCGGCTACAGAAATAACCTGCTATATATCAATATCAGTAACGTTGGAAATGGTTAAGGCAACAAACGTAATGTAATTGTGTAACAGCAGCAATCAATAAGAAAAGTTTACAACAATAGAAAGTCCCAAAGCCGTCTTCTCTGTGTTCCACGGTGGCATTAGCTGAGACTCGAATAGGCTACAACAGCTCTGGTTAGTGAGGGCCGTCACTGAAGACGTTTCTCTAAGAAAGTAAAACAAAATAAAAGAACTTCGGCTAAGCAATCCAAATTGTTGAAAGCAGGGCGATGCAGCAAGCACACACACAGCAGCAAAAGATTGCACACTTCACTTAGCGAGGGGGGAGGTATATTCGCCTCTTCCCCTCTAAATGCTCAATCCGCCTTAAACAGCGAACTCAACGCCTTCCCTCTCAGTTGCTTCCGGAGTTGGGTCTCTCAGCGGCAGCGACCTGCTGTACAAGTCCCTTGGTCAGATCCCTCAGGTAATTTCTCGCCTCTGTGTCCGTGTCTCCACAGCTGTGCGTTCCCGTGTCTCTTTGCCTGGAGCTCGCTCTGCTCTCTCAATCTGTCCGTCTCTTAAAACTATTTATTTAATTAAAAATAATAAGACCCACGTGCGGAATGCGCTTTAAAAGCAACATATTAATTGTCAATTAGGTGGAGAGGCAGTCTAGGCAAATTATTATTATTTATTTCTTAGCAGACGCCCTTATCCAGTGCGACTTACAATTGTTACAAGATATCACATTATACATTATACAGATATCACATTATTTTTACATACAGTTACCCATTTATACAGTTGGGTTTTTACTGGAGCAATCTAGGTAAAGTACCAAGCTCAATGGTACAACAGCATTGTCCCCCACTGGGGATTGAACCCACAACTCTCCGGTCAAGGTTCCAGAGCTCTAAACACTACTCCACACAAGTGTCGTGATTCACAACTAGTGAAAATAAACAATAGCCAAACACACAATCAATAATAAATCGTGCAGTAAAAATACAAAATCATATCGTGATTTAAATAAAAAAAAAACAAGCACGCATGTATATAAACACAAAATAATGAAAAAAATAATAAAGTGTAAATGCACACCTGCAACACAATGCCAGACAATGAATCATAATGAACTGCCATAATAAAGTGTGCTCCTTAGGAGAGATTAGACGGCTTCTACACCCGCGCTGTGAACAAATAGTGAGTGTTTCATCCTCTTTGGTTTGAGCAACTGGTTTTTGGGGACGAGGGTGCCGAGTGGTTAAGGCGATGGACTGCTAATCCATTGTGCTCTGCACGCGTGGGTTCGAATCCCATCCTCGTCGTAGCTTTTTCATTTATTATTATTACTGTTTCTCGTTCTCTTTTTTTTGGCAAAAGTGTTTATCCTGCGACTATAGGACAGTATTGGTCTGTGTTAGAGATGTTCCCCAACAGTAACACAAAAACAGCCTAAACTTTGCTGAAAAATAGTATAACCAAAGGCACCGCTGGGATTTGAACCCAGGATCTCCTGTTTACTAGACAGGCGCTTTAACCATCTAAGCCACGGCGCCCTGCCACACGCAAAGAAATATGTGTCAGAGACCTGTGAAATGAAACCTATCAGGGACATTATTGCCTTTACTGTCATTCTCTACTGCAATGCAGGACTGTAAAATTAAGCGCGCGACATTTCTGAAATTAATCTGAAACACTTGAAAATGCGTATTACTTGTTATTAAACAATTTCCGACCTCAGATATCGGAATCTGCATTGTATTTTATATGACCGATTGTACCCTCTTTGTCTAGATAATGATTTCCATTACACGAGAGTAGATGTTAAAACTTCATGCTGATTTGAACTCGGCTCTCGCCAAGATAAGCACCAACTAAGACGTAGCTTTACAGTAAACTAATGTGATCCATATGTGTCTCCATCCATTTACGTTTCCTTCCATATGATGATGTAGATATCCTTCTGTCTGGTGTTAATGGCTGAAGTGTAATGCTGGCTCCAGGGATCAGCTTATTTTGCCTCCCTGGCGCATCAGCACACACAACGGCTGCGATGCTGGCTCCGGGGATCAACCAAAGTGCGGCCTCCCCAGCGCATCAGCATGACAACCGTCTGGATTGAGCTAAGTAGGGTACATCTCTGGGGTTTTCAAGTGGGCACCTTCCATCCTCAGTGTTTCATCGACTAGCCCACGACACCTCAAGAGGGCTCGACGGTGATTCTGGCGTCCCAGCATCTCCCCCCTCCGTCCCCCACTCAACTCAGCCCAGCTTACTTACCTGTCCCCAGCCAGAATCTTTCCGTCTCAACCACAGCCAGTTGCTGCTCCTTTCTGCTGCTTCAGATAAGTTCTTCACTGTGCGACGCAACTCTTGGCCACTGAATCCGACGTCTCTGAGAAACCGGGTTGTAGAGTGTGCCACAAATCCTCGACAACCCACTTCCACTGGGTAAACCCGAACTCTCCATCCTCGCTGTTCCGCTTCAGTGGCTAGTTGAGCATACCGCAGTTTCTTCCTCTCATACGCCTCATCTACAGCATCCTCCCATGGCACTGTTAACTCTACCAGGTGAACAAGGCGTGCTGATCCAGACCACAAGACAATATCTGGTCGAAGGTTAGTGGTGGCAATCTCAGGTGGAAAAATAAGCCGCTGACCAACATCTGCCAGCATTTTCCAGTCTCTAGCAGCTTCCAGTTGTCCTGGGCGAGAATTGGTTTTAACACCTTTTCTTGGTGGTTGCTCTCCTGGGCGGAGGAATGTTGTCTTTTGTGTGTAATGTTTTGATGGAACAGGTGACAACTTATTGGTCATGTTACGCTTGTCTTCCAATGCTAAGGCCAAACATTGCAGCACCTGGTCATGGCGCCAAGTAAACCGTCCTTGGCTAAGAGCCACCTTACATCCTGTCAAAATGTGCCTTAATGTTGCAGGTGATGAACACAAAGGACATGAGGGATCCTCTCCTACCCAGAGGTTTAGGTTCTGTGGTGATGGGAGAACATCATATGTTGACCTGATGAGGAAACTGATCCTGCTCTGTTCCATTGACCATAGGTCTTTCCAGCCAATCTTGCGTTGTTCCACACTCTCCCATCTCATCCATTTTCCCTGCTTGGCCTGGGAAATGGCCTTTATACACCTCATCCTCTCCTCCTGCTTTTGCACCTCGTTGACTACCAGCTTCCTCCTTTGAGCTGGGGCCGCCTTGTGCCATGTAGGAGGAGTTGAACTGAAACCAAGACCCCCTCTTCCATGCTGAACTTGCCCCATGATATCACCAATTCGAAGGGCAGCCTTTGCATCTTCCACAGCTTTCTTTGCCGCCCACTTTCTTCCAGTTTTCAACACAGGTGCTGCCTCCCTTACGCATTTATCGCGTGACTCTACTAAAGTCATTTCCAGTCTGACCTTGGCGCACTTAAACTCCTCGGTTAGAGCAGAGACTGGTAGCTGCAGTATTCCTTTACCATAAAGTCCCACTCTGCTGAGGCAGCGTGGAACTCCCAACCATTTCCTGATGTATGAACTGATTAAAGCTTCCAACTTCTCTACTGTTGTCAAAGAAACCTCGTACACAGTCAGTGGCCACAGCAACCTCGGCAGTAGACCAAACTGAAAGCACCAGAGTTTTAGTTTACCTGGTAGAGCGCAGCTGTCTATGCTCTTCAACCCTTCCACTGCTTGTTGTCTAACTTCTCCAACACGAACTGTGTCCTTTAGATCCCCGTCGTACCATCTCCCAAGACTCTTCACTGGCTTCTCAGACACTGTTGGTATTGCCTCACCATTAATGAAGAATGTTTTATCTACTACTTTGCCTTTAATTATAGAGATGCTCCTTGATTTAGTGGGCTTGAATTGCATTCGTGCCCATTCAATGTTATTGGTTAATTTGCCCAATAATCGATTAGTGCAGGCTACTGTTGTAGTCATGGTTGTCATGTCATCCATGTATGCTCGAATTGGTGGTAGTCGCATTCCAGAAGCCAAGCGCTCTCCTCCTACTACCCATTTTGATGCCCTAATGATTACTTCCATTGCCATGGTAAAAGCCAGTGGAGAAATGGTGCATCCTGCCATTATTCCAACCTCTAGGCATTGCCATGTAGTGCTGAATTCTGAAGTTGAAAAACTGAATTGCAAATCTCCAAAATAGGCTTTCACTAAATTTGTTATTGTCATCGGTACACTGAAAAAATCAAATGCTGCCCAAAGTAGTTCATGTGGCACTGAACCATATGCATTAGCCAAATCCAGGAATGTCACATGGAGCTCCTTCCTCTCCTTTTTAGCTGATTGAATTTGTTGCCAGATCACATTGATGTGTTCTAAGCAACCTGGGAAACCTGGAATGCCCACTTTTTGTATTGAAGTGTCAATGAAGCAGTTCTTTAATAGGTAAGCTGACAATCTCTGAGCAATAATGCTGAAGAAAATCTTGCCTTCTACGTTTAATAGGGAAATGGGACGAAACTGACTGATGCTTGTAGAATCTTTTTCTTTAGGTATAAAGACTCCACGTGCTCGGCGCCATGCTCTTGGTACAACCTGTTTTTCCCATGCCACTTTTATCAATTTCCACAGAATTCGTAGAACTCCTGAAGCACTCTTGTACACTCTCTACAGAACTCCATTAGGCCCTGGAGATGATGAAGCCCTTGCTTTTTTCACAGCTTGCTCTATTTCTTTCCACTTAGGTGCACAGTCCTCCATTTGGTATTCTGGTGGATTGATAGGTGGGATGTCTGATGGAATTGACATAGGCTCCTGCCTTTTTGAATCTGTATGTGTTTCCTCCAAATATCTCTCCAGCTCAACCTTAGATGCTTTTAGTGTGCCATTCTTCTCACTGGTGAATAACTTCTTTACAAATTTGAATGGGTCTTTATAAAAGTTAGCTCTCGCACGCTCCTTCTTTTTGTAGCGTTTCCGTAGGCGCTCAGCTCTGCGCAATGTTGCAAGCTTATCTTTTATGACCCTTTGTAAGAGATTGAGTCCCTCCTTCTGACTTTGTTCTGCTCTTCTCCATTGGTTCCTCAGCTGTCTCCTTTCTCTAACTAAGCGTTCAATCTCCTGCTGCCGTCTAGACTTTCCAGGAATAGTTTGTACTTTTTCCTTCCTTTTTTCAACTCCAAACCTCTCACTTCCATATGCGTAGATGATGTCCCCAAATTTATCCAGCTTCTTTTCAACTGTTCCACTTAATCTTTCCAATGCAACGCAGAGATCTGTGTTTACTGTGTCCCATGCAGTTTTCTCACAAGCTCTTGGCCATTTAACTCCAGGCTTGTGCCCGTTGAGGTTCTTTTCTCTCTTATGCTGGTTTGTCTGACCGGGTTCACAAGGATCATTAGGTTCATCACTAACTGTGTCCATGCAAGTCCTCCTCACATCTATGACAGGGGTGCTGATATCCTGCGAACTGTGGTTTGCTTCCTGTCGCTGGATTTCATTCGACTGACTTGACTGACTTCGTAAGAAGTACTGATCAATGCGAGGCCCTTGTCCCTGACATTTGGTAGTTCACATGATCAAAACATATGGTTAAATTGAGGTCACACCGAGACTTGAACTCGGATGGCTGGATTCAGAGTCCAGAGTGCTAACCTTTACAACATGGAACCTCTGCTGAGCACCCTGGAGATGAATGGCTGTAATATCCTCAGCTCCCAGGTGTTAAATCCCCTACTGCTGACAACCCCTGGACCGCAAGGCTTTCTCCCCGTTCTGATTGCACACAGTCCTTCAACAAACATCAGTTTCTCCAGTTTGAATCCAAAATGCGACGTTTCATTTCTTGGTTCATACTGGCAGCAGGTCTCGAAAACTGCACTATCAGCACCCAATCGTGCACCACAAACACTGCTCACATTCAAATAAGACACATGTTCATTGACAATATATGTATTACACATGTAGATTTAGAAACTGTTTTAATAACATCGGCATTGCTCATTTAAAATAAGAAACATTTGCTTAACAATTAAACACGTTGCATCTTTACAAGTGAAAATACACTTTCAAATACAAATTCCTCCATTTGACCCTCATAAGGACACGACCGGACCCCAGCAATAAAACGACATATAACTAACACGTGGAGTAAATGAATGAATAAAAATGTGTATAGGAACACTTTATTTTGCTTTTCCTTTACCTCTAGCCATCGTTTGGCATAATGTGTTGTTTATGCAAGATGGATAAGACGCCCAATGCGCACAGCTGTCTCCTAGCAAGTGAAGGCACCACTGTATTCTGGACGCTGTAGTTTATTCTAGGAACAAGACACCTGGGCGTGTTAGATATCACGGGAAATCGTGGAGCCTCCTCTTTCGTTTGGTATGTGGACTGCGTGCCTAGCTCTTTCCGTTTTTGAGTTACAGGTACTTGAACGCACCTACCGTTTTGCTGCGCGTCACAACACTGGAGCACTGAATGAGAGGGTGCGTAGGATAATCCTGTGACTCTTTTTAGTCGGTACTTATTGTGTTAACTGTGTGATTGTGTAGAGGGGGGTCGTTAGACTACAGCTGTCCTCTCGCTTGTAACGAGCAATTGTAAACTCCTTTTCTGCAGTCTGAGAAGAAGATAATGCCAAAAGGGGGTGTGAATCAATGTGCAAAGTCTCTATAATAATAATATAAAGGATGCGCTTTTAATTGAATGCAGTCGGGCCACAGCCAAGAATTAGACATATCTACATCTGATTAATGAAGAGTAAGAGAGTGGTTTTAATCGGAATAATAATAGGCATAAAAGAACTTCCCTGACCGGGAATCGAACCCGGGCAGCGGCGGTGAGAGCGCCGAATCCTAACCACTAGACCACCAGGGACGTTGCTGAAGGAGTTTGTACGCCTGCCAGGAATTTCTTTGCTATCAACGCTGTCGCATCAAAAACGGAACAGCCCCCAGCCCCTGTGCAATTGTTACAGGTGTCACTAGGACAGGTTCGTAATACCGGGGTAGCAACACCGTGGAAATGCAGACAAGGAAGCCAGACAATAAATCATGAAAGGGATTCATTTAAATTATTAAAACAATCAGATTAAAATATACTAAAATGGCCAAGCACATACATAAAACATAAAAACGAAATATTGGTCGCAATAACAAGAATAGTTGGATCAATAGCAGCAGTATTCACAATGATTATCACAATTCAAATATAGATTTAGCTACAGCAATAGCAACAACAATGGGCAAATAGCTATAGCCATAACAGGAGTAGCTATCACAACTTAAATATAGGTTCGGCTACAGAAATAACCTGCTATATATCAATATCAGTAACGTTGGAAATGGTTAAGGCAACAAACGTAATGTAATTGTGTAACAGCAGCAATCAATAAGAAAAGTTTACAACAATAGAAAGTCCCAAAGCCGTCTTCTCTGTGTTCCACGGTGGCATTAGCTGAGACTCGAATAGGCTACAACAGCTCTGGTTAGTGAGGGCCGTCACTGAAGACGTTTCTCTAAGAAAGTAAAACAAAATAAAAGAACTTCGGCTAAGCAATCCAAATTGTTGAAAGCAGGGCGATGCAGCAAGCACACACACAGCAGCAAAAGATTGCACACTTCACTTAGCGAGGGGGGAGGTATATTCGCCTCTTCCCCTCTAAATGCTCAATCCGCCTTAAACAGCGAACTCAACGCCTTTCCTCTCAGTTGCTTCCGGAGTTGGGTCTCTCAGCGGCAGCGACCTGCTGTACATTCCCTTGCTCAGATCCCTCAGGTAATTTCTCGCCTCTGTGTCCGTGTCTCCACAGCTGTGCGTTCCCGTGTCTCTTTGCCTGGAGCTCGCTCTGCTCTCTCAATCTGTCCGTCTCTTAAAACTATTTATTTAATTAAAAATAATAAGACCCACGTGCGGAATGCGCTTTAAAAGCAACATATTAATTGTCAATTAGGTGGAGAGGCAGTCTAGGCAAGTTATTATTATTACTATTATTTATTTCTTAGCAGACGCCCTTATCCAGGGCGACTTACAATTGTTACAAGATATCACATTATACATTATACAGATATCACATTATTTTTACATACAGTTACCCATTTATATAGTTGGGTTTTTACTGGAGCAATCTAGGTAAAGTACCTTGCTCAAGGGTACAACAGCATTGTCCCCCACTGGGGATTAAACCCACAACTCTCCGGTCAATGTTCCAGAGCTCTAAACACTACTCCACACAAGTGCCGTGATTCAAAATTAGTGAAAATAAACAATAGCCAAACACACAATCAATAATAAATCGTGCAGTGAAAATACAAAATCATATCGTGATTTAAATAAAAAAAAAACAAGCACGCATGTATATAAACACAAAATAAAAAAAGAAAATAATAAAGTGTAAATGCACACCTGCAACACAATGACAGACAATGAATCATAATGAACTGCCATAATAAAGTGTGCTCCTTAGGAGAGATTAGACGGCTTCTACACCCGCGCTGTGAACAAATAGTGAGTGTTTCATCCTCTTTGGTTTGAGCAACTGGTTTTTGGGGACGAGGGTGCCGAGTGGTTAAGGCGATGGACTGCTAATCCATTGTGCTCTGCACGCGTGGGTTCGAATCCCATCCTCGTCGTAGCTTTTTCATTTATTATTATTACTGTTTCTCGTTCTCTTTTTTTTGGCAAAAGTGTTTATCCTGCGACTATAGGACAGTATTGGTCTGTGTTAGAGATGTTCCCCAACAGTCACACAAAAACAGCCTAAACTTTGCTGAAAAATAGTATAACCAAAGGCACCGCTGGGATTTGAACCCAGGATCTCCTGTTTACTAGACAGGCGCTTTAACCATCTAAGCCACGGCGCCCTGCCACACGCAAAGAAATATGTGTCAGAGACCTGTGAAATGAAACCTATCAGGGACATTATTGCCTTTACTGTCATTCTCTACTGCAATGTAGGACTGTAAAATTAAGCGCGCGACATTTCTGAAATTAATCTGAAACACTTGAAAATGCGTATTACTTGTTATTAAACAATTTCCGACCTCAGATATCGGAATCTGCATTGTATTTTATATGACCGATTGTACCCTCTTTGTCTAGATAATGATTTCCATTACACGAGAGTAGATGTTAAAACTTCATGCTGATTTGAACTCGGCTCTCGCCAAGATAAGCACCAACTAAGACGTAGCTTTACAGTAAACTAATGTGATCCATATGTGTCTCCATCCATTTACGTTTCCTTCCATATGATGATGTAGATATCCTTCTGTCTGGTGTTAATGGCTGAAGTGTAATGCTGGCTCCAGGGATCAGCTTATTTTGCCTCCCTGGCGCATCAGCACACACAACGGCTGCGATGCTGGCTCCGGGGATCAACCAAAGTGCGGCCTCCCCAGCGCATCAGCATGACAACCGTCTGGATTGAGCTAAGTAGGGTACATCTCTGGGGTTTTCAAGTGGGCACCTTCCATCCTCAGTGTTTCATCGACTAGCCCACGACACCTCAAGAGGGCTCGACGGTGATTCTGGCGTCCCAGCATCTCCCCCCTCCGTCCCCCACTCAACTCAGCCCAGCTTACTTACCTGTCCCCAGCCAGAATCTTTCCGTCTCAACCACAGCCAGTTGCTGCTCCTTTCTGCTGCTTCAGATAAGTTCTTCACTGTGCGACGCAACTCTTGGCCACTGAATCCGACGTCTCTGAGAAACCGGGTTGTAGAGTGTGCCACAAATCCTCGACAACCCACTTCCACTGGGTAAACCCGAACTCTCCATCCTCGCTGTTCCGCTTCAGTGGCTAGTTGAGCATACCGCAGTTTCTTCCTCTCATACGCCTCATCTACAGCATCCTCCCATGGCACTGTTAACTCTACCAGGTGAACAAGGCGTGCTGATCCAGACCACAAGACAATATCTGGTCGAAGGTTAGTGGTGGCAATCTCAGGTGGAAAAATAAGCCGCTGACCAACATCTGCCAGCATTTTCCAGTCTCTAGCAGCTTCCAGTTGTCCTGGGCGAGAATTGGTTTTAACACCTTTTCTTGGTGGTTGCTCTCCTGGGCGGAGGAATGTTGTCTTTTGTGTGTAATGTTTTGATGGAACAGGTGACAACTTATTGGTCATGTTACGCTTGTCTTCCAATGCTAAGGCCAAACATTGCAGCACCTGGTCATGGCGCCAAGTAAACCGTCCTTGGCTAAGAGCCACCTTACATCCTGTCAAAATGTGCCTTAATGTTGCAGGTGATGAACACAAAGGACATGAGGGATCCTCTCCTACCCAGAGGTTTAGGTTCTGTGGTGATGGGAGAACATCATATGTTGACCTGATGAGGAAACTGATCCTGCTCTGTTCCATTGACCATAGGTCTTTCCAGCCAATCTTGCGTTGTTCCACACTCTCCCATCTCATCCATTTTCCCTGCTTGGCCTGGGAAATGGCCTTTATACACCTCATCCTCTCCTCCTGCTTTTGCACCTCGTTGACTACCAGCTTCCTCCTTTGAGCTGGGGCCGCCTTGTGCCATGTAGGAGGAGTTGAACTGAAACCAAGACCCCCTCTTCCATGCTGAACTTGCCCCATGATATCACCAATTCGAAGGGCAGCCTTTGCATCTTCCACAGCTTTCTTTGCCGCCCACTTTCTTCCAGTTTTCAACACAGGTGCTGCCTCCCTTACGCATTTATCGCGTGACTCTACTAAAGTCATTTCCAGTCTGACCTTGGCGCACTTAAACTCCTCGGTTAGAGCAGAGACTGGTAGCTGCAGTATTCCTTTACCATAAAGTCCCACTCTGCTGAGGCAGCGTGGAACTCCCAACCATTTCCTGATGTATGAACTGATTAAAGCTTCCAACTTCTCTACTGTTGTCAAAGAAACCTCGTACACAGTCAGTGGCCACAGCAACCTCGGCAGTAGACCAAACTGAAAGCACCAGAGTTTTAGTTTACCTGGTAGAGCGCAGCTGTCTATGCTCTTCAACCCTTCCACTGCTTGTTGTCTAACTTCTCCAACACGAACTGTGTCCTTTAGATCCCCGTCGTACCATCTCCCAAGACTCTTCACTGGCTTCTCAGACACTGTTGGTATTGCCTCACCATTAATGAAGAATGTTTTATCTACTACTTTGCCTTTAATTATAGAGATGCTCCTTGATTTAGTGGGCTTGAATTGCATTCGTGCCCATTCAATGTTATTGGTTAATTTGCCCAATAATCGATTAGTGCAGGCTACTGTTGTAGTCATGGTTGTCATGTCATCCATGTATGCTCGAATTGGTGGTAGTCGCATTCCAGAAGCCAAGCGCTCTCCTCCTACTACCCATTTTGATGCCCTAATGATTACTTCCATTGCCATGGTAAAAGCCAGTGGAGAAATGGTGCATCCTGCCATTATTCCAACCTCTAGGCATTGCCATGTAGTGCTGAATTCTGAAGTTGAAAAACTGAATTGCAAATCTCCAAAATAGGCTTTCACTAAATTTGTTATTGTCATCGGTACACTGAAAAAATCAAATGCTGCCCAAAGTAGTTCATGTGGCACTGAACCATATGCATTAGCCAAATCCAGGAATGTCACATGGAGCTCCTTCCTCTCCTTTTTAGCTGATTGAATTTGTTGCCAGATCACATTGATGTGTTCTAAGCAACCTGGGAAACCTGGAATGCCCACTTTTTGTATTGAAGTGTCAATGAAGCAGTTCTTTAATAGGTAAGCTGACAATCTCTGAGCAATAATGCTGAAGAAAATCTTGCCTTCTACGTTTAATAGGGAAATGGGACGAAACTGACTGATGCTTGTAGAATCTTTTTCTTTAGGTATAAAGACTCCACGTGCTCGGCGCCATGCTCTTGGTACAACCTGTTTTTCCCATGCCACTTTTATCAATTTCCACAGAATTCGTAGAACTCCTGAAGCACTCTTGTACACTCTCTACAGAACTCCATTAGGCCCTGGAGATGATGAAGCCCTTGCTTTTTTCACAGCTTGCTCTATTTCTTTCCACTTAGGTGCACAGTCCTCCATTTGGTATTCTGGTGGATTGATAGGTGGGATGTCTGATGGAATTGACATAGGCTCCTGCCTTTTTGAATCTGTATGTGTTTCCTCCAAATATCTCTCCAGCTCAACCTTAGATGCTTTTAGTGTGCCATTCTTCTCACTGGTGAATAACTTCTTTACAAATTTGAATGGGTCTTTATAAAAGTTAGCTCTCGCACGCTCCTTCTTTTTGTAGCGTTTCCGTAGGCGCTCAGCTCTGCGCAATGTTGCAAGCTTATCTTTTATGACCCTTTGTAAGAGATTGAGTCCCTCCTTCTGACTTTGTTCTGCTCTTCTCCATTGGTTCCTCAGCTGTCTCCTTTCTCTAACTAAGCGTTCAATCTCCTGCTGCCGTCTAGACTTTCCAGGAATAGTTTGTACTTTTTCCTTCCTTTTTTCAACTCCAAACCTCTCACTTCCATATGCGTAGATGATGTCCCCAAATTTATCCAGCTTCTTTTCAACTGTTCCACTTAATCTTTCCAATGCAACGCAGAGATCTGTGTTTACTGTGTCCCATGCAGTTTTCTCACAAGCTCTTGGCCATTTAACTCCAGGCTTGTGCCCGTTGAGGTTCTTTTCTCTCTTATGCTGGTTTGTCTGACCGGGTTCACAAGGATCATTAGGTTCATCACTAACTGTGTCCATGCAAGTCCTCCTCACATCTATGACAGGGGTGCTGATATCCTGCGAACTGTGGTTTGCTTCCTGTCGCTGGATTTCATTCGACTGACTTGACTGACTTTGTAAGAAGTACTGATCAATGCGAGGCCCTTGTCCCTGACATTTGGTAGTTCACATGATCAAAACATATGGTTAAATTGAGGTCACACCGAGACTTGAACTCGGATGGCTGGATTCAGAGTCCAGAGTGCTAACCTTTACAACATGGAACCTCTGCTGAGCACCCTGGAGATGAATGGCTGTAATATCCTCAGCTCCCAGGTGTTAAATCCCCTACTGCTGACAACCCCTGGACCGCAAGGCTTTCTCCCCGTTCTGATTGCACACAGTCCTTCAACAAACATCAGTTTCTCCAGTTTGAATCCAAAATGCGACGTTTCATTTCTTGGTTCATACTGGCAGCAGGTCTCGAAAACTGCACTATCAGCACCCAATCGTGCACCACAAACACTGCTCACATTCAAATAAGACACATGTTCATTGACAATATATGTATTACACATGTAGATTTAGAAACTGTTTTAATAACATCGGCATTGCTCATTTAAAATAAGAAACATTTGCTTAACAATTAAACACGTTGCATCTTTACAAGTGAAAATACACTTTCAAATACAAATTCCTCCATTTGACCCTCATAAGGACACGACCGGACCCCAGCAATAAAACGACATATAACTAACACGTGGAGTAAATGAATGAATAAAAATGTGTATAGGAACACTTTATTTTGCTTTTCCTTTACCTCTAGCCATCGTTTGGCATAATGTGTTGTTTATGCAAGATGGATAAGACGCCCAATGCGCACAGCTGTCTCCTAGCAAGTGAAGGCACCACTGTATTCTGGACGCTGTAGTTTATTCTAGGAACAAGACACCTGGGCGTGTTAGATATCACGGGAAATCGTGGAGCCTCCTCTTTCGTTTGGTATGTGGACTGCGTGCCTAGCTCTTTCCGTTTTTGAGTTACAGGTACTTGAACGCACCTACCGTTTTGCTGCGCGTCACAACACTGGAGCACTGAATGAGAGGGTGCGTAGGATAATCCTGTGACTCTTTTTAGTCGGTACTTATTGTGTTAACTGTGTGATTGTGTAGAGGGGGGTCGTTAGACTACAGCTGTCCTCTCGCTTGTAACGAGCAATTGTAAACTCCTTTTCTGCAGTCTGAGAAGAAGATAATGCCAAAAGGGGGTGTGAATCAATGTGCAAAGTCTCTATAATAATAATATAAAGGATGCGCTTTTAATTGAATGCAGTCGGGCCACAGACAAGAATAAGACATATCTACATCTGATTAATGAAGAGTAAGAGAGTGGTTTTAATCGGAATAATAGGCATAAAAGAACTTCCCTGACCGGGAATCGAACCCGGGCCGCGGCGGTGAGAGCGCCGAATCCTAACCACTAGACCACCAGGGACGTTGATGAAGGCGTTTGTACGGCTGGCCAGGAATTTCTTTGCTATCAACGCTGTCGCATCAAAAACGGAACAGCCCCCAGGCCCTGCGCAATTGTTACAGGTGTCACTAGGACAGGTTCGTAATACCGGGGTAGCAACACCGTGGAAATGCAGACAAGGAAGCCAGACAATAAATCATGAAAGGGATTCATTTAAATTATTAAAACAATCAGATTAAAATATACTAAAATGGCCAAGCACATATATAAAACATAAAAACGAAATATTGGTCGCAATAACAAGAATAGTTGGATCAATAGCAGCAGTATTCACAATGATTATCACAATTCAAATATAGATTTAGCTACAGCAATAGCAACAACAATGGGCAAATAGCTATAGCCATAACAGGAGTAGCTATCTCAACTTAAATATAGGTTCGGCTACAGAAATAACCTGCTATATATCAATATCAGTAACGTTGGAAATGGTTACAGCAACAAACGTAATGTAATTGTCTAACAGCAGCAATCAATAAGAAAAGTTTACAACAATAGAAAGTCCCAAAGCCGTCTTCTCTGTGTTCCACGGTGGCATTAGCTGAGACTCGAATAGGCTACAACAGCTCTGGTTAGTGAGGGCCGTCACTGGAGACGTTTCTCTAAGAAAGTAAAACTAAATGAAAGAACTTCGGCTAAGCAATCCAAATTGTTGAAAGCAGGGCGATGCAGCAAGCACACACACAGCAGCAAAAGATTGCACACTTCACTTAGCGAGGGGGGAGGTATATTCGCCTCTTCCCCTCTAAATGCTCAATCCACCTTAAACAGCGAACTCAACGCCTTCCCTCTCAGTTGCTTCCGGAGTTGGGTCTCTCAGAGGCAGCGACCTGCTGTACAAGTCCCTTGGTCAGATCCCTCAGGTAATTTCTCTCCTCTGTGTCCGTGTCTCCACAGCTGTGCGTTCCCGTGTCTCTTTGCCTGGAGCTCGCTCTGCTCTCTTAATCTGTCCGTCTCTTAAAACCATTTATTTAATTAAAAATAATAAGACCCACGTGCGGAATGCGCTTTAAAAGCAACACATTAATTGTCAATTAGGTGGAGAGGCTGTCTAGGCAAGTTATTATTATTACAATTATTTATTTCTTAGCAGACGCCCTTATCCAGGGCGACTTACAATTGTTACAAGATATCACATTATACATTATACAGATATCACATTATTTTTACATACAGTTACCCATTTATACAGTTGGGTTTTTACTAGAGCAATCTAGGTAAAGTACCTTGCTCAAGGGTACAACAGCATTGTCCTCCACTGGGGATTAAACCCACAACCCTCCGGTCAAGGTTCCAGAGCTCTAAACACTACTCCACACAAGTGCCGTGATTCAAAATTAGTGAAAATAAACAATAGCCAAACACACAATCAATAATAAATCGTGCAGTGAAAATACAAAATCATATCGTGATTTAAATAAAAAAAACAAGTACGCATGTATATAAAGACAAAATAAAAAAAGAAAATAATAAAGTGTAAATGCACACCTGCAACACAATGACAGACAATGAATCATAATGAACTGCCATAATAAAGTGTGCTCCTTAGGAGAGATTAGACGGCTTCTACACCCGCGCTGTGAACAAATAGTGAGTGTTACATCCTCTTTGGTTTGAGCAACTGTTTTTTGTGGACGAGGTGGCCGAGTGGTTAAGGCGATGGACTGCTAATCCATTGTGCTCTGCACGCGTGGGTTCGAATCCCATCCTCGTCGTAGCTTTTTCTTTTATTATTATTACTGTTTCTAGTTCTCTTTTTTTTGGCAAAAGTGTTTATCCTGCGACTATAGGACAGTATTGGTCTGTGTTAGAGATGTTCCCCAACAGTAACACAAAAACAGCCTAAACTTTGCTGAAAAATAGTATAACCAAAGGCACCGCTGGGATTTGAACCCAGGATCTCCTGTTTACTAGACAGGCGCTTTAACCATCTAAGCCACGGCGCCCTGCCACACGCACGGAAATATGTGTCAGAGACCTGTGAAATGAAACCTATCAGGGACATTATTGCCTTTACTGTCATTCTCTACTGCAATGCAGGACTGTAAAATTAACCGCACGACATTTCTGAAATTAATCTGAAACACTTGAAAATGCGTATTACTTGTTATTAAACAATTTCCGACCTCAGATATCGGAATCTGCATTGTATTTTATATGACCGATTGTACCCTCTTTGTCTAGATATATGACATTTGGTAGTTCACATGATCAAAACATATGGTTAAATTGAGGTCACACCGAGACTTGAACTCGGATGGCTGGATTCAGAGTCCAGAGTGCTAACCTTTACAACATGGAACCTCTGCTGAGCACCCTGGAGATGAATGGCTGTAACATCCTCAGCTCCCAGGTGTTAAATCCCCTACTGCTGACAACCCCTGGACCGCAAGGCTTTCTCCCCGTTCTGATTGCACACAGTCCTTCAACAAACATCAGTTTCTCCAGTTTGAATCCAAAATGCGACATTTCATTTCTTGGTTCATACTGGCAGCAGGTCTCGAAAACTGCACTATCAGTACCCAATCGTGCACCACAAACACTGCTCACATTCAAATAAGACACATGTTCATTGACAATATATGTATTACACATGTAGATTTAGAAACTGTTTTAATAACATCGGCATTGCTCATTTAAAATAAGAAACAAACACGTTGCATCTTTACAACTGAAAATACACTTTCAAATACAAATTCCTCCATTTGACCCTCATAAGGACACGACCAGACCACAGCAATAAAACGACAAATAACTAACACGTGGAGAAAATGAATGAATAAAAATGTGTATAGGAACACTTTATTTTGCTTTTCCTTTACCTCTAGCCATCGTTTGGCATAATGTGTTGTTTATGCAAGATGGATAAGACGCCCAATGCGCACAGCTGTCTCCTAGCAAGTGAAGGCACCACTGTATTCTGGACGCTGTAGTTTATTCTAGGAACAAGACACCTGGGCGTGTTAGATATCACGGGAAATCGTGGAGCCTCCTCTTTCGTTTGGTATGTGGACTGCGTGCCTAGCTCTTTCCGTTTTTGAGTTACAGGTACTTGAACGCACCTACCGATTTGCTGCGCGTCACAGCACTGGAGCACTGAATGAGAGGGTGCGTAGGATAATCCCGTGACTCTTTTTAGTCGGTACTTATTGTGTTAACTGTGTGATTGTGTAGAGGGTGGTCGTTAGACTACAGCTGTCCTCTCGCTTGTAACGAGCAATTGTAAACTCCTTTTCTGCAGTCTGAGAAGAAGATAATGCCAAAAGGGGTTGTGAATCAATGTGCAAAGTCTCTATAATAATAATATAAAGGATGCGCTTTTAATTGAATGCAGTCGGGGCACAGCCAAGAATTAGACATATCTACATCTGATTAATGAAGAGTAAGAGAGTGGTTTTAATCGGAATAATAATAGGCATAAAAGAACTTCCCTGACCGGGAATCGAACCCGGGCCGCGGCGGTGAGTGCGCCGAATCCTAACCACTAGACCACCAGGGACGTTGCTGAAGGAGTTTGTACGGCTGGCCAGGAATTTCTTTGCTATCAACGCTGTCGCATCAAAAACGGAACAGCCCCCAGGCCCTGCGCAATTGTTACAGGTGTCACTAGGACAGGTTCGTAATACCGGGGTAGCAACACCGTGGAAATGCGGACAAGGAAGCCAGACAATAAATCATGAAAGGGATTCATTTAAATTATTAAAACAATCAGATTAAAATATACTAAAATGGCCAAGCACATATATAAAACATAAAAGCGAAATATTGGTCGCAATAACAAGAATAGTTGGATCAATAGCAGCAGTATTCACAATGATTATCACAATTCAAATATAGATTTAGCTACAGCAATAGCAACAACAATGGGCAAATAGCTATAGCCATAACAGGAGTAGCTATCACAACTTAAATATAGGTTCGGCTACAGAAATAACCTGCTATATATCAATATCAGTAACGTTGGAAATGGTTACAGCAACAAACGTAATGTAATTGTCTAACAGCAGCAATCAATAAGAAAAGTTTACAACAATAGAAAGTCCCAAAGCCGTCTTCTCTGTGTTCCACGGTGGCATTAGCTGAGACTCGAATAGGCTACAACAGCTCTGGTTAGTGAGGGCCGTCACTGGAGACGTTTCTCTAAGAAAGTAAAACAAAATAAAAGAACTTCGGCTAAGCAATCCAAATTGTTGAAAGCAGGGCGATGCAGCAAGCACACACACAGCAGCAAAAGATTGCACACTTCACTTAGCGAGGGGGGAGGTATATTCGCCTCTTCCCCTCTAAATGCTCAATCCGCCTTAAACAGCGAACTCAACGCCTTCCCTCTCAGTTGCTTCCGGAGTTGGGTCTCTCAGCGGCAGCGACCTGCTGTACAAGTCCCTTGGTCAGATCCCTCAGGTAATTTCTCGCCTCTGTGTCCGTGTCTCCACAGCTGTGCGTTCCCGTGTCTCTTTGCCTGGAGCTCGCTCTGCTCTCTCAATCTGTCCGTCTCTTAAAACCATTTATTTAATTAAAAATAATAAGAACCACGTGCGGAATGCGCTTTAAAAGCAACACATTAATTGTCAATTAGGTGGAGAGGCAGTCTAGGCAAGTTATTATTATTACTATTATTTATTTCTTAGCAGACGCCCTTATCCAGGGCGACTTACAATTGTTACAAGATATCACATTATACAGATATCACATTATTTTTTACATACAGTTACCCATTTATACAGTTGGGTTTTTACTGGAGCAATCTAGGTAAAGTACCTTGCTCAAGGGTACAACATCATTGTCCCCCACTGGGGATTGAACCCACAACCCTCCGGTCAAGGGTCCAGAGCGCTAACCACTACTCCACACAAGTGCCGTGATTCAAAATTAGTGAAAATAAACAATAGCCAAACACACAATCAATAATAATTCGTGCAGTGAAAATACAAAATCATATCGTGATTTAAATAAAAAAACAAGCACGCATGTATATAAACACAAAATAATAATAAAAAAATAATAATGTGTAAATGCACACCTGCAACACAATGACAGCCAATGAATCATAATGAACTGCCATAATAAAGTGTGCTCCTTATGAGAGATTAAACGGCTTCTACACCCGCGCTGTGAACAAATAGTGAGTGTTTCATCCTCTTTGGTTTGAGCAACTGGTTTTTGGGGACGAGGTGGCCGAGTGGTTAAGGCGATGGACTGCTAATCCATTGTGCTCTGCACGCGTGGGTTCGAATCCCATCCTCGTTGTAGCTATTTTTATTATTATTATTACTGTTCCTCGTTCTCTTTTTTTTGGCAAAAGTGTTTATCCTGCGACTATAGGACAGTATTGGTCTGTGTTAGAGATGTTCCCCAACAGTAACACAAAAACAGCCTAAACTTTGCTGAAAAATAGTATAACCAAAGGCACCGCTGGGATTTGAACCCAGGATCTCCTGTTTACTAGACAGGTGCTTTAACCATCTAAGCCACGGCGCCCTGCCACACGCAAAGAAATATGTGTCAGAGACCTGTGAAATGAAACCTATCAGGGACATCATTGCCTTTACTGTCATTCTCTACTGCAATGCAGGACTGTAACATTAAGCGCGCAACATTTCTGAAATTAATCTGAAACACTTGAAAATGCGTATTACTTGTTATTAAACAATTTCCGACCTCAGATATCGGAATCTGCATTGTATTTTATATGACCGATTGTACCCTCTTTGTCTAGATAATGATTTCCATTACACGAGAGTAGATGTTAAAACTTCATGCTGATTTGAACTCGGCTCTCGCCAAGATAAGCACCAACTAAGACGTAGCTTTACAGTAAACTAATGTGATCCATATGTGTCTCCATCCATTTACGTTTCCTTCCATATGATGATGTAGATATCCTTCTGTCTGGTGTTAATGGCTGAAGTGTAATGCTGGCTCCAGGGATCAGCTTATTTTGCCTCCCTGGCGCATCAGCACACACAACGGCTGCGATGCTGGCTCCGGGGATCAACCAAAGTGCGGCCTCCCCAGCGCATCAGCATGACAACCGTCTGGATTGAGCTAAGTAGGGTACATCTCTGGGGTTTTCAAGTGGGCACCTTCCATCCTCAGTGTTTCGTCGACTAGCCCACGACACCTCAAGAGGGCTCGACGGTGATTCTGGCGTCCCAGCATCACCCCCCTCCGTCCCCCACTCAACTCAGCCCAGCTTACTTACCTGTCCCCAGCCAGAATCTTTCCGTCTCAACCACAGCCAGTTGCTGCTCCTTTCTGCTGCTTCAGATAAGTTCTTCACTGTGCGACGCAACTCTTGGCCACTGAATCCGACGTCTCTGAGAAACCGGGTTGTAGAGTGTGCCACAAATCCTCGACAACCCACTTCTACTGGGTAAACCCGAACTCTCCATCCTCGCTGTTCCGCTTCAGTGGCTAGTTGAGCATACCGCAGTTTCTTCCTCTCATACGCCTCATCTACAGCATCCTCCCATGGCACTGTTAACTCTACCAGGTGAACAAGGCGTGCTGATCCAGACCACAAGACAATATCTGGTCGAAGGTTAGTGGTGGCAATCTCAGGTGGAAAAATAAGCCGCTGACCAACATCTGCCAGCATTTTCCAGTCTCTAGCAGCTTCCAGTTGTCCTGGGCGAGAATTGGTTTTAACACCTTTTCTTGGTGGTTGCTCTCCTGGGCGGAGGAATGTTGTCTTTTGTGTGTAATGTTTTGATGGAACAGGTGACAACTTATTGGTCATGTTACGCTTGTCTTCCAATGCTAAGGCCAAACATTGCAGCACCTGGTCATGGCGCCAAGTAAACCGTCCTTGGCTAAGAGCCACCTTACATCCTGTCAAAATGTGCCTTAATGTTGCAGGTGATGAACACAAAGGACATGAGGGATCCTCTCCTACCCAGAGGTTTAGGTTCTGTGGTGATGGGAGAACATCATATGTTGACCTGATGAGGAAACTGATCCTGCTCTGTTCCATTGACCATAGGTCTTTCCAGCCAATCTTGCGTTGTTCCACACTCTCCCATCTCATCCATTCTCCTTGCTTGGCCTGGGAAATGGCCTTTATACACCTCATCCTCTCCTCCTGCTTTTGCACCTCGTTGACTACCAGCTTCCTCCTTTGAGCTGGGGCCGCCTTGTGCCATGTAGGAGGAGTTGAACTGAAACCAAGACCCCCTCTTCCATGCTGAACTTGCCCCATGATATCACCAATTCGAAGGGCAGCCTTTGCATCTTCCACAGCTTTCTTTGCCGCCCACTTTCTTCCAGTTTTCAACACAGGTGCTGCCTCCCTTACGCATTTATCGCGTGACTCTACTAAAGTCATTTCCAGTCTGACCTTGGCGCACTTAAACTCCTCGGTTAGAGCAGAGACTGGTAGCTGCAGTATTCCTTTACCATAAAGTCCCACTCTGCTGAGGCAGCGTGGAACTCCCAACCATTTCCTGATGTATGAACTGATTAAAGCTTCCAACTTCTCTACTGTTGTCAAAGAAACCTCGTACACAGTCAGTGGCCACAGCAACCTCGGCAGTAGACCAAACTGAAAGCACCAGAGTTTTAGTTTACCTGGTAGAGCGCAGCTGTCTATGCTCTTCAACCCTTCCACTGCTTGTTGTCTAACTTCTCCCACACGAACTGTGTCCTTTAGATCCCCGTCGTACCATCTCCCAAGACTCTTCACTGGCTTCTCAGACACTGTTGGTATTGCCTCACCATTAATGAAGAATGTTTTATCTACTACTTTGCCTTTAATTATAGAGATGCTCCTTGATTTAGTGGGCTTGAATTGCATTCGTGCCCATTCAATGTTATTGGTTAATTTGCCCAATAATCGATTAGTGCAGGCTACTGTTGTAGTGTCACAAAGACGGCCAGAGTGGGTGGCGTCAGACCAGAAAAGGAATACACAGAGACGGTGATGGTGATGAGAAATGCTGAGTGCAATGGCTGCACTCAGCGTTTAATGACAAAATAAAAGGTTTAAACAGAAAACACGGGACACGGCACTTGCGCCAAAATAAATAGACAAACGAAACGAACTAAACAGTGCACAGACAGACGAACAAAACACGGTGAGCAGATACAACTAATTTACGTTCTTACTTTGTTTTATTTTCTCCTTCTCTCTCTCCCGTTCTCCACTCACCGAACACCAACCCCGACTGAATGAAAATGTGCATTTATATATACTGTTGTGCTGGGATTCAATTACTAATTAATTCTTCACTTGAATCCCAGCACGTGAATTAATTCTGTGCAACCCCATGCTCGCATATTATATTTTAAATGCACGTGCGTGATGTGCAATCCCGTGCCTAAATACAAATATACAATTTAAACACACGTGAAACACAGACCTGTTTATATCCCGTGAACCAATCTATACACCAACATTAACATACGCACGCATACATACATACACAGAACACACAAATGCACACAGGGGCGGGGGACTTTGCCACATATACCCCCCCTTGTGCGCAGCACACATGGCCTCAACGGCCACCTCCCCCCTTAAAAACCCAGCAGTCCAGAACAAAGTCTCGGGCTGGGAAGGGAGGCTTCAGTGGGCCCTTGGCTGGCAATGCTGTCAGCACCCCTGCCGGTAGTGGCACGGCTGACAGCCTGTTGGTCCCGTCCTGCAGCGAAAAAGCTGCGGGGGCAGGTGGTCCCCCGACCTCCCCCTTCTTCGTAGCCGGCAGCTCCCTCCTGTGGGGCTCTGGCCACAAGAACTCCTGCAGCGAAACTGCTGCTGGGGAAAGTGGTCTCCAGACCTCCTCCCCCTTCTTCGTGGCCGGCAGCTCCCCTTTCTGGGGCTCCGGCCACCGTACTCCCTGCGGAGGTACGGGCAGCAGAGGCAGCTCCTGCTCCTCTGCTCCGGGCGGTGGTGGAGGCAGAGGCAGCTCCAGCTCCTCTGCTCCTGGCGGTGGTGGATGCAGAGGCAGCTCCAGCTCCTCTGCTCCTGGCGGTGGTGGAGGCAGAGGCAGCTCCAGCTCCTCTGCTCCTTGCGGTGGTGGTGGCAGAGGCAGCTCCAGCTCCTCTGCTCCTTGCGGTGGTGGTGGCGGAGGCAGAGGCAGCTCCTGCTCCTCTGCTCCTGGAGGTGGTGGTGGCGGAGGCAGAGGCAGCTCCTGCTCCTCTGCTCCTGGAGGTGGTGGAGGCAGAGGCAGCTCCTGCTCCTCTGCTCCTTGCGGTGGTGGTGGCGGAGGCAGAGGCAGCTCCTGCTGCTCTGCTCCTGGAGGTGGTGGTGGCGGAGGCAGAGGCAGCTCCTGCTCCTCTGCTCCTGGAGGTGGTGGAGGCAGAGGCAGCTCCTGCTCCTCTGCTCCTGGAGGTGGTGGAGGCAGAGGCAGCTCCAGCTCCTCTGCTCCTGGCGGTGCTGGCTCCCTCTGCTGTGGCGGCTGGGCATGTGCACGCCGTGCTGCCTTCAGCAGCATAGCGAGAGGCTGCTGGGGGACACCAGCATCCTGCCCTTCTCCCCCCCAAAAATTTTCAGGGGGTTGAGCCTGTAACTCCTCCCCTTCTGGCTCTTGGGGCTGAACCAGCAGGCATTTTCCCTCTGCTGGTGGCTTGGGTCCCAGGGCTGTGGAAGCCCCGACTTGCCTCCCTTTGGGCTGTGGACGCACCGACTCCTCCCTGTTGGGCTGTGGACACCCCGACTCCTCCCTGTTGGGCTGTGGACGCCCCGACTCCTCCCTGTTGGGCTGTGGACGCCCCGACTCCTCCCTGTTGGGCTGTGGACCTTCGGGCTCCTCCCACTCAGGCGTAGGACGTTCGGGCTCCTCCCACTCAGGCGTAGGACGTTCGGGCGCCTCCCACTCAGGCGTAGGACGTTCGGGCTCCTCCCACTCAGGCGTAGGACGTTCGGGCTCCTCCCACTCAGGCGTAGGACGTTCGGGCTCCTCCCACTCGGGCTGTGGACGCTCAGGCTCCTCCCATTTGGGCTGTGGACACTCAGGCTCCTCCCGCTCGTGCTGTGGACGCTCAGGCTCCTCCCGATCGGGCTGTGGACGCTCAGGCTCCTCCCCATAACTGCGGAAGGGACAGTGGGCGAACAGGTGATCCTGGTCGCAGAGGAGGCACCCCGACGATGGCTTGTTACATCGCCGTGGATGCCTGGCCCTTAGGCGGCACTCCTCCTCCCTGTCCTTCACCTCTTTATCTGTCTCCCGCTTGGGCTGTGGAGGCAAAACCAGCAGGCATTCACCCTCTGCTGGTGGAGATGGGGACAGCAGGTACTCCTCTGCTGGTGGTCCTGCTACCTGGGCTGCTGTTCCATTTATGGTTGCCTCCAGGTAGCTGAGGACAAACTCCACACCTTCCTCCAAGGTGTTTGGGGTGTGTTCCTCCTGATATGCCTCCCATCTCTCACTGTCCATCATCCACAGGGCCCGGACGACTATGGGCAGAGACTGGGCCTCCAGCCCAGCATTTTCTAGGAACCAGTCCCGCAGTTTGACGGCGTCTTCTGCCATTATATATATATATATATATATATATATATATATATATATATATATATATATATATATATATATATATATATATATTTTTTAAACAAAACCCCTCCTGGTCTGACGCTTGGAGGCGCGGCTATCCCACGATGACACCACGTGTCACAAAGACAGCCAGAGTGGGTGGCGTCAGACCAGAAAAGGAATACACAGAGAGATGTGGTTTGGTATAAGCTGGGCGCGTGATCGCGCTCAGCATTTAATAAACAGAAAATAAAAGGTTTGAAACACAAAAAACACGGGACACGGCACTTGCGCCAAAATAAATAGACAAACGAAACGAACTAAACAGTGCACAGACAGACGAACAAAACAAGGTGAGCAGATACAACTAATTTACGTTCTTACTTTGTTTTATTTTCTCCTTCTCTCTCTCCCGTTCTCCACTCACCGAACACCAACCCCGACTGAATGAAAATGTGCATCTATATATACTGTTGTGCTGGGATTCAATTACTAATTAATTCTTCACTTGAATCCCAGCACGTGAATTAATTCTGTGCAACCCCGTGCTCGCATATTATATTTTAAATGCACGTGCGTGATGTGCAATCCCGTGCCTAAATACAAATATACAATTTAAACACACGTGAAACACAGACCTGTTTATATCCCGTGTACCAATCTATACACCAACATTAACATACGCACGCATACATACATACACAGAACACACAAATGCACACAGGGGCGGGGCACTTTGCCACATGTAGTCATGGTTGTCATGTCATCCATGTATGCTCGAATTGGTGGTAGTCGCATTCCAGAAGCCAAGCGCTCTCCTCCTACTACCCATTTTGATGCCCTAATGATTACTTCCATTGCCATGGTAAAAGCCAGTGGAGAAATGGTGCATCCTGCCATTATTCCAACCTCTAGGCATTGCCATGTAGTGCTGAATTCTGAAGTTGAAAAACTGAATTGCAAATCTCCAAAATAGGCTTTCACTAAATTTGTTATTGTCATCGGTACACTGAAAAAATCAAATGCTGCCCAAAGTAGTTCATGTGGCACTGAACCATATGCATTAGCCAAATCCAGGAATGTCACATGGAGCTCCTTCCTCTCCTTTTTAGCTGATTGAATTTGTTGCCAGATCACATTGATGTGTTCTAAGCAACCTGGGAAACCTGGAATGCCCGCTTTTTGTATTGAAGTGTCAATGAAGCAGTTCTTTAATAGGTAAGCTGACAATCTCTGAGCAATAATGCTGAAGAAAATCTTGCCTTCTACGTTTAATAGGGAAATGGGACGAAACTGACTGATGCTTGTAGAATCTTTTTCTTTAGGTATAAAGACTCCACCTGCTCGGCGCCATGCTCTTGGTACAACCTGTTTTTCCCATGCCACTTTCATCAATTTCCACAGAATTCGTAGAACTCCTGAAGCACTCTTGTACACTCTGTACGGAACTCCATTAGGCCCTGGAGATGATGAAGCCCTTGCTTTTTTCACAGCTTGCTCTATTTCTTTCCACTTAGGTGCACAGTCCTCCATTTGGTATTCTGGTGGATTGATAGGTGGGATGTCTGATGGAATTGACATAGGCTCCTGCCTTTTTGAATCTGTATGTGTTTCCTCCAAATATCTCTCCAGCTCAACCTTAGATGCTTTTAGTGTGCCATTCTTCTCACTGGTGAATAACTTCTTTACAAATTTGAATGGGTCTTTATAAAAGTTAGCTCTCGCACGCTCCTTCTTTTTGTAGCGTTTCCGTAGGCGCTCAGCTCTGCGCAATGTTGCAAGCTTATCTTTGATGACCCTTTGTAAGAGATTGAGTCCCTCCTTCTGACTTTGTTCTGCTCTTCTCCATTGGTTCCTCAGCTGTCTCCTTTCTCTAACTAAGCGTTCAATCTCCTGCTGCCGTCTAGACTTTCCAGGAATAGTTTGTACTTTTTCCTTCCTTTTTTCAACTCCAAACCTCTCACTTCCATATGCGTAGATGATGTCCCCAAATTTATCCAGCTTCTTTTCAACTGTTCCACTTAATCTTTCCAATGCAACGCAGAGATCTGTGTTTACTGTGTCCCATGCAGTTTTCTCACAAGCTCTTGGCCATTTAACTCCAGGCTTGTGCCCGTTGAGGTTCTTTTCTCTCTTATGCTGGTTTGTCTGACCGGGTTCACAAGGATCATTAGGTTCATCACTAACTGTGTCCATGCAAGTCCTCCTCACATCTATGACAGGGGTGCTGATATCCTGCGAACTGTGGTTTGCTTCCTGTCACTGGATTTCATTCGACTGTCTTGACTGACTTCATAAGAAGTACTGATCAATGCGAGGCCCTTGTCCCTTCTCCCTCAAGCTTTTCATTCTCCCTTGATGAATCTTCAAACCCCTGACCGTTGTCGCCTTGCTCCAGCCGCAGACACAAACCTGGAGTTCCATGTCTTTGTTAACTGCAGATCTTGAACTAGTCTTTTGTGAAGTACTCTCCATACTCATATCCGTTTCCGTTCCTAAGTCGTTAACCGTGTTGTCCAACGTTGAGTCATCTTCCGCCCCCGCTCTCGCAGACTCTAGGGGTATTTTTCTCTTTAATTTCTTAGAAGCCTTGGGCGGGTGTCTCCAGCATCCTGTAAACACAGAGCTGGATACTGCCGACAAGGGTAGCTAACCCTTACCAGCCCCAATGGGGTCTCTTTCCTCCTGTCAGCTGTCTCTCCAGGCTGTCACAAGGTCTTTCCCTTGTTGCCAGCTGCACTATTCACAGCAGTCACTGGACGTATCCAGATCTTCATGATTTCCATTACACGAGAGTAGATGTTAAAACTTCATGCTGATTTGAACTCGGCTCTCGCCAAGATAAGCACCAACTAAGACGTAGCTTTACAGTAAACTAATGTGATCCATATGTGTCTCCATCCATTTACGTTTCCTTCCATATGATGATGTAGATATCCTTCTGTCTGGTGTTAATGGCTGAAGTGTAATGCTGGCTCCAGGGATCAGCTTATTTTGCCTCCCTGGCGCATCAGCACACACAACGGCTGCGATGCTGGCTCCGGGGATCAACCAAAGTGCGGCCTCCCCAGCGCATCAGCATGACAACCGTCTGGATTGAGCTAAGTAGGGTACATCTCTGGGGTTTTCAAGTGGGCACCTTCCATCCTCAGTGTTTCGTCGACTAGCCCACGACACCTCAAGAGGGCTCGACGGTGATTCTGGCGTCCCAGCATCACCCCCCTCCGTCCCCCACTCAACTCAGCCCAGCTTACTTACCTGTCCCCAGCCAGAATCTTTCCGTCTCAACCACAGCCAGTTGCTGCTCCTCTCTGCTGCTTCAGATAAGTTCTTCACTGTGCGACGCAACTCTTGGCCACTGAATCCGACGTCTCTGAGAAACCGGGTTGTAGAGTGTGCCACAAATCCTCGACAACCCACTTCCACTGGGTAAACCCGAACTCTCCATCCTCGCTGTTCCGCTTCAGTGGCTAGTTGAGCATACCGCAGTTTCTTCCTCTCATACGCCTCATCTACAGCATCCTCCCATGGCACTGTTAACTCTACCAGGTGAACAAGGCGTGCTGATCCAGACCACAAGACAATATCTGGTCGAAGGTTAGTGGTGGCAATCTCAGGTGGAAAAATAAGCCGCTGACCAACATCTGCCAGCATTTTCCAGTCTCTAGCAGCTCCCAGTTGTCCTGGGCGAGAATTGGTTTTAACACCTTTTCTTGGTGGTTGCTCTCCTGGGCGGAGGAATGTTGTCTTTTGTGTGTAATGTTTTGATGGAACAGGTGACAACTTATTGGTCATGTTACGCTTGTCTTCCAATGCTAAGGCCAAACATTGCAGCACCTGGTCATGGCGCCAAGTAAACCGTCCTTGGCTAAGAGCCACCTTACATCCTGTCAAAATGTGCCTTAATGTTGCAGGTGATGAACACAAAGGACATGAGGGATCCTCTCCTACCCAGAGGTTTAGGTTCTGTGGTGATGGGAGAACATCATATGTTGACCTGATGAGGAAACTGATCCTGCTCTGTTCCATTGACCATAGGTCTTTCCAGCCAATCTTGCGTTGTTCCACACTCTCCCATCTCATCCATTCTCCCTGCTTGGCCTGGGAAATGGCCTTTATACACCTCATCCTCTCCTCCTGCTTTTGCACCTCGTTGACTACCAGCTTCCTCCTTTGAGCTGGGGCCGCCTTGTGCCATGTAGGAGGAGTTGAACTGAAACCAAGACCCCCTCTTCCATGCTGAACTTGCCCCATGATATCACCAATTCGAAGGGCAGCCTTTGCATCTTCCACAGCTTTCTTTGCCGCCCACTTTCTTCCAGTTTTCAACACAGGTGCTGCCTCCCTTACGCATTTATCGCGTGACTCTACTAAAGTCATTTCCAGTCTGACCTTGGCGCACTTAAACTCCTCGGTTAGAGCAGAGACTGGTAGCTGCAGTATTCCTTTACCATAAAGTCCCACTCTGCTGAGGCAGCGTGGAACTCCCAACCATTTCCTGATGTATGAACTGATTAAAGCTTCCAACTTCTCTACTGTTGTCAAAGAAACCTCGTACACAGTCAGTGGCCACAGCAACCTCGGCAGTAGACCAAACTGAAAGCACCAGAGTTTTAGTTTACCTGGTAGAGCGCAGCTGTCTAGGCTCTTCAACCCTTCCACTGCTTGTTGTCTAACTTCTCCCACACGAACTGTGTCCTTTAGATCCCCGTCGTACCATCTCCCAAGACTCTTCACTGGCTTCTCAGACACTGTTGGTATTGCCTCACCATTAATGAAGAATGTTTTATCTACTACTTTGCCTTTAATTATAGAGATGCTCCTTGATTTAGTGGGCTTGAATTGCATTCGTGCCCATTCAATGTTATTGGTTAATTTGCCCAATAATCGATTAGTGCAGGCTACTGTTGTAGTCATGGTTGTCATGTCATCCATGTATGCTCGAATTGGTGGTAGTCGCATTCCAGAAGCCAAGCGCTCTCCTCCTACTACCCATTTTGATGCCCTAATGATTACTTCCATTGCCATGGTAAACGCCAGTGGAGAAATGGTGCATCCTGCCATTATTCCAACCTCTAGGCATTGCCATGTAGTGCTGAATTCTGAAGTTGAAAAACTGAATTGCAAATCTCCAAAATAGGCTTTCACTAAATTTGTTATTGTCATCGGTACACTGAAAAAATCAAATGCTGCCCAAAGTAGTTCATGTGGCACTGAACCATATGCATTAGCCAAATCCAGGAATGTCACATGGAGCTCCTTCCTCTCCTTTTTAGCTGATTGAATTTGTTGCCAGATCACATTGATGTGTTCTAAGCAACCTGGGAAACCTGGAATGCCCGCTTTTTGTATTGAAGTGTCAATGAAGCAGTTCTTTAATAGGTAAGCTGACAATCTCTGAGCAATAATGCTGAAGAAAATCTTGCCTTCTACGTTTAATAGGGAAATGGGACGAAACTGACTGATGCTTGTAGAATCTTTTTCTTTAGGTATAAAGACTCCACCTGCTCGGCGCCATGCTCTTGGTACAACCTGTTTTTCCCATGCCACTTTCATCAATTTCCACAGAATTCGTAGAACTCCTGAAGCACTCTTGTACACTCTCTACGGAAATCCATTAGGCCCTGGAGATGATGAAGCCCTTGCTTTTTTCACAGCTTGCTCTATTTCTTTCCACTTAGGTGCACAGTCCTCCATTTGGTATTCTGGTGGATTGATAGGTGGGATGTCTGATGGAATTGACATAGGCTCCTGCCTTTTTGAATCTGTATGTGTTTCCTCCAAATATCTCTCCAGCTCAACCTTAGATGCTTTTAGTGTGCCATTCTTCTCACTGGTGAATAACTTCTTTACAAATTTGAATGGGTCTTTATAAAAGTTAGCTCTCGCACGCTCCTTCTTTTTGTAGCGTTTCCGTAGGCGCTCAGCTCTGCGCAATGTTGCAAGCTTATCTTTTATGACCCTTTGTAAGAGATTGAGTCCCTCCTTCTGACTTTGTTCTGCTCTTCTCCATTGGTTCCTCAGCTGTCTCCTTTCTCTAACTAAGCGTTCAATCTCCTGCTGCCGTCTAGACTTTCCAGGAATAGTTTGTACTTTTTCCTTCCTTTTTTCAACTCCAAACCTCTCACTTCCATATGCGTAGATGATGTCCCCAAATTTATCCAGCTTCTTTTCAACTGTTCCACTTAATCTTTCCAATGCAATGCAGAGATCTGTGTTTACTGTGTCCCATGCAGTTTTCTCACAAGCTCTTGGCCATTTAACTCCAGGCTTGTGCCCGTTGAGGTTCTTTTCTCTCTTATGCTGGTTTGTCTGACCGGGTTCACAAGGATCATTAGGTTCATCACTAACTGTGTCCATGCAAGTCCTCCTCACATCTATGACAGGGGTGCTGATATCCTGCGAACTGTGGTTTGCTTCCTGTCGCTGGATGTCATTCGACTGACTTGACTGACTTTGTAAGAAGTACTGATCAATGCGAGGCCCTTGTCCCTGACATTTGGTAGTTCACATGATCAAAACATATGGTTAAATTGAGGTCACACCGAGACTTGAACTCGGATGGCTGGATTCAGAGTCCAGAGTGCTAACCTTTACAACATGGAACCTCTGCTGAGCACCCTGGAGATGAATGGCTGTAACATCCTCAGCTCCCAGGTGTTAAATCCCCTACTGCTGACAACCCCTGGACCGCAAGGCTTTCTCCCCGTTCTGATTGCACACAGTCCTTCAACAAACATCAGTTTCTCCAGTTTGAATCCAAAATGCGACGTTTCATTTCTTGGTTCATACTGGCAGCAGGTCTCGAAAACTGCACTATCAGCACCCAATCGTGCACCACAAACACTGCTCACATTCAAATAAGACACATGTTCATTGACAATATATGTATTACACATGTAGATTTAGAAACTGTTTTAATAACATCGGCATTGCTCATTTAAAATAAGAAACATTTGCTTAACAATTAAACACGTTGCATCTTTACAAGTGAAAATACACTTTCAAATACAAATTCCTCCATTTGACCCTCATAAGGATACGACCGGACCCCAGCAATAAAACGACATATAACTAACACGTGGAGTAAATGAATGAATAAAAATGTGTATAGGAACACTTTATTTTGCTTTTCCTTTACCTCTAGCCATCGTTTGGCATAATGTGTTGTTTATGCAAGATGGATAAGACGCCCAATGCGCACAGCTGTCTCCTAGCAAGTGAAGGCACCACTGTATTCTGGACGCTGTAGTTTATTCTAGGAACAAGACACCTGGGCGTGTTAGATATCACGGGAAATCGTGGAGCCTCCTCTTTCGTTTGGTATGTGGACTGCGTGCCTAGCTCTTTCCGTTTTTGAGTTACAGGTACTTGAACGCACGTACCGATTTGCTGCGCGTCACAGCACTGGAGCAATGAATGTGAGGGTGCGTAGGATAATCCCGTGACTCTTTTTAGTCGGTACTTATTGTGTTAACTGTGTGATTGTGTAGAGGGGGGTCGTTAGACTACAGCTGTCCTCTCGCTTGTAACGAGCAATTGTAAACTCCTTTTCTGCAGTCTGAGAAGAAGATAATGCCAAAAGGGGTTGTGAATCAATGTGCAAAGACTCTATAATAATAATATAAAGGATGCGCTTTTAATTGAATGCAGTCGGGCCACAGCCAAGAATTAGACATATCTACATCTGATTAATGAAGAGTAAGAGAGTGGTTTTAATCGGAATAATAATAGGCATAAAAGAACTTCCCTGACCGGGAATCGAACCCGGGCCGCGGCGGTGAGAGCGCCGAATCCTAGCCACTAGACCACCAGGGACGTTGCTGAAGGCGTTTGTACGGCTGGCCAGGAATTTCTTTGCTATCAACGCTGTCGCATCAAAAACGGAACAGCCCCCAGGCCCTGCGGAATTGTTACAGGTGTCACTAGGACAGGTTCGTAATACCGGGGTAGCAACACCGTGGAAATGCAGACAAGGAAGCCAGACAATAAATCATGAAAGGGATTCATTTAAATTATTAAAACAATTAGATTAAAATATACTAAAATGGCCAAGCACATACATGAAACATAAAAACGAAATATTGGTCGCAATAACAAGAATAGTTGGATCAATAGCAGCAGTATTCACAATGATTATCACAATTCAAATATAGATTTAGCTACAGCAATAGCAACAACAATGGGCAAATAGCTATAGCCATAACAGGAGTAGCTATCACAACTTAAATATAGGTTCGGCTACAGAAATAACCTGCTATATATCAATATCAGTAACGTTGGAAATGGTTACAGCAACAAACGTAATGTAATTGTCTAACAGCAGCAATCAATAAGAAAAGTTTACAACAATAGAAAGTCCCAAAGCCGTCTTCTCTGTGTTCCACGGTGGCATTAGCTGAGACTCGAATAGGCTACAACAGCTCTGGTTAGTGAGGGCCGTCACTGGAGACGTTTCTCTAAGAAAGTAAAACAAAATAAAAGAACTTTGGCTAAGCAATCCAAATTGTTGAAAGCAGGGCGATGCAGCAAGCACACACACAGCAGCAAAAGATTGCACACTTCACTTAGCGAGGGGGGAGGTATATTCGCCTCTTCCCCTCTAAATGCTCAATCCGCCTTAAACAGCGAACTCAACGCCTTCCCTCTCAGTTGCTTCCGGAGTTGGGTCTCTCAGCGGCAGCGGCCTGCTGTACAAGTCCCTTGGTCAGATCCCTCAGTTAATTTCTCGCCTCTGTGTCCGTGTCTCCACAGCTGTGCGTTCCCGTGTCTCTTTGCCTGGAGCTCGCTCTGCTCTCTCAATCTGTCCGTCTCTTAAAACCATTTATTTAATTAAAAATAATAAGACCCACGTGCGGAATGCGCTTTAAAAGCAACATATTAATTGTCAATTAGGTGGAGAGGCAGTCTAGGCAAGTTATTATTATTTATTTCTTAGCAGACGCCCTTATCCAGGGCGACTTACAATTGTTACAAGATATCACATTATACAGATATCACATTATTTTTACATACAGTTACCCATTTATACAGTTGGGTTTTTACTGGAGCAATCTAGGTAAAGTACCTTGCTCAAGGGTACAACAGCATTGTCCCCCACTGGGGATTGAACCCACAACCCTCCGGTCAAGGGTCCAGTGCTCTAACCACTACTCCACACAAGTGCCGTGATTCAAAATTAGTGAAAATAAACAATAGCCAAACACACAATCAATAATAAATCGTGCAGTGAAAATACAAAATCATATCGTGATTTAAATAAAAAAAAAACAAGCACGCATGTATATAAACACAAAATAATAATAAAAAAATAATAAAGTGTAAATGCACACCTGCAACACAATGACAGACAATGAATCATAATGAACTGCCATAATAAAGTGTGCTCCTTAGGAGAGATGACGGCTTCTACACCCGCGCTGTGAACAAATAGTAAGTGTTTCATCCTCTTTGGTTTGAGCAACTGGTTTTTAGGGACGAGGTGGCCGAGTGGTTAAGGCGATGGACTGCTAATCCTTTGTGCTCTGCATGCGTGGGTTCGAATCCCATCCTCGTCGTAGCTTTTTTTTTTTTATTATTATTACTGTTTCTCGTTCTCTTTTTTTTTGGCAAAAGTGTTTATCCTGCGACTATAGGACAGTATTGGTCTGTGTTAGAGATGTTCCCCAACAGTAACACAAAAACAGCCTAAACTTTGCTGAAAAATAGTATAACCAAAGGCACCGCTGGGATTTGAACCCAGGATCTCCTGTTTACTAGACAGGCGCTTTAACCATCTAAGCCACGGCGCCCTGCCACACGCAAAGAAATATGTGTCAGAGACCTGTGAAATGAAAACTATCAGGGACATTATTGCCTTTACTGTCATTCTCTACTGCAATGCAGGACTGTAAAATTAAGCGCGCGACATTTCTGAAATTAATCTGAAACACTTGAAAATGCGTATTACTTGTTATTAAAGAATTTCCGACCTCAGATATCGGAATCTGCATTGTATTTTATATGACCGAATGTACCCTCTTTGTCTAGATATATGACATTTGGTAGTTCACACGAGCAAAACATATGGTTAAATTGAGGTCACACCGAGACTTGAACTCGGATGGCTGGATTCAGAGTCCAGAGTGCTAACCTTTACAACATGGAACCTCTGCTGAGCACCCTGGAGATGAATGGCTGTAACATCCTTATAGTTTTCTTGTGTGTTGAGAAGAACAATCCAAAGGCAGTATGATGAGTATTCATAACCTGTATTCATTTAATTGTTAAACCTAAAACAAACAACTTTTTGCTTCCAGCTTGCAACTGCAACTTCCCGCTATATCCCAAAACCCGGTCTGGAGTGACGTAACAATCAGCTACGTTACTTCACTCAAAACATGGACTAGACTCAAACAGCGCCACAGTATTATAACAACATTACATCTCTCCCTTGTTTTAACAAGATAATAGATGTACATATACATATATATATATATATATATATATATATATATATATATATATATTTATAAGCCCTTTCTTTAAAGTCATTGAAACTGTAATTTGTGTGATTTCTGGAAAGTCCATTAAATCAAATTTCTTTAATCAGATATCTTGGAGGTCTTTGAGTTTATCTTGAAGGGTAATGTCTTTCATGTGATGGGATTTGTTGATCACGCTGGAGTACTGAATTCTCTCTGCCTCCTCCTAAATTGGTGCATGTTGTCTGGGGGACATCCCCTACCTCTTCCATGGCAGGTAAATCCTTGTTTGGGGTTTTGACCACTTTGAAGTGTGATGAATTTCTAGTGACACGGTGTCCGTGATTTTCAGCTGTAAGCATTGATCCTTTGATGTCGACCACCTGGTATGGTGTGCTATGGAATGGGGTGGATAGTTTACCTTTGTGCAGTTGGCGGTAAAGTACCGTGTCACCTATTTTGATGTCCAAAGGATGTGCATTGTTGTGACAATCTGCATATGTCTTCATGTGTTGCTTCGCTTTTCGATCGGTGTCTCGAAGTGATGTGTCTTCAGTTTGATGGTGCAGGCTGGGAAGTGTAGTGTTGATTTTTCTGCAAAACATCAGTTCAGCTGGGGTCAGTTTCGTGGTGATATGCGGTGCAGCTCTATAGTTCCTGAGAAACTTGAAAAGATGTTGTTTCCATGGCTTGCCCTCGGAATGTGTGGCAGAAACTGTCTTTTTAAGTGTTCTCATAAAACGTTCCACCTCTGTATTTGCTCTTGGCCAGTAGGGTGTAATTCTTCTGTGTTTGAAACCAAGGTAGGTAGAAAAGTTTTTGAACTCTTGGCTATTGAAAGGAGGACCATTGTCAGTATTGACAACCTGCGGAATTCCAAAAGATGAGAAAATCTTGTCCAGTTTTGGAATGATTGTATTTGCTGACGTGGACTTAACAATTTCTACCTCTGGGTAGCGGGAGTATTCATCTAACACAACAAGCAGATAATCCCCAGAAGGAAAAGGTCCTGTGAAATCAATGGCCACTTGAAACCACGGTCCTTTTGGAAGTTCAGACATTTGAAGAGGTTCCATGTGTGTTTGTGGCACAGCAGCTTGGCATGGGATGCAGTTGTGGATTAGATTTTCTACACGTTTATCAATGCCTGGAAACCACACTTTGTCTCTTATTAGTTGTTTTGTCTTGACTGTGCCTAGATGGCCTTCATGAGCTAAAGCTAGTGCTCTAGACTGCAACGAGGTTGGTATAACGAGTCTGTTGCCTCTGAGTATGATGTCCGCATCTGCATTGGTGGTAAGCTCATTGCGCAGGGGATAGAAAGCTTTAAGTGTGGTAAAGTCAATATTTGTGAGTGTGTCAGGAGTTTTATTAATGTCATGCCAATTTCCTTTCTGAATTAAATCTGCTAGCCTTTGTAGCGTAGGGTCTTGCTTGGTCTCTTGTTTCACTTCTAGCATGGTCATCGCCTTGGGGACCGTGTGATCAGCAATGAAACTTATGTACTCTTCCGCAATCGTGCTAGCTTGCGTGTTGTGTGATGACATGTGTGATATGGGATGCCTTGACATGTAGTCAGCAGGGTTATCCTTTCCAGCTTGGTGGATCACTTTAAAGGTATAGGGTTGCAAACGGAGTCTCCATCTTTCTATTCTAGCGGGTGGTGTTGCTTTTGGGTTGTTGAAGATGTACTCCAGTGGTTTATGATCCGTGATCACAGTGAAATCAGATCCGTATAAGTACAGGTGAAAGTGTTCACATGCCCAGATGATTGCTAGTGCTTCCCGTTCTATTTGAGAGTATCGTTGTTCTACAGGAGTGAGAGCTCTACTAGCATATGCGATTATGTTTGTGATTCTGCTGTCTGGTGCTTGTTGGCTGAGAATGGCACCTAAACCAACCGGACTAGCATCTACAAGAATGGTTGTGTCTTTAGTTTGGTCAAAATATGCCATTGTCTTGTGGCTTGTCAACTGCCGTTTCAATTCACCTAAAGCAAAATCGTGTTTTGAATTCCAGCACCACAATTTGTCTTTCTTTGTAAGTTCACAAAGGGGTTGTGATGTTGTAGCAAAATCTGGAATAAAACGTGCACAGTAGGTTACCATGCCAAGTAAACTGCGTACTTCTGTGGTACTGGTTGGGGCTCTCATGTTCATTATAGCCTCAATTTTTTTGGGGTCTGCAGATATGCCTTCTTTTGAGAAAATGTATCCATAAAATTCTAGTTTAGATTTGTTATACTCACATTTGTTTTTGTTTAGGGTGAGGTGATTTTCTTGCAGTCTTTGGAACACAGCTTTGAGACTCTTGTCATGGTCTTCTGGAGTCTTCCCAAATACTATTATGTCATCACTGATGTTTCTGACATTTGGAATTCCTTGCAAGACCTGCTGGATGGTGTTTTGAAATAGCTCAGCAGCAGATGAAATCCCAAAGTTCAATCTCTTGTAGTGCCACAGACCAACATGAGTGGTGAACGTGGTAATGTATCTTGATTCTGGTGCTAGCTCAAGCTGGTGGTATCCAGCATTTAAATCAAGCTTAGAGAATACCACTGCTCCATTGAGGTCATGGATTAGGTCATCTACTGTGGGAGTCAAGTGGCGTTCTCGCAGAATGGCTGTGTTTGGTAATCTCATATCAATGCAAATACGAACTCTGTCTGGGTCTTTGGGTTTGGGAGCCACAACAATTGGCGATACCCAGGGTGTTGGACCACTTATTCTTTCTATAATGTCCTGACTTTCAAGCAGACTTTTTTACGTATGTGGAAAGGAATTCTTCGATGTGGCTGGACAACTGGTGGAATGTCAGGGTTGACATGCAGCTTGACTTGGAAATCTTTTAACTTTCCAATTCCTTCAAAGATATTTGCATGTTGTGTCAAGAGTGACTCTAAGAATGGTGGGTGGACCTTTGGAGTTGTATGTGACACTGAATTAATTATTTTTAAAAGTCCAAGTTCAGTGGCTGTCTGGCAGCTCAACAACGAGCCATAGTGCCCTTTGACAATGTAGAAAACAGTAGGGACAATTTTTGTGCTGTTGCTAACTGTAGTGCAGAATTTTCCCAACAGTGGTAGGGCTGTGCGAGATCCATATGTGCAAATTTTAATGTTTGCGCGCTGGAGTTGTACCTTGTCTTGTAGTTTGGTGTAGGCAGTTTCATCCATTATGTTCACGCTGGCACCGGAGTCCACAATGACATCAATAGCAGTGTTCTCAACAATAATCTTGGTAAGAGGTTGTTTTGGGTTAATGGTATACACAGTGTAAAGGCATTCATCATCTGAACTTGATCTTCTGTCAGTTTTGCTGGAAGAGTCATCACTTACATGCACTTCATGCACTTTGGACTTTATATGTTGCTTTCCAGGGTTCTTTGTGGTGGGCAAGTGTAGTTTTGAACGGCAGCATTTTTCAAAATGATTCAGTTTTCCACATGCTCTGCATGTTTTGCCTTTAGCAGGGCAAAAGGCCTGTCCTCCTCTGTGAGGGTAGCTGCCTCCACAGTTGTTGCATTTATTATTGTCAGGTGCCCTGTTGGTGTATGCTTCTCTGGTGAATTGACGTTTGTTGTGTTGAATGGAATTCACAGGCATTGCGTTTTGAAATTGCTGTTTTGTTTCTTCTATACTTTTTGCATGAAGTTCTGAGAATTCCATAGCCCTTCCTGTGTCCAGCAGTTCTTTCAGTGTCATGTCAGCATTTCGTAGCGCTCTCCTTCTTAAATGCGTGGATGTGCAGCTTAAAATAATTTGAGATTTGATTTCCCTTTCTATACTTGCAAACTCGCATGTTGCTGCCAGGTGTCTGAGTCTCGTATGATATGCATCAAGGGTTTCATCTGCCATCTGTTTCGCCTGACGAAAAACGTATGTTTCATATTCAGTGTTTTTTTTCGGCGAAAAGTACTCAGTCAGTTTCGTTACTGCAGTATCATAAGCATCCACTCCCCCGGTTTCTGGCAACGTCTCAAAAACATCAAACACATCAGGTCCAGTGTAATGTAAAAGCATAGCTTTCTTTTGTTTGTTGTCTTTAATGTTTAACGCAATAATGAAGTTCTGAAATCTTTGAATCCACTTAGTCCAGTGGAGCCCGAGTGAGCTAGGGTCACTGTGTATGTCAAATGAAGGAAACGGAGGAAGTCCAGCTGCAGCCGCCATTTCGTGGTCGTATATATTTATTTATTTATTTATTTATAACTCACGTGTTGCGTTGTTCAGATATCCTCGTTGCCAAATATAGAGTTCTTGTGTGTTGAGAAGAACAATCCAAAGGCAGTATGATGAGTATTCATAACCTGTATTCATTTAATTGTTAAACCTAAAACAAACAACTTTTTGCTTCCAGCTTGCAACTGCAACTTCCCGCTATATCCCAAAACCCGGACTGGAGTGACGTAACAATCAGCTACGTTACTTCACTCAAAACATGGACTGGACTCAAACAGTGCCACAGTATTATAACAACATTACAATCCTCAGCTCCCAGGTGTTAAATCCCCTACTGCTGACAACCCCTGGACCGCAAGGCTTTCTCCCCGTTCTGATTGCACACAGTCCTTCAACAAACATCAGTTTCTCCAGTTTGAATCCAAAATGCGACGTTTCATTTCTTGGTTCATACTGGCAGCAGGTCTCGAAAACTGCACTATCAGCACCCAATCGTGCACCACAAACACTGCTCACATTCAAATAAGACACATGTTCATTGACAATATATGTATTACACATGTAGATTTAGAAACTGTTTCAATAACATCGGCATTGCTCATTTAAAATAAGAAACATTTGCTTAACAATTAAACACGTTGCATCTTTACAAGTGAAAATACACTTTCAAATACAAATTCCTCCATTTGACCCTCATAAGGACACGACCGGACCCCAGCAATAAAACGACATATAACTAACACGTGGAGAAAATGAATGAATAAAAATGTGTATAGGAACACTTTATTTTGCTTTTCCTTTACCTCTAGCCATCGTTTGGCATAATGTGTTGTTTATGCAAGATGGATAAGACGCCCAATGCGCACAGCTGTCTCCTAGCAAGTGAAGGCACCACTGTATTCTGGACGCTTTAGTTTATTCTAGGAACAAGACACCTGGGCGTGTTAGATATCACGGGAAATCGTGGAGCCTCCTCTTTCGTTTGGTATGTGGACTGCGTGCCTAGCTCTTTCCGTTTTTGAGTTACAGGTACTTGAACGCACCTACCGATTTGCTGCGCGTCACAGCACTGGAGCACTGAATGAGAGGGTGCGTAGGATAATCCCGTGACTCTTTTTAGTCGGTACTTATTGTGTTAACTGTGTGATTGTGTAGAGGGGGGTCGTTAGACTACAGCTGTCCTCTCGCTTGTAACGAGCAATTGTAAACTCCTTTTCTGCAGTCTGAGAAGAAGATAATGCCAAAAGGGGTTGTGAATCAATGTGCAAAGTCTCTATAATAATAATATAAAGGATGCGCTTTTAATTGAATGCAGTCGGGCCACAGCCAAGAATTAGACATATCTACATCTGATTAATGAAGAGTAAGAGAGTGGTTTTAATCGGAATAATAATAGGCATAAAAGAACTTCCCTGACCGGGAATCGAACTCGGGCCGCAGCGGTGAAAGCGCCGAATCCTAACCACTAGACCACCAGGGACGTTGCTGAAGGAGTTTGTACGGCTGGCCAGGAATTTCTTTGCTATCAACGCTGTCGCATCAAAAACGGAACAGCCCCCAGGCCCTGCGCAATTGTTACAGGTGTCACTAGGACAGGTTCGTAATACCGGGGTAGCAACACCGTGGAAATGCGGACAAGGAAGCCAGACAATAAATCATGAAAGGGATTCATTTAAATTATTAAAACAATCAGATTAAAATATACTAAAATGGCCAAGCACATATATAAAACATAAAAACGAAATATTGGTCGCAATAACAAGAATAGTTGGATCAATAGCAGCAGTATTCACAATGATTATCACAATCCAAATATAGATTTAGCTACAGCAATAGCAACAACCATGGGCAAATATCTATAGCCATAACAGGAGTAGCTATCACAACTTAAATATAGGTTCGGCTACAGAAATAACCTGCTATATATCAATATCAGTAACGTTGGAAATGGTTACAGCAACAAACGTAATGTAATTGTCTAACAGCAGCAATCAATAAGAAAAGTTTACAACAATAGAAAGTCCCAAAGCCGTCTTCTCTGTGTTCCACGGTGGCATTAGCTGAGACTCGAATAGGCTACAACAGCTCTGGTTAGTGAGGGCCGTCACTGGAGACGTTTCTCTAAGAAAGTAAAACAAAATAAAAGAACTTCGGCTAAGCAATCCAAATTGTTGAAAGCAGGGCGATGCAGCAAGCACACACACAGCAGCAAAAGATTGCACACTTCACTTAGCGAGGGGGGAGGTATATTCGCCTCTTCCCCTCTAAATGCTCAATCCGCCTTAAACAGCGAACTCAACGCCTTCCCTCTCAGTTGCTTCCGGAGTTGGGTCTCTCAGCGGCAGCGACCTGCTGTACAAGTCCCTTGCTCAGATCCCTCAGGTAATTTCTCGCCTCTGTGTCCGTGTCTCCACAGCTGTGCGTTCCCGTGTCTCTTTGCCTGGAGCTCGCTCTGCTCTCTCAATCTGTCCGTCTCTTAAAACCATTTATTTAATTAAAAATAATAAGACCCACGTGAGGAATGCGCTTTAAAAGCAACATATTAATTGTCAATTAGGTGGAGAGGCAGTCTAGGCAAGTTATTATTATTTATTTCTTAGCAGACACCCTTATCCAGGGCGACTTACAATTGTTACAAGATATCACATTATACATTATACAGATATCACATTATTTTTACATACAGTTACCCATTGATACAGTTGGGTTTTTACTGGAGCAATCTAGGTAAAGTACCTTGCTCAAGGGTACAACAGCATTGTCCCCCACTGGGGATTGAACCCACAACCCTCCGGTCAAGGGTCCAGAGCTATCACCACTACTCCACACAAGTGCCGTGATTCAAAATTAGTGAAAATAAACAATAGCCAAACACACAATCAATAATAAATCGTGCAGTGAAAATACAAAATCATATCGTGATTTAAATAAAAAAAACAAGCACGCATGTATATAAACACAAAATAATAATAAAAAAAATAATAAAGTGTAAATGCACACCTGCAACACAATGACAGACAATGAATCATAATGAACTGCCATAATAAAGTGTGCTCCTTAGGAGAGATTAGACGGCTTCTACACCCGCGCTGTGAACAAATAGTGAGTGTTTCATCCTCTTTGGTTTGAGCAACTTTTTTTTGGGGACGAGGTGGCCGAGTGGTTAAGGCGATGGACTGCTAATCCATTGTGCTCTGCACGCGTGGGTTCGAATCCCATCCTCGTCGTAGCGTTTTTTATTATTATTATTACTGTTTCTCGTTCTCTTTTTTTTGGCAAAAGTGTTTATCCTGCGACTATAGGACAGTATTGGTCTGTGTTAGAGATGTTCCCCAACAGTAACACAAAAACAGCCTAAACTTTGCTGAAAAATAGTATAACCAAAGGCACCGCTGGGATTTGAACCCAGGATCTCCTGTTTACTAGACAGGCGCTTTAACCATCTAAGCCACGGCGCCCTGCCACACGCACAGAAATATGTGTCAGAGACCTGTGAAATGAAACCTATCAGGGACATTATTGCCTTTACTGTCATCCTCTACTGCAATGCAGGACTGTAAAATTAAGCGTGCGACATTTCTGAAATTAATCTGAAACACTTGAAAATGCGTATTACTTGTTATTAAAGAATTTCCGACCTCAGATATCGGAATCTGCATTGTATTTTATATGACTGATTGCACCCTCTTTGTCTAGATATATGACATTTGGTAGTTCACATGATCAAAACATATGGTTAAATTGAGGTCACACCGAGACTTGAACTCGGATGGCTGGATTCAGAGTCCAGAGTGCTAACCTTTACAACATGGAACCTCTGCTGAGCACCCTGGAGATGAATGGCTGTAACATCCTCAGCTCCCAGGTGTTAAATCCCCTACTGCTGACAACCCCTGGACCGCAAGGCTTTCTCCCCGTTCTGATTGCACACAGTCCTTCAACAAACATCAGTTTCTCCAGTTTGAATCCAAAATGCGACGTTTCATTTCTTGGTTCATACTGGCAGCAGGTCTCGAAAACTGGACTATCAGCACCCAATCGTGCACCACAAACACTGCTCACATTCAAATAAGACACATGTTCATTGACAATATATGTATTACACATGTAGATTTAGAAACTGTTTTAATAACATCGGCATTGCTCATTTAAAATAAGAAACATTTGCTTAACAATTAAACACGTTGCATCTTTAAAGTGAAAATACACTTTCAAATACAAATTCCTCCATTTGACCCTCATAAGGACACGACCGGACCCCAGCAATAAAACGACATATAACTAACACGTGGAGTAAATGAATGAATAAAAATGTGTATAGGAACACTTTATTTTGCTTTTCCTTTACCTCTAGCCATCGTTTGGCATAATGTGTTGTTTATGCAAGATGGATAAGACGCCCAATGCGCACAGCTGTCTCCTAGCAAGTGAAGGCACCACTGTATTCTGGACGCTGTAGTTTATTCTAGGAACAAGACACCTGGGCGTGTTAGATATCACGGGAAATCGTGGAGCCTCCTCTTTCGTTTGGTATGTGGACTGCGTGCCTAGCTCTTTCCGTTTTTGAGTTACAGGTACTTGAACGCACCTACCGATTTGCTGCGCGTCACAGCATTGGAGCACTGAACGAGAGGGTGCGTAGGATAATCCCGTGACTCTTTTTAGTCGGTACTTATTGTGTTAACTGTGTGATTGTGTAGAGGGGGGTCGTTAGACTACAGCTGTCCTCTCGCTTGTAACGAGCAATTGTAAACTCCTTTTCTTCAGTCTGAGAAGAAGATAATGCCAAAAGGGGTTGTGAATCAATGTGCAAAGTCTCTATAATAATAATATAAAGGATGCGCTTTTAATTGAATGCAGTCGGGCCACAGCCAAGAATTAGACATATCTACATCTGATTAATAAAGAGTAAGAGAGTGGTTTTAATCGGAATAATAATAGGCATAAAAGAACTTCCCTGACCGGGAATCGAACCCGGGCCGCGGCGGTGAGAGCGCCGAATCCTAACCACTAGACCACCAGGGACGTTGCTGAAGGAGTTTGTACGGCTGGCCAGGAATTTCTTTGCTATCAACGCTGTCGCATCAAAAACGGAACAGCCCCCAGGCCCTGCGCAATTGTTACAGGTGTCACTAGGACAGGTTCGTAATATCGGGGTAGCAACACCGTGGAAAAGCGGACAAGGAAGCCAGACAATAAATCATGAAAGGGATTCATTTAAATTATTAAAACAATCAGATTAAAATATACAAAAATGGCCAAGCACATACATAAAACATAAAAACGAAATATTGGTCGCAATAACAAGAATAGTTGGATCAATAGCAGCAGTATTCACAATGATTATCACAATTCAAATATAGATTTAGCTACAGCAATAGCAACAACAATGGGCAAATAGCTATAGCCATAACAGGAGTAGCTATCACAACTTAAATATAGGTTCGGCTACAGAAATAACCTGCTATATATCAATATCAGTAACGTTGGAAATGGTTACAGCAACAAACGTAATGTAATTGTCTAACAGCAGCAATCAATAAGAAAAGTTTACAACAATAGAAAGTCCCAAAGCCGTCTTCTCTGTGTTCCACGGTGGCATTAGCTGAGACTCGAATAGGCTACAACAGCTCTGGTTAGTGAGGGCCGTCACTGGAGACGTTTCTCTAAGAAAGTAAAACAAAATAAAAGAACTTCGGCTAAGCAATCCAAATTGTTGAAAGCAGGGCGATGCAGCAAGCACACACACAGCAGCTAAAGATTGCACACTTCACTTAGCGAGGGGGGAGGTATATTCGCCTCTTCCCCTCTAAATGCTCAATCCGCCTTAAACAGCGAACTCAACGCCTTCCCTCTCAGTTGCTTCCGGAGTTGGGTCTCTCAGCGGCAGCGACCTGCTGTACAAGTCCCTTGCTCAGATCCCTCAGGTAATTTCTCGCCTCTGTGTCCGTGTCTCCACAGCTGTGCGTTCCCGTGTCTCTTTGCCTGGAGCTCGCGCTGCTCTCTCAATCTGTCCGTCTCTTAAAACCATTTATTTAATTAAAAATAATAAGACCCACGTGAGGAATGCGCTTTAAAAGCAAAATATTAATTGTCAATTAAGTGGAGAGGCAGTCTAGGCAAGTTACTATTATTTATTTCTTAACAGACGCCCTTATCCAGGGCGATTTACAATTGTTACTAGATATCACATTATACATTATACAGATATCACATTAGTTTTACATACAGTTACCCATTTATACAGTTGGGTTTTTACTGGAGCATTCTAGGTAAAGTACCTTGCTCAAGGGTACAACAGCATTGTCCCCCATTGGGGATTGAACCCACAACCCTCCGGTCAAGGGTCCAGAGCTCTAACCACTACTCCACACAAGTTCCGTGATTCAAAATTAGTGAAAATAAACAATAGCCAAACACACAATCAATAATAAATCGTGCAGTGAAAATACAAAATCATATCGTGATTTAAATTAAAAAAAAAACAAGCACGCATGTATATAAACACAAAATAATAATAATAAAAATAATAAAGTGTAAATGCACACCTGCAACACAATGACAGACAATGAATCATAATGAACTGCCATAATAAAGTGTGCTCCTTAGGAGAGATGACGGCTTCTACACCCGCGCTGTGAACAAATAGTGAGTGTTTCATCCTCTTTGGTTTGAGCAACTGGTTTTTGGGGACGAGGTGGCCGAGTGGTTAAGGCGATGGACTGCTAATCCATTGTGCTCTGCACGCGTGGGTTCGAATCCCATCCTCGTCGTAGCTATTTTTTTTATTATTATTACTGTTTCTCGTTCTCTTTTTTTTTGGCAAAAGTGTTTATCCTGCGACTATAGGACAGTATTGGTCTGTGTTAGAGATGTTCCCCAACAGTAACACAAAAACAGCCTAAACTTTGCTGAAAAATAGTATAACCAAAGGCACCGCTGGGATTTGAACCCAGGATCTCCTGTTTACTAGACAGGCGCTTTAACCATCTAAGCCACGGCGCCCTGCCACACGCAAAGAAATATGTGTCAGAGACCTGTGAAATGAAACCTATCAGGGACATTATTGCCTTTACTGTCATTCTCTACTGCAATGCAGGACTGTAAAATTAAGCGCGCGACATTTCTGAAATTAATCTGAAACACTTGAAAATGCGTATTACTTGTTATTAAAGAATTTCCGACCTCAGATATCGGAATCTGCATTGTATTTTATATGACCGATTGTACCCTCTTTGTCTAGATATATGACATTTGGTAGTTCACATGATCAAAACATATGGTTAAATTGAGGTCACACCGAGACTTGAACTCGGATGGCTGGATTCAGAGTCCAGAGTGCTAACCTTTACAATATGGAACCTCTGCTGAGCACCCTGGAGATGAATGGCTGTAACATCCTCAGCTCCCAGGTGTTAGATCCCCTACTGCTGACAACCCCTGGACCGCAAGGCTTTCTCCCCGTTCTGATTGCACACAGTCCTTCCACAAACATCAGTTTCTCCAGTTTGAATCCAAAATGCGACGTTTCATTTCTTGGTTCATACTGGCAGCAGGTCTCGAAAACTGCACTATCAGCACCCAATCGTGCACCACAAACACTGCTCACATTCAAATAAGACACATGTTCATTGACAATATGTATTACACATGTAGATTTAGAAACTGTTTTAATAACATCGGCATTGCTCATTTAAAATAAGAAACATTTGCTTAACAATTAAACACGTTGCATCTTTACAAGTGAAAATACACTTTCAAATACAAATTCCTCCATTTGACCCTCATAAGGACACGACCGGACCCCAGCAATAAAACGACATATAACTAACACGTGGAGTAAATGAATGAATAAAAATGTGTATAGGAACACTTTATTTTGCTTTTCCTTTACCTCTAGCCGTCGTTTGGCATAATGTGTTGTTTATGCAAGATGGATAAGACGCCCAATGCGCACAGCTGTCTCCTAGCAAGTGAAGGCACCACTGTATTCTGGACGCTGTAGTTTATTCTAGGAACAAGACACCTGGGCGTGTTAGATATCACGGGAAATCGTGGAGCCTCCTCTTTCGTTTGGTATGTGGACTGCGTGCCTAGCTCTTTCCGTTTTTGAGTTACAGGTACTTGAACGCACCTACCGATTTGCTGCGCGTCACAGCACTGGAGCACTGAATGAGAGGGTGCGTAGGATAATCCCGTGACTCTTTTTAGTCGGTACTTATTGTGTTAACTGTGTGATTGTGTAGAGGGGGGTCGTTAGACTACAGCTGTCCTCTCGCTTGTAACGAGCAATTGTAAACTCCTTTTCTGCAGTCTGAGAAGAAGATAATGCCAAAAGGGGTTGTGAATCAATGTGCAAAGTCTCTATAATAATAATATAAAGGATGCGCTTTTAATTGAATGCAGTCGGGCCACAGCCAAGAATTAGACATATCTACATCTGATTAATAAAGAGTAAGAGAGTGGTTTTAATCGGAATAATAATAGGCATAAAAGAACTTCCCTGACCGGGAATCGAACCCGGGCCGCGGCGGTGAGAGCGCCGAATCCTAACCACTAGACCACCAGGGACGTTGCTGAAGGAGTTTGTACGGCTGGCCAGGAATTTCTTTGCTATCAACGCTGTCGCATCAAAAACGGAACAGCCCCCAGGCCCTGCGCAATTGTTACAGGTGTCACTAGGACAGGTTCGTAATACCGGGCTAGCAACACCGTGGAAATGCGGACAAGGAAGCCAGACAATAAATCATGAAAGGGATTCATTTAAATTATTAAAACAATCAGATTAAAATATACTAAAATGGCCAAGCACATATATAAAACATAAAAACGAAATATTGGTCGCAATAACAAGAATAGTTGGATCAATAGCAGCAGTATTCACAATGATTATCACAATTCAAATATAGATTTAGCTACAGCAATAGCAACAACAATGGGCAAATAGCTATAGCCATAACAGGAGTAGCTATCACAACTTAAATATAGGTTCGGCTACAGAAATAACCTGCTATATATCAATATCAGTAACGTTGGAAATGGTTACAGCAACAAACGTAATGTAATTGTCTAACAGCAGCAATCAATAAGAAAAGTTTACAACAATAGAAAGTCCCAAAGCCGTCTTCTCTGTGTTCCACGGTGGCATTAGCTGAGACTCGAATAGGCTACAACAGCTCTGGTTAGTGAGGGCCGTCACTGGAGACGTTTCTCTAAGAAAGTAAAACAAAATAAAAGAACTTCGGCTAAGCAATCCAAATTGTTGAAAGCAGGGCGATGCAGCAAGCACACACACAGCAGCTAAAGATTGCACACTTCACTTAGCGAGGGGGGAGGTATATTCGCCTCTTCCCCTCTAAATGCTCAATCCGCCTTAAACAGCGAACTCAACGCCTTCCCTCTCAGTTGCTTCCGGAGTTGGGTCTCTCAGCGGCAGCGACCTGCTGTACAAGTCCCTTGCTCAGATCCCTCAGGTAATTTCTCGCCTCTGTGTCCGTGTCTCCACAGCTGTGCGTTCCCGTGTCTCTTTGCCTGGAGCTCGCGCTGCTCTCTCAATCTGTCCGTCTCTTAAAACCATTTATTTAATTAAAAATAATAAGACCCACGTGAGGAATGCGCTTTAAAAGCAACATATTAATTGTCAATTAAGTGGAGAGGCAGTCTAGGCAAGTTACTATTATTTATTTCTTAACAGACGCCCTTATCCAGGGCGATTTACAATTGTTACAAGATATCACATTATACATTATACAGATATCACATTATTTTTACATACAGTTACCCATTTATACAGTTGGGTTTTTACTGGAGCAATCTAGGTAAAGTACCTTGCTCAAGGGTACAACAGCATTGTCCCCCATTGGGGATTGAACCCACAACCCTCCGGTCAAGGGTCCAGAGCTCTAACCACTACTCCACACAAGTTCCGTGATTCAAAATTAGTGAAAATAAACAATAGCCAAACACACAATCAATAATAAATCGTGCAGTGAAAATACAAAATCATATCGTGATTTAAATTAAAAAAAACAAGCACGCATGTATATAAACACAAAATAATAAAAAAATAAATAAAGTGTAAATGCACACCTGCAACACAATGACAGACAATGAATCATAATGAACTGCCATAATAAAGTGTGCTCCTTAGGAGAGATTAGACGGCTTCTACACCCGCGCTGTGAACAAATAGTGAGTGTTTCATCCTCTTTGGTTTGAGCAACTGGTTTTCGGGGACGAGGTGGCCGAGTGGTTAAGGCGATGGACTGCTAATCCATTGTGCTCTGCACGCGTGGGTTCGAATCCCATCCTCGTCGTAGCTTTTTTATTATTATTATTACTGTTTCTCGTTCTCTTTTTTTTGGCAAAAGTGTTTATCCTGCGACTATAGGACAGTATTGGTCTGTGTTAGAGATGTTCCCCAACAGTAACACAAAAACAGCCTAAACTTTGCTGAAAAATAGTATAACCAAAGGCACCGCTGAGATTTGAACCCAGGATCTCCTGTTTACTAGACAGGCGCTTTAACCATCTAAGCCACGGCGCCCTGCCACACGCCAACAAATATGTGTCAGAGACCTGTGAAATGAAACCTATCAGGGACATTATTGCCTTTACTGTTATTCTCTACTGCAATGCAGGACTGTAAAATTAAGCGTGCGACATTTCTGAAATTAATCTGAAACACTTGAAAATGCTTATTACTTGTTATTAAAGAATGTCCGACCTCAGATATCGGAATCTGCATTGTATTTTATATGACCGATTGTACCCTCTTTGTCTAGATATATGACATTTGGTAGTTCACATGATCAAAACATATGGTTAAATTGAGGTCACACCGAGACTTGAACTCGGATGGCTGGATTCAGAGTCCAGAGTGCTAACCTTTATAACATGGAACCTCTGCTGAGCACCCTGGAGATTAATGGCTGTAACATCCTCAGCTCCCAGGTGTTAAATCCCCTATTACTGACAACCCCTGGACCGCAAGGCTTTCTCCCCGTTCTGATTGCACACAGTCCTTCAACAAACATCAGTTTCTCCAGTTTGAATCCAAAATGCGACGTTTCATTTCTTGGTTCATACTGGCAGCAGGTCACGAAAACTGCACTATCAGCACCCAATCGTGCACCACAAACACTGCTCACTTTCAAATAAGACACATGTTCATTGACAATATATGTATTACACATGTAGATTTAGAAACTGTTTTAATAACATCGGCATTGCTCATTTAAAATAAGAAACATTTGCTTAACAATTAAACACGTTGCATCTTTACAAGTGAAAATACACTTTCAAATACAAATTCCTCCATTTGACCCTCATAAGGACACGACCGGACCCCAGCAATAAAACGACATATAACTAACACGTGGAGTAAATGAATGAATAAAAATGTGTATAGGAACACTTTATTTTGCTTTTCCTTTACCTCTAGCCATCGTTTGGCATAATGTGTTGTTTATGCAAGATGGATAAGACGCCCAATGCGCACAGCTGTCTCCTAGCAAGTGAAGGCACCACTGTATTCTGGACGCTGTAGTTTATTCTAGGAACAAGACACCTGGGCGTGTTAGATATCACGGGAAATCGTGGAGCCTCCTCTTTCGTTTGGTATGTGGACTGCGTGCCTAGCTCTTTCCGTTTTTGAGTTACTGGTACTTGAACGCACCTACCGATTTGCTGCGCGTCACAGCACTGGAGCACTGAATGAGAGGGTGCGTAGGATAATCCCGTAACTCTTTTTAGTCGGTACTTATTGTGTTAACTGTGTGATTGTGTAGAGGGGGGTCGTTAGACTACAGCTGTCCTCTCGCTTGTAACGAGCAATTGTAAACTCCTTTTCTGCAGTCTGAGAAGAAGATAATGCCAAAAGGGGTTGTGAATCAATGTGCAAAGTCTCTATAATAATAATATAAAGGATGCGCTTTTAATTGAATGCAGTCGGGGCACAGCCAAGAATTAGACATATCTACATCTGATTAATGAAGAGTAAGAGAGTGGTTTTAATCGGAATAATAATAGGCATAAAAGAACTTCCCTGACCGGGAATCGAACCCGGGCCGCGGCGGTGAGAGCGCCGAATCCTAACCACTAGACCACCAGGGACGTTGCTGAAGGAGTTTGTACGGCTGGCCAGGAATTTCTTTGCTATCAACGCTGTCGCATCAAAAACGGAACAGCCCCCAGGCCCTGCGCAATTGTTACAGGTGTCACTAGGACAGGTTCGTAATACCGGGGTAGCAACACCGTGGAAATGCAGACAAGGAAGCCAGACAATAAATCATGAAAGGGATTCATTTAAATTATTAAAACAATCAGATTAAAATATACTAAAATGGCCAAGCACATATATAAAACATAAAAACGAAATATTGGTCGCAATAACAAGAATAGTTGGATCAATAGCAGCAGTATTCACAATGATTATCACAATTCAAATATAGATTTAGCTACAGCAATAGCAACAACAATGGGCAAATAGCTATAGCCATAACAGGAGTAGCTATCACAACTTAAATATAGGTTCGGCTACAGAAATAACCTGCTATATATCAATATCAGTAACGCTGGAAATGGTTACAGCAACAAACGTAATGTAATTGTCTAACAGCAGCAATCAATAAGAAAAGTTTACAACAATAGAAAGTCCCAAAGCCGTCTTCTCTGTGTTCCACGGTGGCATTAGCTGAGACTCGAATAGGCTACAACAGCTCTGGTTAGTGAGGGCCGTCACTGGAGACGTTTCTCTAAGAAAGTAAAACAAAATAAAAGAACTTCGGCTAAGCAATCCAAATTGTTGAAAGCAGGGCGATGCAGCAAGCACACACACAGCAGCAAAAGATTGCACACTTCACTTAGCGAGGGGGGAGGTATATTCGCCTCTTCCCCTCTAAATGCTCAATCCGCCTTAAACAGCGAACTCAACGCCTTCCCTCTCAGTTGCTTCCGGAGTTGGGTCTCTCAGCGGCAGCGACCTGCTGTACAAGTCCCTTGGTCAGATCCCTCAGGTAATTTCTCGCCTCTGTGTCCGTGTCTCCACAGCTGTGCGTTCCCGTGTCTCTTTGCCTGGAGCTCGCTCTGCTCTCTCATTCTGTTCGTCTCTTAAAACCATTTATTTAATTAAAAATAATAAGACCCACGTGCGGAATGCGCTTCAAAAGCGACACATTAATTGTCAATTAGGTGGAGAGGCAGTCATTATTATTATAATTATTTATTTCTTAGCAGACGCCCTTATCCAGGGCGACATACAATATATCACATTATACAGATATCACATTATTTTTTACATACAGTTACCCATTTATACAGTTGGGTTTTTACTGGAGCAATCTAGGTAAAGTACCTTGCTCAAGGGTACAACAGCATTGTCCCCCACTGGGGATTGAACCCACAACCCTCCGGTCAAGGGTCCAGAGCCCTAACCACTACTCCACACAAGTGCCGTGATTCAAATCTTGTGAAAATAAACAATAGCCAAATACACAATCAATAATAAATCGTGCAGTGAAAATACAAAATCATATCGTGATTTAAATAAAAAAAAAACAAGCACGCATGTATATAAATACAAAATAATAATAAAAAAAATAATAAAGTGTAAATGCACACCTGCAACACAATGACAGACAATGAATCATAATGAACTGCCATAATAAAGTGTGCTCCTTAGGAGAGATTAGACGGCTTCTACAACCGCGCTGTGAACAAATAGTGAGTGTTTCATCCTCTTTGGTTTGAGCAACTGGTTTTCGGGGACGAGGTGGCCGAGTGGTTAAGGCGATGGCCTGCTAATCCATTGTGCTCTGCATGCGTGGGTTTGAATCCCATCCTGGTCGTAGCTTTTTTTTTATTACTGTTTCTCGTTCTCTTTTTTTTGGCAAAAGTGTTTATCCTGCGACTATAGGACAGTATTGGTCTGTGTTAGAGATGCTCCCCAACAGTAACACAAAAACAGCCTAAACTTTGCTGAAAAATAGTATAACCAAAGGCACCGCTGGGATTGGAACCCAGGATCTCCTGTTTACGAGACAGGCGCTTTAACCATCTAAGCCACGGCGCCCTGCCACACGCAAAGAAATATGTGTCAGAGACCTGTGAAATGAAACCTATCAGGGACATTATTGCCTTTACTGTCATTCTCTACTGCAATGCAGGACTGTAAAATTAAGCGCGCGACATTTCTGAAATTAATCTGAAACACTTGAAAATGCGTATTACTTGTTATTAAACAATTTCCGACCTCAGATATCGGAATCTGCATTGTATTTTATATGACCGATTGTACCCTCTTTGTCTAGATATATGACATTTGGAAGTTCACACGAGCAAAACATATGGTTAAATTGAGGTCACACCGAGACTTGAACTCGGATGGCTGGATTCAGAGTCCAGAGTGCTAACCTTTACAACATGGAACCTCTGCTGAGCACCCTGGAGATGAATGGTTGTAACATCCTCAGCTCCCAGGTGTTAAATCCCCTACTGCTGACAACCCCTGGACCGCAAGGCTTTCTCCCCGTTCTGATTGCACACAGTCCTTCAACAAACATCAGTTTCTCCAGTTTGAATCCAAAATGCGACGTTTCATTTCTTGGTTCATACTGGCAGCAGGTCTCGAAAACTGCACTATCAGCACCCAATCGTGCACCACAAACACTGCTCACATTCAAATAAGACACATGTTCATTGACAATATATGTATTACACATGTCGATTTAGAAACTGTTTTAATAACATCGGCATTGCTCATTTAAAATAAGAAACATTTGCTTAACAATTAAACACGTTGCATCTTTACAAGTGAAAATACACTTTCAAATACAAATTCCTCCATTTGACCCTCATAAGGACACGACCGGACCCCAGCAATAAAACGACATATAACTAACACGTGGAGAAAATGAATGAATAAAAATGTGTATAGGAACACTTTATTTTGCTTTTCCTTTACTTCTAGCCATCGTTTGGCATAATGTGTTGTTTATGCAAGATGGATAAGACGCCCAATGCGCACAGCTGTCTCCTAGCAAGTGAAGGCACCACTGTATTCTGGACGCTGTAGTTTATTCTAGGAACAAGACACCTGGGCGTGTTAGATATCACGGGAAATCGTGGAGCCTCCTCTTTCGTTTGGTATGTGGACTGCGTGCCTAGCTCTTTCCGTTTTTGAGTTACAGGTACTTGAACGCACCTACCGATTTGCTGCGCGTCACAGCACTGGAGCACTGAATGAGAGGGTGCGTAGGATAATCCCGTGACTCCTTTTAGTCGGTACTTATTGTGTTAACTGTGTGATTGTGTAGAGGGGGGTCGTTAGACTACAGCTGTCCTCTCGCTTGTAACGAGCAATTGTAAACTCCTTTTCTGCAGTCTGAGAAGAAGATAATGCCAAAAGGGGTTGTGAATCAATGTGCAAAGTCTCTATAATAATAATATAAAGGATGCGCTTTTAATTGAATGCAGTCGGGCCACAGCCAAGAATTAGACATATCTACATCTGATTAATGAAGAGCAAGAGAGTGGTTTTAATCGGAATAATAATAGGCATAAACGAACTTCCCTGACCGGGAATCGTGAAAACATTGTTGAAAAAAATGTTTCATTTGTTTTTAGCACTTAAAATGGTCCAATTTAGCCTTACCAAAACTTAAATCCCCCCCCCCAAAATTTGGGGGGGTACTTTGGGGTTCGTTACCTTGAGGCAACATTGAACCACTATAGAACAAATTATTTTAATTTCATGCATGACATTACATTTTCTTCTTGGAACAAAATGATAATTTTGACTCAGATTTAAAAACAATGAATCGTAATGCAACATTTTGAGTTAAAAATAAATTACAAATAAACAAAAACTACATTTGTCCAGTGATCCTGCGCAAATGTGTTCTGTCCAACTTACTGCTTGTGAAAGTCCACAAAGCAGTTCTTCTCAGCAGTGAAACAGAGGAAAACCCCACACTTCACACACTGCACCTTGATGATCCCTTTGCAGCCTGGGTATTTACATCTACCTCTGGTTTCTGCCCAAACAGGCTAGTGGTCTGTGTTGTCCTGGCAGACTGGGCCCACATGCCCTCTCTTCCTTTTTTCATCCAGACTTGCCTCAACACAGTGGGATGGTCTTACCTTCCGCTTCAGGTTGATTTTGTTCTGCTTGCAGAGACAGCTTGCTACCTCAATTTTAAACTCCAGTAAACTGAGCTGCTATTTCTTTTGGATGCCACACTCTCTGCAATCTCTCCGGTACAGGAGCCAAGCCTGCACAAGTGTGAAATCCATCATGTGGAAGCCAATGCGATGGTACCACTTCTTGGATCTTATCTTGGTTCGGTACACTGCAATGAGCATCCAGGAGGTCCACCCCACCCATGCTCTGGTTGTACAATTTGACTATATTGGTGCGTGCCACTTGAACAGCTTCCTTTCTCCTCTTGTCCCATCTCTCCACTGTGGAAGTTGAGTTGGCCACTGCATAGGTGCTCAGGAGAGTCACCGGACGGTTGTCAAACCATTTGACTGCCCTGAGGTACACACCATTGTGTTTTGCCACTTTCTCTTCAAAGGTTCCCCTTCTTTTGTTCTTCATTTCCTTGTCATTCATGAAGGTGCATCCAGCCAGACGATTCTGTCTAACTTTCCCCACACTGTGGATCTTTTTTATTTTTTGTAGAGCCACTTGCAGGTCAGTGCTACAGAACCAACTGATAATGATAATGTAATGCTGAAAAACTTTGATATATTATTCAATATTAGTATAATAAAATATATGGTAGAACAATATTCATTATATTTCAGTAGTAATGATGATAATCATAATCATGATGGTAATAGTAGGCTGGTTACATTAGAATATGACCACATGTAAACAAAAATAAATTGGAAAGTGAGGTTCCATTGTGGTTCAATGTTGCTTTGAGGCAACATACCTATTTCATTAATTTATCATAATATATATTATGTGAAAATTAGATAGTGATGAAAAATAATTCTTAACTTACCCAAGATTGTGAATCCATTTTTTATTGAAGAAAAAGCTGTAAAAATTGTTATTTTAGAGCAATTTTTAGGAGCAATCTAATGGCCGTCGCACATGTGCTATATCCTGATTTTAAAAGGTGTTGAAGAAAGGAAAAACTAGTCATGTGACCAAATGTAAGTATACTATTGGTTTATTTAGCTTCCTCCCTTAAAAAGAGAGAATTGCATTATGGTTGATGTTGTTTTTGTGTGTGTAAGGGAGCAAAAACTGGTATGTTACTTTGAGGTAACATTTGGCCATAGAGGGTTATATGACCGATTGTACCCTCTTTGTCTAGATATATGACATTCGGTAGTTCACATGATAAACACATATGGTTAACTTGAGGTCACACCGAGACTTGAACTCGGATGGCTGGATTCAGAGTCCAGAGTGCTAACCTTTACAACATGGAACCTCTGCTGAGCACCCTGGAGATGAATGGCTGTAACATCCTCATCTCCCAGGTTTTAAATCCCAAACTGCTGTCAACCCCTGGACCGCAAGGCTTTCTCCCCATTCTGATTGCACACAGTCCTTCAACAAACATCAGTTTCTCCAGTTTGAATCCGAAATGCGACGTTTCATTTCTTGGTTCATACTGGCAGCAGGTCTCGAAAACTGCACTATCAGCACCCAATTGTGCACCACAAACACTGCTCACATTCAAATAAGACACATGTTCATTGACAATATATGTATTACACATGTAGATTTAGAAACTGTTTTAATAACATCGGCATTGCTCATTTAAAATAAGAAACATTTGCTTAACAATTAAACACGTTGCATCTTTACAAGTGAAAATACACTTTCAAATACAAATTCCTCCATTTGACCCTCATAAGGACAAGACCGGACCCCAGCAATGAAACGACATATAACTAACACGTGGAGTAAATGAATGAATAAAAATGTGTATAGGAACACTTTATTTTGCTTTTCATTTACTGCTAGCCATCGTTTGGCATAATGTGTTGTTTATGCAAGATGGATAAGACGCCCAATGCGCACAGCTGTCTCCTAGCAAGTGAAGGCACCACTGTATTCTGGACGCTGTAGTTTATTCTAGGAACAAGACACCTGGGCATGTTAGATATCACGGGAAATCGTGGAGCATCCTCTTTCGTTTGGTATGTTGACTGCGTGCCTAGCTCTTTCCGTTTTTGAGTTACAGGTACTTGAACGCACCTACCGATTTGCTGCGCGTCACAGCACTGGAGCACTGAATGAGAGGATGCGTAGGATAATTCCGTGACTCTTTTTAGTCGGTACTTATTGTGTTAACTGTGTGATTGTGTAGAGGGGGGTCGTTAGACCACAGCTGTCCTCTCGCATGTAACGAGCAATTGTAAACTCCTTTTCTGCAGTCTGAGAAGAAGATAATGCCAAAAGGGGTTGTGAATCAATGTGCAAAGTCTCTATAATAATAATATAAAGGATGCGCTTTTAATTGAATGCAGTCGGGCCACAGCCAAGAATTAGACATATCTACATCTGATTAATGAAGAGTAAGAGAGTGGTTTTAATCGGAATAATAATAGGCATAAAAGAACTTCCCTGACCGGGAATCGAACCCGGGCCGCGGCGGTGAGAGCGCCGAATCCTAACCACTAGACCACCAGGGACGTTGCTGAAGGAGTTTGTACGGCTGGCCAGGAATTTCTTTGCTATCAACGCTGTCGCATCAAAAACGGAACAGCCCCCAGGCCCTGCGCAATTGTTACAGGTGTCACTAGGACAGGTTCGTAATACCGGGGTAGCAACACCGTGGAAATGCAGACAAGGAAGCCAGACAATAAATCATGAAAGGGATTCATTTAAATTATTAAAACAATCACATTAAAATATACTAAAATGGCCAAGCACATATATAAAACATAAAAACGAAATATTGGTCGCAATAACAAGAATAGTTGGATCAATAGCAGCAGTATTCACAATGATTATCACAATTCAAATATAGATTTAGCTACAGCAATAGCAACAACAATGGGCAAATAGCTATAGCCATAACAGGAGTAGCTTTCACAACTTAAATATAGGTTCGGCTACAGAAATAACCTGCTATATATCAATATCAGTAACGTTGGAAATGGTTACAGCAACAAACGTAATGTAATTGTCTAACAGCAGCAATCAATAAGAAAAGTTTACAACAATAGAAAGTCCCAAAGCCGTCTTCTCTGTGTTCCACGGTGGCATTAGCTGAGACTCGAATAGGCTACAACAGCTCTGGTTAGTGAGGGCCGTCACTGGAGACGTTTCTCTAAGAAAGTAAAACTAAATGAAAGAACTTCGGCTAAGCAATCCAAATTGTTGAAAGCAGGGCGATGCAGCAAGCACACAAACAGCAGCAAAAGATTGCACACTTCACTTAGCGAGGGGGAGGTATATTCGCCTCTTCCCCTCTAAATGCTCAATCCGCCTTAAACAGCGAACTCAACGCCTTCCCTCTCAGTTGCTTCCGGAGTTGGGTCTCTCAGCGGCAGCGACCTGCTGTACAAGTCCCTTGGTCAGATCCCTCAGGTAATTTCTCGCCTCTGTGTCCGTGTCTCCACAGCTGTGCGTTCCCGTGTCTCTTTGCCTGGAGCTCGCTCTGCTCTCTCAATCTGTCCGTCTCTTAAAACCATTTATTTAATTAAAAATAATAAGACCCACGTGCGGAATGCACTTTAAAATCAACACATTAATTGTCAATTAGGTGGAGAGTCAGTCTAGGCAAGTTATTATTATTTATTTCTTAACAGACGCCCTTATCCAGTGCGACTTACAATTGTTACAAGATATCACATTATACATTATACAGATATCACATTATTTTTACATACAGTTACCCATTTTTTCAGTTGGGTTTTTACTGGAGCAATCTAGGTAAAGTACCTTGCTCAAGGGTACAACAGCATTGTCCCCCACTGGGGATTGAACCCACAACCCTCCGGTCAAGGGTCCAGAGCTCTAACCACTACTCCACACAAGTGTCGTGATTCGAAATTAGTGAAAATAAACAATAGCCAAACACACAATCAATAATAAATCGTGCAGTGAAAATACAAAATCATATCGTAATTTAAATTTAAAAAAAACAAGCACGCATGTATATAAACACAAAATAATAAAAAAAAAATAATAAAGTGTAAATGCACACCTGCAACACAATGACAGACAATGAATCATAATGAACTGCCATAATAAAGTGTGCTCCTTAGGAGAGATTAGACGGCTTCTACACCCGCGCTGTGAACAAATAGTGAGTGTTTCATCCTCTTTGGTTTGAGCAACTGGTTTTTGGGGACGAGGTGGCCGAGTGGTTAAGGCGATGGACTGCTAATCCATTGTGCTCTGCACGCGTGGGTTCGAATCCCATCCTCGTCGTAGCTTTTTTTTTATTATTATTACTGTTTCTCGTTCTCTTTTTTTTGGCAAAAGTGTTTATCCTGCGACTATAGGACAGTATTGGTCTGTGTTAGAGATGTTCCCCAACAGTAACACAAAAACAGGCTAAACTTTGCTGAAAAATAGTATAACCAAAGGCACCGCTGAGATTTGAACCCAGGATCTCCTGTTTACTAGACAGGCGCTTTAACCATCTAAGCCACGGCGCCCTGCCACATGCAAAGAAATATGTGTCAGAGACCTGTGAAATGAAACCTATCAGGGACATTATTTCCTTTACTGTCATTCTCTACTGCAATGCAGGACTGTAAAATTAAGCGCGCGACATTTCTGAAATTAATCTGAAACACTTGAAAATGCGTATTACTTGTTATTAAACAATTTCCGACATCAGATATCGGAATCTGCGTTGTATTTTATATGACCGATTGTACCCTCTTTGTCTAGATATATGACATTTGGTAGTTCACATGATCAAAACATATGGTTAAATTGAGGTCACACCGAGACTTGAACTCGGATGGCTGGATTCAGAGTCCAGAGTGCTAACCTTTACAACATGGAACCTCTGCTGAGCACCCTGGAGATGAATGGCTGTAACATCCTCAGCTCCCAGGTGTTAAATCCCCTACTGCTGACAACCCCTGGACCGCAAGGCTTTCTCCCCGTTCTGATTGCACACAGTCCTTCAACAAACATCAGTTTCTCCAGTTTGAATCCAAAATGCGACGTTTCATTTCTTGGTTCATACTGGCAGCAGGTCTCGAAAACTGCACTATCAGCACCCAATCGTGCACCACAAACACTGCTCACATTCAAATAAGACACATGTTCATTGACAATATATGTATTACACATGTAGATTTAGAAACTGTTTTAATAACATCGGCATTGCTCATTTAAAATAAGAAACATTTGCTTAACAATTAAACACGTTGCATCTTTACAAGTGAAAATACACTTTCAAATACAAATTCCTCCATTTGACCCTCATAAGGACACGACCGGACCCCAGCAATAAAACGACATATAACAAACACGTGGAGTAAATGAATGAATAAAAATGTGTATAGGAACACTTTATTTTGCTCTTCCTTTACCTCTAGTCATCGTTTGGCATAATGTGTTGTTTATGCAAGATGGATAAGACGCCCAATGTGCACAGCTGTCTCCTAGCAAGTGAAGGCACCACTGTATTCTGGACGCTGTAGTTTATTCTAGGAACAAGACACCTGGGCGTGTTAGATATCACGGGAAATCGTGGAGCCTCCTCTTTCGTTTGGTATGTGGACTGCATGCCTAGCTCTTTCCGTTTTTGAGTTACAGGTACTTGAACGCACCTACCGATTTGCTGCGCGTCACAGCACTGGAGCACTGAATGAGAGGGTGCGTAGGATAATCCCGTAACTCTTTTTAGTCGGTACTTATTGTGTTAACTGTGTGATTGTGTAGAGGGGGGTCGTTAGACTACAGCTGTCCTCTCGCTTGTAACGAGCAATTGTAAACTCCTTTTCTGCAGTCTGAGAAGAAGTTAATGCCAAAAGGGGTTGTGAATCAATGTGCAAAGTCTCTATAATAATAATATAAAGGATGCGCTTTTAATTGAATGCAGTCGGGCCACAGCCAAGAATTAGACATATCTACATCTGATTAATGAAGAGTAAGAGAGTGGTTTTAATCGGAATAATAATAGGCATAAAAGAACTTCCCTGACCGGGAATCGAACCCGGGCCGCGGCGGCGAGAGCGCCGAATCCTAACCACTAGACCACCAGGGACGTTGCTGAAGGAGTTTGTACGGCTGGCCAGGAATTTCTTTGCTATCAACGCTGTCGCATCAAAAACGGAACAGCCCCCAGGCCCTGCGCAATTGTTACAGGTGTCACTAGGACAGGTTCGTAATACCGGGGTAGGAACACCGTGGAAATGCAGACAAGGAAGCCAGACAATAAATCATGAAAGGGATTCATTTAAATTATTAAAACAATCAGATTAAAATATACTAAAATGGCCAAGCACATATATAAAACATAAAAACGAAATATTGGTCGCAATAACAAGAATAGTTGGATCAATAGCAGCAGTATTCACAATGATTATCACAATTCAAATATAGATTTAGCTACAGCAATAGCAACAACAATGGGCAAATAGCTATAGCCATAACAGGAGTAGCTATCACAACTTAAATATAGGTTCGGCTACAGAAATAACCTGCTATATATCAATATCAGTAACGTTGGAAATGGTTACAGCAACAAACGTAATGTAATTGTCTAACAGCAGCAATCAATAAGAAAAGTTTACAACAACAGAAAGTCCCAAAGCCGTCTTCTCTGTGTTCCACGGTGGCATTAGCTGAGACTCGAATAGGCTACAACAGCTCTGGTTAGTGAGGGCCGTCACTGGAGACGTTTCTCTAAGAAAGTAAAACTAAATGAAAGAACTTCGGCTAAGCAATCCAAATTGTTGAAAGCAGGGCGATGCAGCAAGCACACAAACAGCAGCAAAAGATTGCACACTTCACTTAGCGAGGGGGAGGTATATTCGCCTCTTCCCCTCTAAATGCTCAATCCGCCTTAAACAGCGAACTCAACGCCTTCCCTCTCAGTTGCTTCCGGAGTTGGGTCTCTCAGCGGCAGCGACCTGCTGTACAAGTCCCTTGGTCAGATCCCTCAGGTAATTTCTCGCCTCTGTGTCCGTGTCTCCACAGCTGTGCGTTCCCGTGTCTCTTTGCCTGGAGCTCGCTCTGCTCTCTCAATCTGTCCGTCTCTTAAAACCATTTATTTAATTAAAAATAATAAGACCCACGTGCGGAATGCGCTTTAAAAGCAACACATTAATTGTCAATTAGGTGGAGAGGCAGTCTAGGCAAATTATTATTATTTATTTCTTAGCAGACGCCCTTATCCAGTGCGACTTACAATTGTTACAAGATATCACATTATACATTATACAGATATCACATTATTTTTACATACAGTTACCCATTTATACAGTTGGGTTTTTACTGGAGCAATCTAGGTAAAGTACCAAGCTCAATGGTACAACAGCATTGTCCCCCACTGGGGATTGAACCCACAACTCTCCGGTCAAGGTTCCAGAGCTCTAAACACTACTCCACACAAGTGTCGTGATTCACAACTAGTGAAAATAAACAATAGCCAAACACACAATCAATAATAAATCGTGCAGTAAAAATACAAAATCATATCGTGATTTAAATAAAAAAAAAACAAGCACGCATGTATATAAACACAAAATAATGAAAAAAATAATAAAGTGTAAATGCACACCTGCAACACAATGCCAGACAATGAATCATAATGAACTGCCATAATAAAGTGTGCTCCTTAGGAGAGATTAGACGGCTTCTACACCCGCGCTGTGAACAAATAGTGAGTGTTTCATCCTCTTTGGTTTGAGCAACTGGTTTTTGGGGACGAGGTGGCCGAGTGGTTAAGGCGATGGACTGCTAATCCATTGTGCTCTGCACGCGTGGGTTCGAATCCCATCCTCGTCGTAGCTTTTTTTTTATTATTATTACTGTTCCTCGTTCTCTTTTTTTGGCAAAAGTGTTTATCCTGCGACTATAGGACAGTATTGGTCTGTGTTAGAGATGTTCCCCAACAGTAACACAAAAACAGGCTAAACTTTGCTGAAAAATAGTATAACCAAAGGCACCGCTGGGATTTGAACCCAGGATCTCCTGTTTACTAGACAGGCGCTTTAACCATCTAAGCCACGGCGCCCTGCCACACGCAAAGAAATATGTGTCAGAGACCTGTGAAAAGAAACCTATCAGGGACATTATTGCCTTTACTGTCATTCTCTACTGCAATGCAGGACTGTAAAATTAAGCGCGCGACATTTCTGAAATTAATCTGAAACACTTGAAAATGCGTATTACTTGTTATTAAACAATTTCCGACCTCAGATATCGGAATCTGCATTGTATTTTATATGACCGATTGTACCCTCTTTGTCTAGATATATGACATTTGGTAGTTCACATGATCAAAACATATGGTTAAATTGAGGTCACACCGAGACTTGAACTCGGATGGCTGGATTCAGAGTCCAGAGTGCTAACCTTTACAACATGGAACCTCTGCTGAGCACCCTGGAGATGAATGGCTGTAACATCCTCAGCTCCCAGGTGTTAAATCCCCTACTGCTGACAACCCCTGGACCGCAAGGCTTTCTCCCCGTTCTGATTGCACACAGTCCTTCAACAAACATCAGTTTCTCCAGTTTGAATCCAAAATGCGACGTTTCATTTCTTGGTTCATACTGGCAGCAGGTCTCGAAAACTGCACTATCAGTACCCAATCGTGCACCACAAACACTGCTCACATTCAAATAAGACAAATGTTCATTGACAATATATGTATTACACATGTAGATTTAGAAACTGTTTTAATAACATCGGCATTGCTCATTTAAAATAAGAAACATTTGCTTAACAATTAAACACGTTGCATCTTTACAACTGAAAATACACTTTCAAATACAAATTCCTCCATTTGACCCTCATAAGGACACGACCGGACCCCAGCAATAAAACGACATATAACTAACACGTGGAGTAAATGAATGAATTAAAATGTGTATAGGAACACTTTATTTTGCTTTTCCTTTACCTCTAGCCATCGTTTGGCATAATGTGTTGTTTATGCAAGATGGATAAGACGCCAAATGCGCACAGCTGTCTCCTAGCAAGTGAAGGCACCACTGTATTCTGGACGCTGTAGTTTATTCTAGGAACAAGACACCTGGGCGTGTTAGATATCACTGGAAATCGTGGAGCCTCCTCTTTCGTTTGGTATGTGGACTGCGTGCCTAGCTCTTTCCGTTTTTGAGTTACAGGTACTTGAACGCACCTACCGATTTGCTGCGCGTCACAGCACTGGAGCACTGAATGAGAGGGTGCGTAGGATAATCCCGTGACTCTTTTTAGTCGGTACTTATTGTGTTAACTGTGTGATTGTGTAGAGGGGGGTCGTGAGACTACAGCTGTCCTCTCGCTTGTAACGAGCAATTGTAAACTCCTTTTCTGCAGTCTGAGAAGAAGATAATGCCAAAAGGGGTTGTGAATCAATGTGCAAAGTCTCTATAATAATAATATAAAGGATGCGCTTTTAATTGAATGCAGTCGGGCCACAGCCAAGAATTAGACATATCTACATCTGATTAATGAAGAGTAAGAGAGTGGTTTTAATCGGAATAATAATAGGCATAAAAGAACTTCCCTGACCGGGAATCGAACCCGGGCCGCGGCGGTGAGAGCGCCGAATCCTAACCACTAGACCACCAGGGACGTTGCTGAAGGAGTTTGTACGGCTGGCCAGGAATTTCTTTGCTATCAACGCTGTCGCATCAAAAACGGAACAGCCCCCAGCCCCTGTGCAATTGTTACAGGTGTCACTAGGACAGGTTCGTAATACCGGGGTAGCAACACCGTGGAAATGCAGACAAGGAAGCCAGACAATAAATCATGAAAGGGATTCATTTAAATTATTAAAACAATCAGATTAAAATATACTAAAATGGCCAAGCACATATATAAAACATAAAAACGAAATATTGGTCGCAATAACAAGAATAGTTGGATCAATAGCAGCAGTATTCACAATGATTATCACAATTCAAATATAGATTTAGCTACAGCAATAGCAACAACAATGGGCAAATAGCTATAGCCATAACAGGAGTAGCTATCACATCTTAAATATAGGTTCGGCTACAGAAATAACCTGCTATATATCAATATCAGTAACGTTGGAAATGGTTACAGCAACAAACGTAATGTAATTGTCTAACAGTAGCAATCAATAAGAAAAGTTTACAACAATAGAAAGTCCTAAAGCCGTCTTCTCTGTGTTCCACGGTGGCATTAGCTGAGACTCGAATAGGCTACAACAGCTCTGGTTAGTGAGGGCCGTCACTGGAGACGTTTCTCTAAGAAAGTAAAACAAAATAAAAGAACTTCGGCTAAGCAATCCAAATTGTTGAAAGCAGGGCGATGCAGCAAGCACACACACAGCAGCAAAAGATTGCACACTTCACTTAGCGAGGGGGGAGGTATATTCGCCTCTTCCCCTCTAAATGCTCAATCCGCCTTCAACAGCGAACTCAACGCCTTTCCTCTCAGTTGCTTCCGGAGTTGGGTCTCTCAGCGGCAGCGACCTGCTGTACATTCCCTTGCTCAGATCCCTCAGGTAATTTCTCGCCTCTGTGTCCGTGTCTCCACAGCTGTGCGTTCCCGTGTCTCTTTGCCTGGAGCTCGCTCTGCTCTCTCAATCTGTCCGTCTCTTAAAACCATTTATTTAATTAAAAATAATAAGACCCACGTGCGGAATGCGCTTTAAAAGCAACACATTAATTGTCAATTAGGTGGAGAGGCAGTCTAGGCAAGTTATTATTATTACTATTATTTATTTCTTAGCAAACGCCCTTATCCAGGGCGACTTACAATTGTTACAAGATATCACATTACACGTTATACAGATATCACATTATTTTTACATACAGTTACCCATTTATATAGTTGGGTTTTAACCGGAGCAATCTAGGAAAAGTACCATGCTCAAGGGTACAACAGCATTGTCCCCCACTGCGGATTGAACCCACAACCCTCCGGTCAAGGGTCCAGAGCTCTAACCACTACTCCACACAAGTGCCGTGATTCAAAATTAGTGAAAATAAACAATAGCCAAACACACAATCAATAATAAATCGTGCAGTGAAAATACAAAATCATATCGTGATTTAAATAAAAAAAAAACAAGCACGCATGTATATAAACACAAAATAATAAAAAAAAAAATAATAAATTGTAAATGCACACCTGCAACACAATGCCAGACAATGAATCATAATGAACTGCCATAATAAAGTGTGCTCCTTAGGAGAGATTAGACGGCTTCTACACCCGCGCTGTGAACAAATAGTGAGTGTTTCATCCTCTTTGGTTTGAGCAACTGGTTTTTGGGGACGAGGTGGCCGAGTTGTTAAGGCGATGGACTGCTAATCCATTGTGCTCTGCACGCGTGGGATCGAATCCCATCCTCGTCGTAGCTTTTTTTGTATTATTATTACTGTTTCTCGTTCTCTTTTTTTGGCAAAAGTGTTTATCCTGCGACTATAGGACAGTATTGGTCTGTGTTAGAGATGTTCCCCAACAGTAACACAAAAACAGGCTAAACTTTGCTGAAAAATAGTATAACCAAAGGCACCGCTGAGATTTGAACCCAGGATCTCCTGTTTACTAGACAGGCGCTTTAACCATCTAAGCCACGGCGCCCTGCCACACGCAAAGAAATATGTGTCAGAGACCTGTGAAATGAAACCTATCAGGGACATTATTGCCTTTACTGTCATTCTCTACTGCAATGCAGGACTGTAAAATTAAGCGCGCGACATTTCTGAAATTAATCTGAAACACTTGAAAATGCGTATTACTTGTTATTAAACAATTTCCGACCTCAGATATCGGAATCTGCATTGTATTTTATATGACCGATTGTACCCTCTTTGTCTAGATATATGACATTTGGTAGTTCACATGATCAAAACATATGGTTAAATTGAGGTCACACCGAGACTTGAACTCGGATGGCTGGATTCAGAGTCCAGAGTGCTAACCTTTACAACATGGAACCTCTGCTGAGCACCCTGGAGATGAATGGCTGTAACATCCTCAGCTCCCAGGTGTTAAATCCCCTACTGCTGACAACCCCTGGACCGCAAGGCTTTCTCCCCGTTCTGATTGCACACAGTCCTTCAACAAACATCAGTTTCTCCAGTTTGAATCCAAAATGCGACGTTTCATTTCTTGGTTCATACTGGCAGCAGGTCTCGAAAACTGCACTATCAGTACCCAATCGTGCACCACAAACACTGCTCACATTCAAATAAGACACATGTTCATTGACAATATATGTATTACACATGTAGATTTAGAAACTGTTTTAATAACATCGGCATTGCTCATTTAAAATAAGAAACATTTGCTTAACAATTAAACACGTTGCATCTTTACAACTGAAAATACACTTTCAAATACAAATTCCTCCATTTGACCCTCATAAGGACACGACCGGACCCCAGCAATAAAACGACATATAACTAACACGTGGAGTAAATGAATGAATTAAAATGTGTATAGGAACACTTTATTTTGCTTTTCCTTTACTTCTAGCCATCGTTTGGCATAATGTGTTGTTTATGCAAGATGGATAAGACGCCCAATGCGCACAGCTGTCTCCTAGCAAGTGAAGGCACCACTGTATTGTGGACGCTGTAGTTTATTCTAGGAACATGACACCTGGGCGTGTTAGATATCACTGGAAATCGCAGAGCCTCCTCTTTCGTTTGGTATGTGGACTGCGTGCCTAGCTCTTTCCGTTTTTGAGTTACAGGTACTTGAACGCACCTACCGATTTGCTGCGCGTCACAGCACTGGAGCACTGAATGTGAGGGTGCGTAGGATAATCCCGTGACCCTTTTTAGTCGGTACTTATTGTGTTAACTGTGTGATTGTGTAGAGGGGGGTCGTTAGACTACAGCTGTCCTCTCGCTTGTAACGAGCAATTGTAAACTCCTTTTCTGCAGTCTGAGAAGAAGATAATGCCAAAAGGGGTTGTGAATCAATGTGCAAAGTCTCTTTAATAATAATATAAAGGATGCGCTTTTAATTGAATGCAGTCGGGCCACAGCCAAGAATTTGACATATCTACATCTGATTAATGAAGAGTAAGAGAGTGGTTTTAATCGGAATAATAATAGGCATAAAAGAACTTCCCTGACCGGGAATCGAACCCGGGCCGCGGCGGTGAGAGCGCCGAATCCTAACCACTAGACCACCAGGGACGTTGCTGAAGGAGTTTGTACGCCTGCCAGGAATTTCTTTGCTATCAACGCTGTCGCATCAAAAACGGAACAGCCCCCAGCCCCTGTGCAATTGTTACAGGTGTCACTAGGACAGGTTCGTAATACCGGGGTAGCAACACCGTGGAAATGCAGACAAGGAAGCCAGACAATAAATCATGAAAGGGATTCATTTAAATTATTAAAACAATCAGATTAAAATATACTAAAATGGCCAAGCACATACATAAAACATAAAAACGAAATATTGGTCGCAATAACAAGAATAGTTGGATCAATAGCAGCAGTATTCACAATGATTATCACAATTCAAATATAGATTTAGCTACAGCAATAGCAACAACAATGGGCAAATAGCTATAGCCATAACAGGAGTAGCTATCACAACTTAAATATAGGTTCGGCTACAGAAATAACCTGCTATATATCAATATCAGTAACGTTGGAAATGGTTAAGGCAACAAACGTAATGTAATTGTGTAACAGCAGCAATCAATAAGAAAAGTTTACAACAATAGAAAGTCCCAAAGCCGTCTTCTCTGTGTTCCACGGTGGCATTAGCTGAGACTCGAATAGGCTACAACAGCTCTGGTTAGTGAGGGCCGTCACTGAAGACGTTTCTCTAAGAAAGTAAAACAAAATAAAAGAACTTCGGCTAAGCAATCCAAATTGTTGAAAGCAGGGCGATGCAGCAAGCACACACACAGCAGCAAAAGATTGCACACTTCACTTAGCGAGGGGGGAGGTATATTCGCCTCTTCCCCTCTAAATGCTCAATCCGCCTTAAACAGCGAACTCAACGCCTTCCCTCTCAGTTGCTTCCGGAGTTGGGTCTCTCAGCGGCAGCGACCTGCTGTACAAGTCCCTTGGTCAGATCCCTCAGGTAATTTCTCGCCTCTGTGTCCGTGTCTCCACAGCTGTGCGTTCCCGTGTCTCTTTGCCTGGAGCTCGCTCTGCTCTCTCAATCTGTCCGTCTCTTAAAACTATTTATTTAATTAAAAATAATAAGACCCACGTGCGGAATGCGCTTTAAAAGCAACATATTAATTGTCAATTAGGTGGAGAGGCAGTCTAGGCAAGTTATTATTATTACTATTATTTATTTCTTAGCAGACGCCCTTATCCAGGGCGACTTACAATTGTTACAAGATATCACATTATACATTATACAGATATCACATTATTTTTACATACAGTTACCCATTTATATAGTTGGGTTTTTACTGGAGCAATCTAGGTAAAGTACCTTGCTCAAGGGTACAACAGCATTGTCCCCCACTGGGGATTAAACCCACAACTCTCCGGTCAATGTTCCAGAGCTCTAAACACTACTCCACACAAGTGCCGTGATTCAAAATTAGTGAAAATAAACAATAGCCAAACACACAATCAATAATAAATCGTGCAGTGAAAATACAAAATCATATCGTGATTTAAATTAAAAAAAAACAAGCACGCATGTATATAAACACAAAATAAAAAAAGAAAATAATAAAGTGTAAATGCACACCTGCAACACAATGACAGACAATGAATCATAATGAACTGCCATAATAAAGTGTGCTCCTTAGGAGAGATTAGACGGCTTCTACACCCGCGCTGTGAACAAATAGTGAGTGTTTCATCCTCTTTGGTTTGAGCAACTGGTTTTTGGGGACGAGGGTGCCGAGTGGTTAAGGCGATGGACTGCTAATCCATTGTGCTCTGCACGCGTGGGTTCGAATCCCATCCTCGTCGTAGCTTTTTCATTTATTATTATTACTGTTTCTCGTTCTCTTTTTTTTGGCAAAAGTGTTTATCCTGCGACTATAGGACAGTATTGGTCTGTGTTAGAGATGTTCCCCAACAGTAACACAAAAACAGGCTAAACTTTGCTGAAAAATAGTATAACCAAAGGCACCGCTGGGATTTGAACCCAGGATCTCCTGTTTACTAGACAGGCGCTTTAACCATCTAAGCCACGGCGCCCTGCCACACGCAAAGAAATATGTGTCAGAGACCTGTGAAATGAAACCTATCAGGGACATTATTGCCTTTACTGTCATTCTCTACTGCAATGCAGGACTGTAAAATTAAGCGCGCGACATTTCTGAAATTAATCTGAAACACTTGAAAATGCGTATTACTTGTTATTAAACAATTTCCGACCTCAGATATCGGAATCTGCATTGTATTTTATATGACCGATTGTACCCTCTTTGTCTAGATAATGATTTCCATTACACGAGAGTAGATGTTAAAACTTCATGCTGATTTGAACTCGGCTCTCGCCAAGATAAGCACCAACTAAGACGTAGCTTTACAGTAAACTAATGTGATCCATATGTGTCTCCATCCATTTACGTTTCCTTCCATATGATGATGTAGATATCCTTCTGTCTGGTGTTAATGGCTGAAGTGTAATGCTGGCTCCAGGGATCAGCTTATTTTGCCTCCCTGGCGCATCAGCACACACAACGGCTGCGATGCTGGCTCCGGGGATCAACCAAAGTGCGGCCTCCCCAGCGCATCAGCATGACAACCGTCTGGATTGAGCTAAGTAGGGTACATCTCTGGGGTTTTCAAGTGGGCACCTTCCATCCTCAGTGTTTCATCGACTAGCCCACGACACCTCAAGAGGGCTCGACGGTGATTCTGGCGTCCCAGCATCTCCCCCCTCCGTCCCCCACTCAACTCAGCCCAGCTTACTTACCTGTCCCCAGCCAGAATCTTTCCGTCTCAACCACAGCCAGTTGCTGCTCCTTTCTGCTGCTTCAGATAAGTTCTTCACTGTGCGACGCAACTCTTGGCCACTGAATCCGACGTCTCTGAGAAACCGGGTTGTAGAGTGTGCCACAAATCCTCGACAACCCACTTCCACTGGGTAAACCCGAACTCTCCATCCTCGCTGTTCCGCTTCAGTGGCTAGTTGAGCATACCGCAGTTTCTTCCTCTCATACGCCTCATCTACAGCATCCTCCCATGGCACTGTTAACTCTACCAGGTGAACAAGGCGTGCTGATCCAGACCACAAGACAATATCTGGTCGAAGGTTAGTGGTGGCAATCTCAGGTGGAAAAATAAGCCGCTGACCAACATCTGCCAGCATTTTCCAGTCTCTAGCAGCTTCCAGTTGTCCTGGGCGAGAATTGGTTTTAACACCTTTTCTTGGTGGTTGCTCTCCTGGGCGGAGGAATGTTGTCTTTTGTGTGTAATGTTTTGATGGAACAGGTGACAACTTATTGGTCATGTTACGCTTGTCTTCCAATGCTAAGGCCAAACATTGCAGCACCTGGTCATGGCGCCAAGTAAACCGTCCTTGGCTAAGAGCCACCTTACATCCTGTCAAAATGTGCCTTAATGTTGCAGGTGATGAACACAAAGGACATGAGGGATCCTCTCCTACCCAGAGGTTTAGGTTCTGTGGTGATGGGAGAACATCATATGTTGACCTGATGAGGAAACTGATCCTGCTCTGTTCCATTGACCATAGGTCTTTCCAGCCAATCTTGCGTTGTTCCACACTCTCCCATCTCATCCATTTTCCCTGCTTGGCCTGGGAAATGGCCTTTATACACCTCATCCTCTCCTCCTGCTTTTGCACCTCGTTGACTACCAGCTTCCTCCTTTGAGCTGGGGCCGCCTTGTGCCATGTAGGAGGAGTTGAACTGAAACCAAGACCCCCTCTTCCATGCTGAACTTGCCCCATGATATCACCAATTCGAAGGGCAGCCTTTGCATCTTCCACAGCTTTCTTTGCCGCCCACTTTCTTCCAGTTTTCAACACAGGTGCTGCCTCCCTTACGCATTTATCGCGTGACTCTACTAAAGTCATTTCCAGTCTGACCTTGGCGCACTTAAACTCCTCGGTTAGAGCAGAGACTGGTAGCTGCAGTATTCCTTTACCATAAAGTCCCACTCTGCTGAGGCAGCGTGGAACTCCCAACCATTTCCTGATGTATGAACTGATTAAAGCTTCCAACTTCTCTACTGTTGTCAAAGAAACCTCGTACACAGTCAGTGGCCACAGCAACCTCGGCAGTAGACCAAACTGAAAGCACCAGAGTTTTAGTTTACCTGGTAGAGCGCAGCTGTCTATGCTCTTCAACCCTTCCACTGCTTGTTGTCTAACTTCTCCAACACGAACTGTGTCCTTTAGATCCCCGTCGTACCATCTCCCAAGACTCTTCACTGGCTTCTCAGACACTGTTGGTATTGCCTCACCATTAATGAAGAATGTTTTATCTACTACTTTGCCTTTAATTATAGAGATGCTCCTTGATTTAGTGGGCTTGAATTGCATTCGTGCCCATTCAATGTTATTGGTTAATTTGCCCAATAATCGATTAGTGCAGGCTACTGTTGTAGTCATGGTTGTCATGTCATCCATGTATGCTCGAATTGGTGGTAGTCGCATTCCAGAAGCCAAGCGCTCTCCTCCTACTACCCATTTTGATGCCCTAATGATTACTTCCATTGCCATGGTAAAAGCCAGTGGAGAAATGGTGCATCCTGCCATTATTCCAACCTCTAGGCATTGCCATGTAGTGCTGAATTCTGAAGTTGAAAAACTGAATTGCAAATCTCCAAAATAGGCTTTCACTAAATTTGTTATTGTCATCGTACACTGAAAAAATCAAATGCTGCCCAAAGTAGTTCATGTGGCACTGAACCATATGCATTAGCCAAATCCAGGAATGTCACATGGAGCTCCTTCCTCTCCTTTTTAGCTGATTGAATTTGTTGCCAGATCACATTGATGTGTTCTAAGCAACCTGGGAAACCTGGAATGCCCACTTTTTGTATTGAAGTGTCAATGAAGCAGTTCTTTAATAGGTAAGCTGACAATCTCTGAGCAATAATGCTGAAGAAAATCTTGCCTTCTACGTTTAATAGGGAAATGGGACGAAACTGACTGATGCTTGTAGAATCTTTTTCTTTAGGTATAAAGACTCCACGTGCTCGGCGCCATGCTCTTGGTACAACCTGTTTTTCCCATGCCACTTTTATCAATTTCCACAGAATTCGTAGAACTCCTGAAGCACTCTTGTACACTCTCTACAGAACTCCATTAGGCCCTGGAGATGATGAAGCCCTTGCTTTTTTCACAGCTTGCTCTATTTCTTTCCACTTAGGTGCACAGTCCTCCATTTGGTATTCTGGTGGATTGATAGGTGGGATGTCTGATGGAATTGACATAGGCTCCTGCCTTTTTGAATCTGTATGTGTTTCCTCCAAATATCTCTCCAGCTCAACCTTAGATGCTTTTAGTGTGCCATTCTTCTCACTGGTGAATAACTTCTTTACAAATTTGAATGGGTCTTTATAAAAGTTAGCTCTCGCACGCTCCTTCTTTTTGTAGCGTTTCCGTAGGCGCTCAGCTCTGCGCAATGTTGCAAGCTTATCTTTTATGACCCTTTGTAAGAGATTGAGTCCCTCCTTCTGACTTTGTTCTGCTCTTCTCCATTGGTTCCTCAGCTGTCTCCTTTCTCTAACTAAGCGTTCAATCTCCTGCTGCCGTCTAGACTTTCCAGGAATAGTTTGTACTTTTTCCTTCCTTTTTTCAACTCCAAACCTCTCACTTCCATATGCGTAGATGATGTCCCCAAATTTATCCAGCTTCTTTTCAACTGTTCCACTTAATCTTTCCAATGCAACGCAGAGATCTGTGTTTACTGTGTCCCATGCAGTTTTCTCACAAGCTCTTGGCCATTTAACTCCAGGCTTGTGCCCGTTGAGGGTCTTTTCTCTCTTATGCTGGTTTGTCTGACCGGGTTCACAAGGATCATTAGGTTCATCACTAACTGTGTCCATGCAAGTCCTCCTCACATCTATGACAGGGGTGCTGATATCCTGCGAACTGTGGTTTGCTTCCTGTCGCTGGATTTCATTCGACTGACTTGACTGACTTCGTAAGAAGTACTGATCAATGCGAGGCCCTTGTCCCTGACATTTGGTAGTTCACATGATCAAAACATATGGTTAAATTGAGGTCACACCGAGACTTGAACTCGGATGGCTGGATTCAGAGTCCAGAGTGCTAACCTTTACAACATGGAACCTCTGCTGAGCACCCTGGAGATGAATGGCTGTAATATCCTCAGCTCCCAGGTGTTAAATCCCCTACTGCTGACAACCCCTGGACCGCAAGGCTTTCTCCCCGTTCTGATTGCACACAGTCCTTCAACAAACATCAGTTTCTCCAGTTTGAATCCAAAATGCGACGTTTCATTTCTTGGTTCATACTGGCAGCAGGTCTCGAAAACTGCACTATCAGCACCCAATCGTGCACCACAAACACTGCTCACATTCAAATAAGACACATGTTCATTGACAATATATGTATTACACATGTAGATTTAGAAACTGTTTTAATAACATCGACATTGCTCATTTAAAATAAGAAACATTTGCTTAACAATTAAACACGTTGCATCTTTACAAGTGAAAATACACTTTCAAATACAAATTCCTCCATTTGACCCTCATAAGGACACGACCGGACCCCAGCAATAAAACGACATATAACTAACACGTGGAGTAAATGAATGAATAAAAATGTGTATAGGAACACTTTATTTTGCTTTTCCTTTACCTCTAGCCATCGTTTGGCATAATGTGTTGTTTATGCAAGATGGATAAGACGCCCAATGCGCACAGCTGTCTCCTAGCAAGTGAAGGCACCACTGTATTCTGGACGCTGTAGTTTATTCTAGGAACAAGACACCTGGGCGTGTTAGATATCACGGGAAATCGCGGAGCCTCCTCTTTCGTTTGGTATGTGGACTGCGTGCCTAGCTCTTTCCGTTTTTGAGTTACAGGTACTTGAACGCACCTACCGTTTTGCTGCGCGTCACAACACTGGAGCACTGAATGAGAGGGTGCGTAGGATAATCCCGTGACCCTTTTTAGTCGGTACTTATTGTGTTAACTGTGTGATTGTGTAGAGGGGGGTCGTGAGACTACAGCTGTCCTCTCGCTTGTAACGAGCAATTGTAAACTCCTTTTCTGCAGTCTGAGAAGAAGATAATGCCAAAAGGGGTTGTGAATCAATGTGCAAAGTCTCTTTAATAATAATATAAAGGATGCGCTTTTAATTGAATGCAGTCGGGCCACAGCCAAGAATTTGACATATCTACATCTGATTAATGAAGAGTAAGAGAGTGGTTTTAATCGGAATAATAATAGGCATAAAAGAACTTCCCTGACCGGGAATCGAACCCGGGCCGCGGCGGTGAGAGCGCCGAATCCTAACCACTAGACCACCAGGGACGTTGCTGAAGGAGTTTGTACGCCTGCCAGGAATTTCTTTGCTATCAACGCTGTCGCATCAAAAACGGAACAGCCCCCAGCCCCTGTGCAATTGTTACAGGTGTCACTAGGACAGGTTCGTAATACCGGGGTAGCAACACCGTGGAAATGCAGACAAGGAAGCCAGACAATAAATCATGAAAGGGATTCATTTAAATTATTAAAACAATCAGATTAAAATATACTAAAATGGCCAAGCACATACATAAAACATAAAAACGAAATATTGGTCGCAATAACAAGAATAGTTGGATCAATAGCAGCAGTATTCACAATGATTATCACAATTCAAATATAGATTTAGCTACAGCAATAGCAACAACAATGGGCAAATAGCTATAGCCATAACAGGAGTAGCTATCACAACTTAAATATAGGTTCGGCTACAGAAATAACCTGCTATATATCAATATCAGTAACGTTGGAAATGGTTAAGGCAACAAACGTAATGTAATTGTGTAACAGCAGCAATCAATAAGAAAAGTTTACAACAATAGAAAGTCCCAAAGCCGTCTTCTCTGTGTTCCACGGTGGCATTAGCTGAGACTCGAATAGGCTACAACAGCTCTGGTTAGTGAGGGCCGTCACTGAAGACGTTTCTCTAAGAAAGTAAAACAAAATAAAAGAACTTCGGCTAAGCAATCCAAATTGTTGAAAGCAGGGCGATGCAGCAAGCACACACACAGCAGCAAAAGATTGCACACTTCACTTAGCGAGGGGGGAGGTATATTCGCCTCTTCCCCTCTAAATGCTCAATCCGCCTTAAACAGCGAACTCAACGCCTTCCCTCTCAGTTGCTTCCGGAGTTGGGTCTCTCAGCGGCAGCGACCTGCTGTACAAGTCCCTTGGTCAGATCCCTCAGGTAATTTCTCGCCTCTGTGTCCGTGTCTCCACAGCTGTGCGTTCCCGTGTCTCTTTGCCTGGAGCTCGCTCTGCTCTCTCAATCTGTCCGTCTCTTAAAACTATTTATTTAATTAAAAATAATAAGACCCACGTGCGGAATGCGCTTTAAAAGCAACATATTAATTGTCAATTAGGTGGAGAGGCAGTCTAGGCAAGTTATTATTATTACTATTATTTATTTCTTAGCAGACGCCCTTATCCAGGGCGACTTACAATTGTTACAAGATATCACATTATACATTATACAGATATCACATTATTTTTACATACAGTTACCCATTTATATAGTTGGGTTTTTACTGGAGCAATCTAGGTAAAGTACCTTGCTCAAGGGTACAACAGCATTGTCCCCCACTGGGGATTAAACCCACAACTCTCCGGTCAATGTTCCAGAGCTCTAAACACTACTCCACACAAGTGCCGTGATTCAAAATTAGTGAAAATAAACAATAGCCAAACACACAATCAATAATAAATCGTGCAGTGAAAATACAAAATCATATCGTGATTTAAATTAAAAAAAAACAAGCACGCATGTATATAAACACAAAATAAAAAAAGAAAATAATAAAGTGTAAATGCACACCTGCAACACAATGACAGACAATGAATCATAATGAACTGCCATAATAAAGTGTGCTCCTTAGGAGAGATTAGACGGCTTCTACACCCGCGCTGTGAACAAATAGTGAGTGTTTCATCCTCTTTGGTTTGAGCAACTGGTTTTTGGGGACGAGGGTGCCGAGTGGTTAAGGCGATGGACTGCTAATCCATTGTGCTCTGCACGCGTGGGTTCGAATCCCATCCTCGTCGTAGCTTTTTCATTTATTATTATTACTGTTTCTCGTTCTCTTTTTTTTGGCAAAAGTGTTTATCCTGCGACTATAGGACAGTATTGGTCTGTGTTAGAGATGTTCCCCAACAGTAACACAAAAACAGGCTAAACTTTGCTGAAAAATAGTATAACCAAAGGCACCGCTGGGATTTGAACCCAGGATCTCCTGTTTACTAGACAGGCGCTTTAACCATCTAAGCCACGGCGCCCTGCCACACGCAAAGAAATATGTGTCAGAGACCTGTGAAATGAAACCTATCAGGGACATTATTGCCTTTACTGTCATTCTCTACTGCAATGCAGGACTGTAAAATTAAGCGCGCGACATTTCTGAAATTAATCTGAAACACTTGAAAATGCGTATTACTTGTTATTAAACAATTTCCGACCTCAGATATCGGAATCTGCATTGTATTTTATATGACCGATTGTACCCTCTTTGTCTAGATAATGATTTCCATTACACGAGAGTAGATGTTAAAACTTCATGCTGATTTGAACTCGGCTCTCGCCAAGATAAGCACCAACTAAGACGTAGCTTTACAGTAAACTAATGTGATCCATATGTGTCTCCATCCATTTACGTTTCCTTCCATATGATGATGTAGATATCCTTCTGTCTGGTGTTAATGGCTGAAGTGTAATGCTGGCTCCAGGGATCAGCTTATTTTGCCTCCCTGGCGCATCAGCACACACAACGGCTGCGATGCTGGCTCCGGGGATCAACCAAAGTGCGGCCTCCCCAGCGCATCAGCATGACAACCGTCTGGATTGAGCTAAGTAGGGTACATCTCTGGGGTTTTCAAGTGGGCACCTTCCATCCTCAGTGTTTCATCGACTAGCCCACGACACCTCAAGAGGGCTCGACGGTGATTCTGGCGTCCCAGCATCTCCCCCCTCCGTCCCCCACTCAACTCAGCCCAGCTTACTTACCTGTCCCCAGCCAGAATCTTTCCGTCTCAACCACAGCCAGTTGCTGCTCCTTTCTGCTGCTTCAGATAAGTTCTTCACTGTGCGACGCAACTCTTGGCCACTGAATCCGACGTCTCTGAGAAACCGGGTTGTAGAGTGTGCCACAAATCCTCGACAACCCACTTCCACTGGGTAAACCCGAACTCTCCATCCTCGCTGTTCCGCTTCAGTGGCTAGTTGAGCATACCGCAGTTTCTTCCTCTCATACGCCTCATCTACAGCATCCTCCCATGGCACTGTTAACTCTACCAGGTGAACAAGGCGTGCTGATCCAGACCACAAGACAATATCTGGTCGAAGGTTAGTGGTGGCAATCTCAGGTGGAAAAATAAGCCGCTGACCAACATCTGCCAGCATTTTCCAGTCTCTAGCAGCTTCCAGTTGTCCTGGGCGAGAATTGGTTTTAACACCTTTTCTTGGTGGTTGCTCTCCTGGGCGGAGGAATGTTGTCTTTTGTGTGTAATGTTTTGATGGAACAGGTGACAACTTATTGGTCATGTTACGCTTGTCTTCCAATGCTAAGGCCAAACATTGCAGCACCTGGTCATGGCGCCAAGTAAACCGTCCTTGGCTAAGAGCCACCTTACATCCTGTCAAAATGTGCCTTAATGTTGCAGGTGATGAACACAAAGGACATGAGGGATCCTCTCCTACCCAGAGGTTTAGGTTCTGTGGTGATGGGAGAACATCATATGTTGACCTGATGAGGAAACTGATCCTGCTCTGTTCCATTGACCATAGGTCTTTCCAGCCAATCTTGCGTTGTTCCACACTCTCCCATCTCATCCATTTTCCCTGCTTGGCCTGGGAAATGGCCTTTATACACCTCATCCTCTCCTCCTGCTTTTGCACCTCGTTGACTACCAGCTTCCTCCTTTGAGCTGGGGCCGCCTTGTGCCATGTAGGAGGAGTTGAACTGAAACCAAGACCCCCTCTTCCATGCTGAACTTGCCCCATGATATCACCAATTCGAAGGGCAGCCTTTGCATCTTCCACAGCTTTCTTTGCCGCCCACTTTCTTCCAGTTTTCAACACAGGTGCTGCCTCCCTTACGCATTTATCGCGTGACTCTACTAAAGTCATTTCCAGTCTGACCTTGGCGCACTTAAACTCCTCGGTTAGAGCAGAGACTGGTAGCTGCAGTATTCCTTTACCATAAAGTCCCACTCTGCTGAGGCAGCGTGGAACTCCCAACCATTTCCTGATGTATGAACTGATTAAAGCTTCCAACTTCTCTACTGTTGTCAAAGAAACCTCGTACACAGTCAGTGGCCACAGCAACCTCGGCAGTAGACCAAACTGAAAGCACCAGAGTTTTAGTTTACCTGGTAGAGCGCAGCTGTCTATGCTCTTCAACCCTTCCACTGCTTGTTGTCTAACTTCTCCAACACGAACTGTGTCCTTTAGATCCCCGTCGTACCATCTCCCAAGACTCTTCACTGGCTTCTCAGACACTGTTGGTATTGCCTCACCATTAATGAAGAATGTTTTATCTACTACTTTGCCTTTAATTATAGAGATGCTCCTTGATTTAGTGGGCTTGAATTGCATTCGTGCCCATTCAATGTTATTGGTTAATTTGCCCAATAATCGATTAGTGCAGGCTACTGTTGTAGTCATGGTTGTCATGTCATCCATGTATGCTCGAATTGGTGGTAGTCGCATTCCAGAAGCCAAGCGCTCTCCTCCTACTACCCATTTTGATGCCCTAATGATTACTTCCATTGCCATGGTAAAAGCCAGTGGAGAAATGGTGCATCCTGCCATTATTCCAACCTCTAGGCATTGCCATGTAGTGCTGAATTCTGAAGTTGAAAAACTGAATTGCAAATCTCCAAAATAGGCTTTCACTAAATTTGTTATTGTCATCGGTACACTGAAAAAATCAAATGCTGCCCAAAGTAGTTCATGTGGCACTGAACCATATGCATTAGCCAAATCCAGGAATGTCACATGGAGCTCCTTCCTCTCCTTTTTAGCTGATTGAATTTGTTGCCAGATCACATTGATGTGTTCTAAGCAACCTGGGAAACCTGGAATGCCCACTTTTTGTATTGAAGTGTCAATGAAGCAGTTCTTTAATAGGTAAGCTGACAATCTCTGAGCAATAATGCTGAAGAAAATCTTGCCTTCTACGTTTAATAGGGAAATGGGACGAAACTGACTGATGCTTGTAGAATCTTTTTCTTTAGGTATAAAGACTCCACGTGCTCGGCGCCATGCTCTTGGTACAACCTGTTTTTCCCATGCCACTTTTATCAATTTCCACAGAATTCGTAGAACTCCTGAAGCACTCTTGTACACTCTCTACAGAACTCCATTAGGCCCTGGAGATGATGAAGCCCTTGCTTTTTTCACAGCTTGCTCTATTTCTTTCCACTTAGGTGCACAGTCCTCCATTTGGTATTCTGGTGGATTGATAGGTGGGATGTCTGATGGAATTGACATAGGCTCCTGCCTTTTTGAATCTGTATGTGTTTCCTCCAAATATCTCTCCAGCTCAACCTTAGATGCTTTTAGTGTGCCATTCTTCTCACTGGTGAATAACTTCTTTACAAATTTGAATGGGTCTTTATAAAAGTTAGCTCTCGCACGCTCCTTCTTTTTGTAGCGTTTCCGTAGGCGCTCAGCTCTGCGCAATGTTGCAAGCTTATCTTTTATGACCCTTTGTAAGAGATTGAGTCCCTCCTTCTGACTTTGTTCTGCTCTTCTCCATTGGTTCCTCAGCTGTCTCCTTTCTCTAACTAAGCGTTCAATCTCCTGCTGCCGTCTAGACTTTCCAGGAATAGTTTGTACTTTTTCCTTCCTTTTTTCAACTCCAAACCTCTCACTTCCATATGCGTAGATGATGTCCCCAAATTTATCCAGCTTCTTTTCAACTGTTCCACTTAATCTTTCCAATGCAACGCAGAGATCTGTGTTTACTGTGTCCCATGCAGTTTTCTCACAAGCTCTTGGCCATTTAACTCCAGGCTTGTGCCCGTTGAGGTTCTTTTCTCTCTTATGCTGGTTTGTCTGACCGGGTTCACAAGGATCATTAGGTTCATCACTAACTGTGTCCATGCAAGTCCTCCTCACATCTATGACAGGGGTGCTGATATCCTGCGAACTGTGGTTTGCTTCCTGTCGCTGGATTTCATTCGACTGACTTGACTGACTTCGTAAGAAGTACTGATCAATGCGAGGCCCTTGTCCCTGACATTTGGTAGTTCACATGATCAAAACATATGGTTAAATTGAGGTCACACCGAGACTTGAACTCGGATGGATGGATTCAGAGTCCAGAGTGCTAACCTTTACAACATGGAACCTCTGCTGAGCACCCTGGAGATGAATGGCTGTAATATCCTCAGCTCCCAGGTGTTAAATCCCCTACTGCTGACAACCCCTGGACCGCAAGGCTTTCTCCCCGTTCTGATTGCACACAGTCCTTCAACAAACATCAGTTTCTCCAGTTTGAATCCAAAATGCGACGTTTCATTTCTTGGTTCATACTGGCAGCAGGTCTCGAAAACTGCACTATCAGCACCCAATCGTGCACCACAAACACTGCTCACATTCAAATAAGACACATGTTCATTGACAATATATGTATTACACATGTAGATTTAGAAACTGTTTTAATAACATCGACATTGCTCATTTAAAATAAGAAACATTTGCTTAACAATTAAACACGTTGCATCTTTACAAGTGAAAATACACTTTCAAATACAAATTCCTCCATTTGACCCTCATAAGGACACGACCGGACCCCAGCAATAAAACGACATATAACTAACACGTGGAGTAAATGAATGAATAAAAATGTGTATAGGAACACTTTATTTTGCTTTTCCTTTACCTCTAGCCATCGTTTGGCATAATGTGTTGTTTATGCAAGATGGATAAGACGCCCAATGCGCACAGCTGTCTCCTAGCAAGTGAAGGCACCACTGTATTCTGGACGCTGTAGTTTATTCTAGGAACAAGACACCTGGGCGTGTTAGATATCACGGGAAATCGTGGAGCCTCCTCTTTCGTTTGGTATGTGGACTGCGTGCCTAGCTCTTTCCGTTTTTGAGTTACAGGTACTTGAACGCACCTACCGTTTTGCTGCGCGTCACAACACTGGAGCACTGAATGAGAGGGTGCGTAGGATAATCCTGTGACTCTTTTTAGTCGGTACTTATTGTGTTAACTGTGTGATTGTGTAGAGGGGGGTCGTTAGACTACAGCTGTCCTCTCGCTTGTAACGAGCAATTGTAAACTCCTTTTCTGCAGTCTGAGAAGAAGATAATGCCAAAAGGGGGTGTGAATCAATGTGCAAAGTCTCTATAATAATAATATAAAGGATGCGCTTTTAATTGAATGCAGTCGGGCCACAGACAAGAATTAGACATATCTACATCTGATTAATGAAGAGTAAGAGAGTGGTTTTAATCGGAATAATAGGCATAAAAGAACTTCCCTGACCGGGAATCGAACCCGGGCCGCGGCGGTGAGAGCACCGAATCCTAACCACTAGACCACCAGGGACGTTGCTGAAGGCGTTTGTACGGCTGGCCAGGAATTTCTTTGCTATCAACGCTGTCGCATCAAAAACGGAACAGCCCCCAGGCCCTGCGCAATTGTTACAGGTGTCACTAGGACAGGTTCGTAATACCGGGGTAGCAACACCGTGGAAATGCAGACAAGGAAGCCAGACAATAAATCATGAAAGGGATTCATTTAAATTATTAAAACAATCAGATTAAAATATACTAAAATGGCCAAGCACATATATAAAACATAAAAACGAAATATTGGTCGCAATAACAAGAATAGTTGGATCAATAGCAGCAGTATTCACAATGATTATCACAATTCAAATATAGATTTAGCTACAGCAATAGCAACAACAATGGGCAAATAGCTATAGCCATAACAGGAGTAGATATCTCAACTTAAATATAGGTTCGGCTACAGAAATAACCTGCTATATATCAATATCAGTAACGTTGGAAATGGTTACAGCAACAAACGTAATGTAATTGTCTAACAGCAGCAATCAATAAGAAAAGTTTACAACAATAGAAAGTCCCAAAGCCGTCTTCTCTGTGTTCCACGGTGGCATTAGCTGAGACTCGAATAGGCTACAACAGCTCTGGTTAGTGAGGGCCGTCACTGGAGACGTTTCTCTAAGAAAGTAAAACTAAATGAAAGAACTTCGGCTAAGCAATCCAAATTGTTGAAAGCAGGGCGATGCAGCAAGCACACACACAGCAGCAAAAGATTGCACACTTCACTTAGCGAGGGGGGAGGTATATTCGCCTCTTCCCCTCTAAATGCTCAATCCACCTTAAACAGCGAACTCAACGCCTTCCCTCTCAGTTGCTTCCGGAGTTGGGTCTCTCAGAGGCAGCGACCTGCTGTACAAGTCCCTTGGTCAGATCCCTCAGGTAATTTCTCTCCTCTGTGTCCGTGTCTCCACAGCTGTGCGTTCCCGTGTCTCTTTGCCTAGAGCTCGCTCTGCTCTCTTAATCTGTCCGTCTCTTAAAACCATTTATTTAATTAAAAATAATAAGACCCACGTGCGGAATGCGCTTTAAAAGCAACACATTAATTGTCAATTAGGTGGAGAGGCTGTCTAGGCAAGTTATTATTATTACAATTATTTATTTCTTAGCAGACGCCCTTATCCAGGGCGACTTACAATTGTTACAAGATATCACATTATACATTATACAGATATCACATTATTTTTACATACAGTTACCCATTTATACAGTTGGGTTTTTACTAGAGCAATCTAGGTAAAGTACCTTGCTCAAGGGTACAACAGCATTGTCCCCCACTGGGGATTAAACCCACAACCCTCCGGTCAAGGTTCCAGAGCTCTAAACACTACTCCACACAAGTGCCGTGATTCAAAATTAGTGAAAATAAACAATAGCCAAACACACAATCAATAATAAATCGTGCAGTGAAAATACAAAATCATATCGTGATTTAAATAAAAAAAACAAGTACGCATGTATATAAAGACAAAATAAAAAAAGAAAATAATAAAGTGTAAATGCACACCTGCAACACAATGACAGACAATGAATCATAATGAACTGCCATAATAAAGTGTGCTCCTTAGGAGAGATTAGACGGCTTCTACACCCGCGCTGTGAACAAATAGTGAGTGTTTCATCCTCTTTGGTTTGAGCAACTGGTTTTTGTGGACGAGGTGGCCGAGTGGTTAAGGCGATGGACTGCTAATCCATTGTGCTCTGCACGCGTGGGTTCGAATCCCATCCTCGTCGTAGCTTTTTCTTTTATTATTATTACTGTTTCTAGTTCTCTTTTTTTTGGCAAAAGTGTTTATCCTGCGACTATAGGACAGTATTGGTCTGTGTTAGAGATGTTCCCCAACAGTAACACAAAAACAGCCTAAACTTTGCTGAAAAATAGTATAACCAAAGGCACCGCTGGGATTTGAACCCAGGATCTCCTGTTTACTAGACAGGCGCTTTAACCATCTAAGCCACGGCGCCCTGCCACACGCACAGAAATATGTGTCAGAGACCTGTGAAATGAAACCTATCAGGGACATTATTGCCTTTACTGTCATTCTCTACTGCAATGCAGGACTGTAAAATTAACCGCACGACATTTCTGAAATTAATCTGAAACACTTGAAAATGCGTATTACTTGTTATTAAACAATTTCCGACCTCAGATATCGGAATCTGCATTGTATTTTATATGACCGATTGTACCCTCTTTGTCTAGATATATGACATTTGGTAGTTCACATGATCAAAACATATGGTTAAATTGAGGTCACACCGAGACTTGAACTCGGAAGGCTGGATTCAGAGTCCAGAGTGCTAACCTTTACAACATGGAACCTCTGCTGAGCACCCTGGAGATGAATGGCTGTAACATCCTCAGCTCCCAGGTGTTAAATCCCCTACTGCTGACAACCCCTGGACCGCAAGGCTTTCTCCCCGTTCTGATTGCACACAGTCCTTCAACAAACATCAGTTTCTCCAGTTTGAATCCAAAATGCGACATTTCATTTCTTGGTTCATACTGGCAGCAGGTCTCGAAAACTGCACTATCAGTACCCAATCGTGCACCACAAACACTGCTCACATTCAAATAAGACACATGTTCATTGACAATATATGTATTACACATGTAGATTTAGAAACTGTTTTAATAACATCGGCATTGCTCATTTAAAATAAGAAACAAACACGTTGCATCTTTACAACTGAAAATACACTTTCAAATACAAATTCCTCCATTTGACCCTCATAAGGACACGACCAGACCACAGCAATAAAACGACAAATAACTAACACGTGGAGAAAATGAATGAATAAAAATGTGTATAGGAACACTTTATTTTGCTTTTCCTTTACCTCTAGCCATCGTTTGGCATAATGTGTTGTTTATGCAAGATGGATAAGACGCCCAATGCGCACAGCTGTCTCCTAGCAAGTGAAGGCACCACTGTATTCTGGACGCTGTAGTTTATTCTAGGAACAAGACACCTGGGCGTGTTAGATATCACGGGAAATCGTGGAGCCTCCTCTTTCGTTTGGTATGTGGACTGCGTGCCTAGCTCTTTCCGTTTTTGAGTTACAGGTACTTGAACGCACCTACCGATTTGCTGCGCGTCACAGCACTGGAGCACTGAATGAGAGGGTGCGTAGGATAATCCCGTGACTCTTTTTAGTCGGTACTTATTGTGTTAACTGTGTGATTGTGTAGAGGGGGGTCGTTAGACTACAGCTGTCCTCTCGCTTGTAACGAGCAATTGTAAACTCCTTTTCTGCAGTCTGAGAAGAAGATAATGCCAAAAGGGGTTGTGAATCAATGTGCAAAGTCTCTATAATAATAATATAAAGGATGCGCTTTTAATTGAATGCAGTCGGGGCACAGCCAAGAATTAGACATATCTACATCTGATTAATGAAGAGTAAGAGAGTGGTTTTAATCGGAATAATAATAGGCATAAAAGAACTTCCCTGACCGGGAATCGAACCCGGGCCGCGGCGGTGAGTGCGCCGAATCCTAACCACTAGACCACCAGGGACGTTGCTGAAGGAGTTTGTACGGCTGGCCAGGAATTTCTTTGCTATCAACGCTGTCGCATCAAAAACGGAACAGCCCCCAGGCCCTGCGCAATTGTTACAGGTGTCACTAGGACAGGTTCGTAATACCGGGGTAGCAACACCGTGGAAATGCGGACAAGGAAGCCAGACAATAAATCATGAAAGGGATTCATTTAAATTATTAAAACAATCAGATTAAAATATACTAAAATGGCCAAGCACATATATAAAACATAAAAGCGAAATATTGGTCGCAATAACAAGAATAGTTGGATCAATAGCAGCAGTATTCACAATGATTATCACAATTCAAGATTTCCATTACACGAGAGTAGATGTTAAAACTTCATGCTGATTTGAACTCGGCTCTCGCCAAGATAAGCACCAACTAAGACGTAGCTTTACAGTAAACTAATGTGATCCATATGTGTCTCCATCCATTTACGTTTCCTTCCATATGATGATGTAGATATCCTTCTGTCTGGTGTTAATGGCTGAAGTGTAATGCTGGCTCCAGGGATCAGCTTATTTTGCCTCCCTGGCGCATCAGCACACACAACGGCTGCGATGCTGGCTCCGGGGATCAACCAAAGTGCGGCCTCCCCAGCGCATCAGCATGACAACCGTCTGGATTGAGCTAAGTAGGGTACATCTCTGGGGTTTTCAAGTGGGCACCTTCCATCCTCAGTGTTTCGTCGACTAGCCCACGACACCTCAAGAGGGCTCGACGGTGATTCTGGCGTCCCAGCATCACCCCCCTCCGTCCCCCACTCAACTCAGCCCAGCTTACTTACCTGTCCCCAGCCAGAATCTTTCCGTCTCAACCACAGCCAGTTGCTGCTCCTCTCTGCTGTTTCAGATAAGTTCTTCACTGTGCGACGCAACTCTTGGCCACTGAATCCGACGTCTCTGAGAAACCGGGTTGTAGAGTGTGCCACAAATCCTCGACAACCCACTTCCACTGGGTAAACCCGAACTCTCCATCCTCGCTGTTCCGCTTCAGTGGCTAGTTGAGCATACCGCAGTTTCTTCCTCTCATACGCCTCATCTACAGCATCCTCCCATGGCACTGTTAACTCTACCAGGTGAACAAGGCGTGCTGATCCAGACCACAAGACAATATCTGGTCGAAGGTTAGTGGTGGCAATCTCAGGTGGAAAAATAAGCCGTTGACCAACATCTGCCAGCATTTTCCAGTCTCTAGCAGCTTCCAGTTGTCCTGGGTGAGAATTGGTTTTAACACCTTTTCTTGGTGGTTGCTCTCCTGGGCGGAGGAATGTTGTCTTTTGTGTGTAATGTTTTGATGGAACAGGTGACAACTTATTGGTCATGTTACGCTTGTCTTCCAATGCTAAGGCCAAACATCGCAGCACCTGGTCATGGCGCCAAGTAAACCGTCCTTGGCTAAGAGCCACCTTACATCCTGTCAAAATGTGCCTTAATGTTGCAGGTGATGAACACAAAGGACATGAGGGATCCTCTCCTACCCAGAGGTTTAGGTTCTGTGGTGATGGGAGAACATCATATGTTGACCTGATGAGGAAACTGATCCTGCTCTGTTCCATTGACCATAGGTCTTTCCAGCCAATCTTGCGTTGTTCCACACTCTCCCATCTCATCCATTCTCCCTGCTTGGCCTGGGAAATGGCCTTTATACACCTCATCCTCTCCTCCTGCTTTTGCACCTCGTTGACTACCAGCTTCCTCCTTTGAGCTGGGGCCGCCTTGTGCCATGTAGGAGGAGTTGAACTGAAACCAAGACCCCCTCTTCCATGCTGAACTTGCCCCATGATATCACCAATTCGAAGGGCAGCCTTTGCATCTTCCACAGCTTTCTTTGCCGCCCACTTTCTTCCAGTTTTCAACACAGGTGCTGCCTCCCTTACGCATTTATCGCGTGACTCTACTAAAGTCATTTCCAGTCTGACCTTGGCGCACTTAAACTCCTCGGTTAGAGCAGAGACTGGTAGCTGCAGTATTCCTTTACCATAAAGTCCCACTCTGCTGAGGCAGCGTGGAACTCCCAACCATTTCCTGATGTATGAACTGATTAAAGCTTCCAGCTTCTCTACTGTTGTCAAAGAAACCTCGTACACAGTCAGTGGCCACAGCAACCTTGGCAGTAGACCAAACTGAAAGCACCAGAGTTTTAGTTTACCTGGTAGAGCGCAGCTGTCTATGCTCTTCAACCCTTCCACTGCTTGTTGTCTAACTTCTCCCACACGAACTGTGTCCTTTAGATCCCCGTCGTACCATCTCCCAAGACTCTTCACTGGCTTCTCAGACACTGTTGGTATTGCCTCACCATTAATGAAGAATGTTTTATCTACTACTTTGCCTTTAATTATAGAGATGCTCCTTGATTTAGTGGGCTTGAATTGCATTCGTGCCCATTCAATGTTATTGGTTAATTTGCCCAATAATCGATTAGTGCAGGCTACTGTTGTAGTCATGGTTGTCATGTCATCCATGTATGCTCGAATTGGTGGTAGTCGCATTCCAGAAGCCAAGCGCTCTCCTCCTACTACCCATTTTGATGCCCTAATGATTACTTCCATTGCCATGGTAAAAGCCAGTGGAGAAATGGTGCATCCTGCCATTATTCCAACCTCTAGGCATTGCCATGTAGTGCTGAATTCTGAAGTTGAAAAACTGAATTGCAAATCTCCAAAATAGGCTTTCACTAAATTTGTTATTGTCATCGGTACACTGAAAAAATCAAATGCTGCCCAAAGTAGTTCATGTGGCACTGAACCATATGCATTAGCCAAATCCAGGAATGTCACATGGAGCTCCTTCCTCTCCTTTTTAGCTGATTGAATTTGTTGCCAGATCACATTGATGTGTTCTAAGCAACCTGGGAAACCTGGAATGCCCGCTTTTTGTATTGAAGTGTCAATGAAGCAGTTCTTTAATAGGTAAGCTGACAATCTCTGAGCAATAATGCTGAAGAAAATCTTGCCTTCTACGTTTAATAGGGAAATGGGACGAAACTGACTGATGCTTGTAGAATCTTTTTCTTTAGGTATAAAGACTCCACCTGCTCGGCGCCATGCTCTTGGTACAACCTGTTTTTCCCATGCCACTTTCATCAATTTCCACAGAATTCGTAGAACTCCTGAAGCACTCTTGTACACTCTGTACGGAACTCCATTAGGCCCTGGAGATGATGAAGCCCTTGCTTTTTTCACAGCTTGCTCTATTTCTTTCCACTTAGGTGCACAGTCCTCCATTTGGTATTCTGGTGGATTGATAGGTGGGATGTCTGACGGAATTGACATAGGCTCCTGCCTTTTTGAATCTGTATGTGTTTCCTCCAAATATCTCTCCAGCTCAACCTTAGATGCTTTTAGTGTGCCATTCTTCTCACTGGTGAATAACTTCTTTACAAATTTGAATGGGTCTTTATAAAAGTTAGCTCTCGCACGCTCCTTCTTTTTGTAGCGTTTCCGTAGGCGCTCAGCTCTGCGCAATGTTGCAAGCTTATCTTTTATGACCCTTTGTAAGAGATTGAGTCCCTCCTTCTGACTTTGTTCTGCTCTTCTCCATTGGTTCCTCAGCTGTCTCCTTTCTCTAACTAAGCGTTCAATCTCTTGCTGCCGTCTAGACTTTCCAGGAATAGTTTGTACTTTTTCCTTCCTATTTTCAACTCCAAACCTCTCACTTCCATATGCGTAGATGATGTCCCCAAATTTATCCAGCTTCTTTTCAACTGTTCCACTTAATCTTTCCAATGCAACGCAGAGATCTGTGTTTACTGTGTCCCATGCAGTTTTCTCACAAGCTCTTGGCCATTTAACTCCAGGCTTGTGCCCGTTGAGGTTCTTTTCTCTCTTATGCTGGTTTGTCTGACCGGGTTCACAAGGATCATTAGGTTCATCACTAACTGTGTCCATGCAAGTCCTCCTCACATCTATGACAGGGGTGCTGATATCCTGCGAACTGTGGTTTGCTTCCTGTCGCTGGATTTCATTCGACTGACTTGACTGACTTCGTAAGAAGTACTGATCAATGCGAGGCCCTTGTCCCTTCTCCCTCAAGCATTTCATTCTCCCTTGATGAATCTTCAAACCCCTGACCGTTGTCGCCTTGCTCCAGCCGCAGACACAAACCTGGAGTTCCATGTCTTTATTAACTGCAGATCTTGAACTAGTCTTTTGTGAAGTACTCTCCATACTCATATCCGTTTCCGTTCCTAAGTCGTTAACCGTGTTGTCCAACGTTGAGTCATCTTCCGCCCCCGCTCTCGCAGACTCTAGGGGTATTTTTCTCTTTAATTTCTTAGAAGCCTTGGGCGGGTGTCTCCAGCATCCTGTAAACACAGAGCTGGATACTGCCGACAAGGGTAGCTAACCCTTACCAGCCCCAATGGGGTCTCTTTCCTCCTGTCAGCTGTCTCTCCAGGCTGTCACAAGGTCTTTCCCTTGTTGCCAGCTGCACTATTCACAGCAGTCACTGGACGTATCCAGATCTTCATGATTTCCATTACACGAGAGTAGATGTTAAAACTTAGGTTCTGTGGTGATGGGAGAACATCATATGTTGACCTGATGAGGAAACTGATCCTGCTCTGTTCCATTGACCATAGGTCTTTCCAGCCAATCTTGCGTTGTTCCACACTCTCCCATCTCATCCATTCTCCCTGCTTGGCCTGGGAAATGGCCTTTATACACCTCATCCTCTCCTCCTGCTTTTGCACCTCGTTGACTACCAGCTTCCTCCTTTGAGCTGGGGCCGCCTTGTGCCATGTAGGAGGAGTTGAACTGAAACCAAGACCCCCTCTTCCATGCTGAACTTGCCCCATGATATCACCAATTCGAAGGGCAGCCTTTGCATCTTCCACAGCTTTCTTTGCCGCCCACTTTCTTCCAGTTTTCAACACAGGTGCTGCCTCCCTTACGCATTTATCGCGTGACTCTACTAAAGTCATTTCCAGTCTGACCTTGGCGCACTTAAACTCCTCGGTTAGAGCAGAGACTGGTAGCTGCAGTATTCCTTTACCATAAAGTCCCACTCTGCTGAGGCAGCGTGGAACTCCCAACCATTTCCTGATGTATGAACTGATTAAAGCTTCCAGCTTCTCTACTGTTGTCAAAGAAACCTCGTACACAGTCAGTGGCCACAGCAACCTTGGCAGTAGACCAAACTGAAAGCACCAGAGTTTTAGTTTACCTGGTAGAGCGCAGCTGTCTATGCTCTTCAACCCTTCCACTGCTTGTTGTCTAACTTCTCCCACACGAACTGTGTCCTTTAGATCCCCGTCGTACCATCTCCCAAGACTCTTCACTGGCTTCTCAGACACTGTTGGTATTGCCTAATATAGATTTAGCTACAGCAATAGCAACAACAATGGGCAAATAGCTATAGCCATAACAGGAGTAGCTATCACAACTTAAATATAGGTTCGGCTACAGAAATAACCTGCTATATATCAATATCAGTAACGTTGGAAATGGTTACAGCAACAAACGTAATGTAATTGTCTAACAGCAGCAATCAATAAGAAAAGTTTACAACAATAGAAAGTCCCAAAGCCGTCTTCTCTGTGTTCCACGGTGGCATTAGCTGAGACTCGAATAGGCTACAACAGCTCTGGTTAGTGAGGGCCGTCACTGGAGACGTTTCTCTAAGAAAGTAAAACAAAATAAAAGAACTTCGGCTAAGCAATCCAAATTGTTGAAAGCAGGGCGATGCAGCAAGCACACACACAGCAGCAAAAGATTGCACACTTCACTTAGCGAGGGGGGAGGTATATTCGCCTCTTCCCCTCTAAATGCTCAATCCGCCTTAAACAGCGAACTCAACGCCTTCCCTCTCAGTTGCTTCCGGAGTTGGGTCTCTCAGCGGCAGCGACCTGCTGTACAAGTCCCTTGGTCAGATCCCTCAGGTAATTTCTCGCCTCTGTGTCCGTGTCTCCACAGCTGTGCGTTCCCGTGTCTCTTTGCCTGGAGCTCGCTCTGCTCTCTCAATCTGTCCGTCTCTTAAAACCATTTATTTAATTAAAAATAATAAGAACCACGTGCGGAATGCGCTTTAAAAGCAACACATTAATTGTCAATTAGGTGGAGAGGCAGTCTAGGCAAGTTATTATTATTACTATTATTTATTTCTTAGCAGACGCCCTTATCCAGGGCGACTTACAATTGTTACAAGATATCACATTATACAGATATCACATTATTTTTTACATACAGTTACCCATTTATACAGTTGGGTTTTTACTGGAGCAATCTAGGTAAAGTACCTTGCTCAAGGGTACAACATCATTGTCCCCCACTGGGGATTGAACCCACAACCCTCCGGTCAAGGGTCCAGAGCGCTAACCACTACTCCACACAAGTGCCGTGATTCAAAATTAGTGAAAATAAACAATAGCCAAACACACAATCAATAATAATTCGTGCAGTGAAAATACAAAATCATATCGTGATTTAAATAAAAAAACAAGCACGCATGTATATAAACACAAAATAATAATAAAAAAATAATAATGTGTAAATGCACACCTGCAACACAATGACAGCCAATGAATCATAATGAACTGCCATAATAAAGTGTGCTCCTTATGAGAGATTAAACGGCTTCTACACCCGCGCTGTGAACAAATAGTGAGTGTTTCATCCTCTTTGGTTTGAGCAACTGGTTTTTGGGGACGAGGTGGCCGAGTGGTTAAGGCGATGGACTGCTAATCCATTGTGCTCTGCACGCGTGGGTTCGAATCCCATCCTCGTCGTAGCTTTTTTTATTATTATTATTACTGTTCCTCGTTCTCTTTTTTTTTGGCAAAAGTGTTTATCCTGCGACTATAGGACAGTATTGGTCTGTGTTAGAGATGTTCCCCAACAGTAACACAAAAACAGCCTAAACTTTGCTGAAAAATAGTATAACCAAAGGCACCGCTGGGATTTGAACCCAGGATCTCCTGTTTACTAGACAGGTGCTTTAACCATCTAAGCCACGGCGCCCTGCCACACACAAAGAAATATGTGTCAGAGACCTGTGAAATGAAACCTATCAGGGACATCATTGCCTTTACTGTCATTCTCTACTGCAATGCAGGACTGTAACATTAAGCGCGCAACATTTCTGAAATTAATCTGAAACACTTGAAAATGCGTATTACTTGTTATTAAACAATTTCCGACCTCAGATATCGGAATCTGCATTGTATTTTATATGACCGATTGTACCCTCTTTGTCTAGATAATGATTTCCATTACACGAGAGTAGATGTTAAAACTTCATGCTGATTTGAACTCGGCTCTCGCCAAGATAAGCACCAACTAAGACGTAGCTTTACAGTAAACTAATGTGATCCATATGTGTCTCCATCCATTTACGTTTCCTTCCATATGATGATGTAGATATCCTTCTGTCTGGTGTTAATGGCTGAAGTGTAATGCTGGCTCCAGGGATCAGCTTATTTTGCCTCCCTGGCACATCAGCACACACAACGGCTGCGATGCTGGCTCCGGGGATCAACCAAAGTGCGGCCTCCCCAGCGCATCAGCATGACAACCGTCTGGATTGAGCTAAGTAGGGTACATCTCTGGGGTTTTCAAGTGGGCACCTTCCATCCTCAGTGTTTCGTCGACTAGCCCACGACACCTCAAGAGGGCTCGACGGTGATTCTGGCGTCCCAGCATCACCCCCCTCCGTCCCCCACTCAACTCAGCCCAGCTTACTTACCTGTCCCCAGCCAGAATCTTTCCGTCTCAACCACAGCCAGTTGCTGCTCCTTTCTGCTGCTTCAGATAAGTTCTTCACTGTGCGACGCAACTCTTGGCCACTGAATCCGACGTCTCTGAGAAACCGGGTTGTAGAGTGTGCCACAAATCCTCGACAACCCACTTCCACTGGGTAAACCCGAACTCTCCATCCTCGCTGTTCCGCTTCAGTGGCTAGTTGAGCATACCGCAGTTTCTTCCTCTCATACGCCTCATCTACAGCATCCTCCCATGGCACTGTTAACTCTACCAGGTGAACAAGGCGTGCTGATCCAGACCACAAGACAATATCTGGTCGAAGGTTAGTGGTGGCAATCTCAGGTGGAAAAATAAGCCGCTGACCAACATCTGCCAGCATTTTCCAGTCTCTAGCAGCTTCCAGTTGTCCTGGGCGAGAATTGGTTTTAACACCTTTTCTTGGTGGTTGCTCTCCTGGGCGGAGGAATGTTGTCTTTTGTGTGTAATGTTTTGATGGAACAGGTGACAACTTATTGGTCATGTTACGCTTGTCTTCCAATGCTAAGGCCAAACATTGCAGCACCTGGTCATGGCGCCAAGTAAACCGTCCTTGGCTAAGAGCCACCTTACATCCTGTCAAAATGTGCCTTAATGTTGCAGGTGATGAACACAAAGGACATGAGGGATCCTCTCCTACCCAGAGGTTTAGGTTCTGTGGTGATGGGAGAACATCATATGTTGACCTGATGAGGAAACTGATCCTGCTCTGTTCCATTGACCATAGGTCTTTCCAGCCAATCTTGCGTTGTTCCACACTCTCCCATCTCATCCATTCTCCTTGCTTGGCCTGGGAAATGGCCTTTATACACCTCATCCTCTCCTCCTGCTTTTGCACCTCGTTGACTACCAGCTTCCTCCTTTGAGCTGGGGCCGCCTTGTGCCATGTAGGAGGAGTTGAACTGAAACCAAGACCCCCTCTTCCATGCTGAACTTGCCCCATGATATCACCAATTCGAAGGGCAGCCTTTGCATCTTCCACAGCTTTCTTTGCCGCCCACTTTCTTCCAGTTTTCAACACAGGTGCTGCCTCCCTTACGCATTTATCGCGTGACTCTACTAAAGTCATTTCCAGTCTGACCTTGGCGCACTTAAACTCCTCGGTTAGAGCAGAGACTGGTAGCTGCAGTATTCCTTTACCATAAAGTCCCACTCTGCTGAGGCAGCGTGGAACTCCCAACCATTTCCTGATGTATGAACTGATTAAAGCTTCCAACTTCTCTACTGTTGTCAAAGAAACCTCGTACACAGTCAGTGGCCACAGCAACCTCGGCAGTAGACCAAACTGAAAGCACCAGAGTTTTAGTTTACCTGGTAGAGCGCAGCTGTCTAGGCTCTTCAACCCTTCCACTGCTTGTTGTCTAACTTCTCCCACACGAACTGTGTCCTTTAGATCCCCGTCGTACCATCTCCCAAGACTCTTCACTGGCTTCTCAGACACTGTTGGTATTGCCTCACCATTAATGAAGAATGTTTTATCTACTACTTTGCCTTTAATTATAGAGATGCTCCTTGATTTAGTGGGCTTGAATTGCATTCGTGCCCATTCAATGTTATTGGTTAATTTGCCCAATAATCGATTAGTGCAGGCTACTGTTGTAGTGTCACAAAGACGGCCAGAGTGGGTGGCGTCAGACCAGAAAAGGAATACACAGAGACGGTGATGGTGATGAGAAATGCTGAGTGCAATGGCTGCACTCAGCGTTTAATGACAAAATAAAAGGTTTAAACAGAAAACACGGGACACGGCACTTGCGCCAAAATAAATAGACAAACGAAACGAACTAAACAGTGCACAGACAGACGAACAAAACACGGTGAGCAGATACAACTAATTTACGTTCTTACTTTGTTTTATTTTCTCCTTCTCTCTCTCCCGTTCTCCACTCACCGAACACCAACCCCGACTGAATGAAAATGTGCATTTATATATACTGTTGTGCTGGGATTCAATTACTAATTAATTCTTCACTTGAATCCCAGCACGTGAATTAATTCTGTGCAACCCCATGCTCGCATATTATATTTTAAATGCACGTGCGTGATGTGCAATCCCGTGCCTAAATACAAATATACAATTTAAACACACGTGAAACACAGACCTGTTTATATCCCGTGAACCAATCTATACACCAACATTAACATACGCACGCATACATACATACACAGAACACACAAATGCACACAGGGGCGGGGGACTTTGCCACATATACCCCCCCTTGTGCGCAGCACACATGGCCTCAACGGCCACCTCCCCCCTTAAAAACCCAGCAGTCCAGAACAAAGTCTCGGGCTGGGAAGGGAGGCTTCAGTGGGCCCTTGGCTGGCAATGCTGTCAGCACCCCTGCCGGTAGTGGCACGGCTGACAGCCTGTTGGTCCCGTCCTGCAGCGAAAAAGCTGCGGGGGCAGGTGGTCCCCCGACCTCCCCCTTCTTCGTAGCCGGCAGCTCCCTCCTGTGGGGCTCTGGCCACAAGAACTCCTGCAGCGAAACTGCTGCTGGGGAAAGTGGTCTCCAGACCTCCTCCCCCTTCTTCGTGGCCGGCAGCTCCCCTTTCTGGGGCTCCGGCCACCGTACTCCCTGCGGAGGTACGGGCAGCAGAGGCAGCTCCTGCTCCTCTGCTCCGGGCGGTGGTGGAGGCAGAGGCAGCTCCAGCTCCTCTGCTCCTGGCGGTGGTGGATGCAGAGGCAGCTCCAGCTCCTCTGCTCCTGGCGGTGGTGGAGGCAGAGGCAGCTCCAGCTCCTCTGCTCCTTGCGGTGGTGGTGGCAGAGGCAGCTCCAGCTCCTCTGCTCCTTGCGGTGGTGGTGGCGGAGGCAGAGGCAGCTCCTGCTCCTCTGCTCCTGGAGGTGGTGGTGGCGGAGGCAGAGGCAGCTCCTGCTCCTCTGCTCCTGGAGGTGGTGGAGGCAGAGGCAGCTCCTGCTCCTCTGCTCCTTGCGGTGGTGGTGGCGGAGGCAGAGGCAGCTCCTGCTGCTCTGCTCCTGGAGGTGGTGGTGGCGGAGGCAGAGGCAGCTCCTGCTCCTCTGCTCCTGGAGGTGGTGGAGGCAGAGGCAGCTCCTGCTCCTCTGCTCCTGGAGGTGGTGGAGGCAGAGGCAGCTCCAGCTCCTCTGCTCCTGGCGGTGCTGGCTCCCTCTGCTGTGGCGGCTGGGCATGTGCACGCCGTGCTGCCTTCAGCAGCATAGCGAGAGGCTGCTGGGGGACACCAGCATCCTGCCCTTCTCCCCCCCAAAAATTTTCAGGGGGTTGAGCCTGTAACTCCTCCCCTTCTGGCTCTTGGGGCTGAACCAGCAGGCATTTTCCCTCTGCTGGTGGCTTGGGTCCCAGGGCTGTGGAAGCCCCGACTTGCCTCCCTTTGGGCTGTGGACGCACCGACTCCTCCCTGTTGGGCTGTGGACACCCCGACTCCTCCCTGTTGGGCTGTGGACGCCCCGACTCCTCCCTGTTGGGCTGTGGACGCCCCGACTCCTCCCTGTTGGGCTGTGGACCTTCGGGCTCCTCCCACTCAGGCGTAGGACGTTCGGGCTCCTCCCACTCAGGCGTAGGACGTTCGGGCGCCTCCCACTCAGGCGTAGGACGTTCGGGCTCCTCCCACTCAGGCGTAGGACATTCGGGCTCCTCCCACTCAGGCGTAGGACGTTCGGGCTCCTCCCACTCGGGCTGTGGACGCTCAGGCTCCTCCCATTTGGGCTGTGGACACTCAGGCTCCTCCCGCTCGGGCTGTGGACGCTCAGGCTCCTCCCGATCGGGCTGTGGACGCTCAGGCTCCTCCCCATAACTGCGGAAGGGACAGTGGGCGAACAGGTGATCCTGGTCGCAGAGGAGGCACCCCGACGATGGCTTGTTACATCGCCGTGGATGCCTGGCCCTTAGGCGGCACTCCTCCTCCCTGTCCTTCACCTCTTTATCTGTCTCCCGCTTGGGCTGTGGAGGCAAAACCAGCAGGCATTCACCCTCTGCTGGTGGAGATGGGGACAGCAGGTACTCCTCTGCTGGTGGTCCTGCTACCTGGGCTGCTGTTCCATTTATGGTTGCCTCCAGGTAGCTGAGGACAAACTCCACACCTTCCTCCAAGGTGTTTGGGGTGTGTTCCTCCTGATATGCCTCCCATCTCTCACTGTCCATCATCCACAGGGCCCGGACGACTATGGGCAGAGACTGGGCCTCCAGCCCAGCATTTTCTAGGATCCCGCAGTTTGACGGCGTCTTCTGCCATTATATATATATATATATATATATATATATATATATATATATATATATATTTTTTTTAAACAAAACCCCTCCTGGTCTGACGCTTGGAGGCGCGGCTATCCCACGATGACACCACGTGTCACAAAGACAGCCAGAGTGGGTGGCGTCAGACCAGAAAAGGAATACACAGAGAGATGTGGTTTGGTATAAGCTGGGCGCGTGATCGCGCTCAGCATTTAATAAACAGAAAATAAAAGGTTTGAAACACAAAAAACACGGGACACGGCACTTGCGCCAAAATAAATAGACAAACAAAACGAACTAAACAGTGCACAGACAGACGAACAAAACAAGGTGAGCAGATACAACTAATTTACGTTCTTACTTTGTTTTATTTTCTCCTTCTCTCTCTCCCGTTCTCCACTCACCGAACACCAACCCCGACTGAATGAAAATGTGCATCTATATATACTGTTGTGCTGGGATTCAATTACTAATTAATTCTTCACTTGAATCCCAGCACGTGAATTAATTCTGTGCAACCCCGTGCTCGCATATTATATTTTAAATGCACGTGCGTGATGTGCAATCCCGTGCCTAAATACAAATATACAATTTAAACACACGTGAAACACAGACCTGTTTATATCCCGTGTACCAATCTATACACCAACATTAACATACGCACGCATACATACATACACAGAACACACAAATGCACACAGGGGCGGGGCACTTTGCCACATGTAGTCATGGTTGTCATGTCATCCATGTATGCTCGAATTGGTGGTAGTCGCATTCCAGAAGCCAAGCGCTCTCCTCCTACTACCCATTTTGATGCCCTAATGATTACTTCCATTGCCATGGTAAAAGCCAGTGGAGAAATGGTGCATCCTGCCATTATTCCAACCTCTAGGCATTGCCATGTAGTGCTGAATTCTGAAGTTGAAAAACTGAATTGCAAATCTCCAAAATAGGCTTTCACTAAATTTGTTATTGTCATCGGTACACTGAAAAAATCAAATGCTGCCCAAAGTAGTTCATGTGGCACTGAACCATATGCATTAGCCAAATCCAGGAATGTCACATGGAGCTCCTTCCTCTCCTTTTTAGCTGATTGAATTTGTTGCCAGATCACATTGATGTGTTCTAAGCAACCTGGGAAACCTGGAATGCCCGCTTTTTGTATTGAAGTGTCAATGAAGCAGTTCTTTAATAGGTAAGCTGACAATCTCTGAGCAATAATGCTGAAGAAAATCTTGCCTTCTACGTTTAATAGGGAAATGGGACGAAACTGACTGATGCTTGTAGAATCTTTTTCTTTAGGTATAAAGACTCCACCTGCTCGGCGCCATGCTCTTGGTACAACCTGTTTTTCCCATGCCACTTTCATCAATTTCCACAGAATTCGTAGAACTCCTGAAGCACTCTTGTACACTCTGTACGGAACTCCATTAGGCCCTGGAGATGATGAAGCCCTTGCTTTTTTCACAGCTTGCTCTATTTCTTTCCACTTAGGTGCACAGTCCTCCATTTGGTATTCTGGTTGATTGATAGGTGGGATGTCTGATGGAATTGACATAGGCTCCTGCCTTTTTGAATCTGTATGTGTTTCCTCCAAATATCTCTCCAGCTCAACCTTAGATGCTTTTAGTGTGCCATTCTTCTCACTGGTGAATAACTTCTTTACAAATTTGAATGGGTCTTTATAAAAGTTAGCTCTCGCACGCTCCTTCTTTTTGTAGCGTTTCCGTAGGCGCTCAGCTCTGCGCAATGTTGCAAGCTTATCTTTGATGACCCTTTGTAAGAGATTGAGTCCCTCCTTCTGACTTTGTTCTGCTCTTCTCCATTGGTTCCTCAGCTGTCTCCTTTCTCTAACTAAGCGTTCAATCTCCTGCTGCCGTCTAGACTTTCCAGGAATAGTTTGTACTTTTTCCTTCCTTTTTTCAACTCCAAACCTCTCACTTCCATATGCGTAGATGATGTCCCCAAATTTATCCAGCTTCTTTTCAACTGTTCCACTTAATCTTTCCAATGCAACGCAGAGATCTGTGTTTACTGTGTCCCATGCAGTTTTCTCACAAGCTCTTGGCCATTTAACTCCAGGCTTGTGCCCGTTGAGGTTCTTTTCTCTCTTATGCTGGTTTGTCTGACCGGGTTCACAAGGATCATTAGGTTCATCACTAACTGTGTCCATGCAAGTCCTCCTCACATCTATGACAGGGGTGCTGATATCCTGCGAACTGTGGTTTGCTTCCTGTCACTGGATTTCATTCGACTGTCTTGACTGACTTCATAAGAAGTACTGATCAATGCGAGGCCCTTGTCCCTTCTCCCTCAAGCTTTTCATTCTCCCTTGATGAATCTTCAAACCCCTGACCGTTGTCGCCTTGCTCCAGCCGCAGACACAAACCTGGAGTTCCATGTCTTTGTTAACTGCAGATCTTGAACTAGTCTTTTGTGAAGTACTCTCCATACTCATATCCGTTTCCGTTCCTAAGTCGTTAACCGTGTTGTCCAACGTTGAGTCATCTTCCGCCCCCGCTCTCGCAGACTCTAGGGGTATTTTTCTCTTTAATTTCTTAGAAGCCTTGGGCGGGTGTCTCCAGCATCCTGTAAACACAGAGCTGGATACTGCCGACAAGGGTAGCTAACCCTTACCAGCCCCAATGGGGTCTCTTTCCTCCTGTCAGCTGTCTCTCCAGGCTGTCACAAGGTCTTTCCCTTGTTGCCAGCTGCACTATTCACAGCAGTCACTGGACGTATCCAGATCTTCATGATTTCCATTACACGAGAGTAGATGTTAAAACTTCATGCTGATTTGAACTCGGCTCTCGCCAAGATAAGCACCAACTAAGACGTAGCTTTACAGTAAACTAATGTGATCCATATGTGTCTCCATCCATTTACGTTTCCTTCCATATGATGATGTAGATATCCTTCTGTCTGGTGTTAATGGCTGAAGTGTAATGCTGGCTCCAGGGATCAGCTTATTTTGCCTCCCTGGCGCATCAGCACACACAACGGCTGCGATGCTGGCTCCGGGGATCAACCAAAGTGCGGCCTCCCCAGCGCATCAGCATGACAACCGTCTGGATTGAGCTAAGTAGGGTACATCTCTGGGGTTTTCAAGTGGGCACCTTCCATCCTCAGTGTTTCGTCGACTAGCCCACGACACCTCAAGAGGGCTCGACGGTGATTCTGGCGTCCCAGCATCACCCCCCTCCGTCCCCCACTCAACTCAGCCCAGCTTACTTACCTGTCCCCAGCCAGAATCTTTCCGTCTCAACCACAGCCAGTTGCTGCTCCTCTCTGCTGCTTCAGATAAGTTCTTCACTGTGCGACGCAACTCTTGGCCACTGAATCCGACGTCTCTGAGAAACCGGGTTGTAGAGTGTGCCACAAATCCTCGACAACCCACTTCCACTGGGTAAACCCGAACTCTCCATCCTCGCTGTTCCGCTTCAGTGGCTAGTTGAGCATACCGCAGTTTCTTCCTCTCATACGCCTCATCTACAGCATCCTCCCATGGCACTGTTAACTCTACCAGGTGAACAAGGCGTGCTGATCCAGACCACAAGACAATATCTGGTCGAAGGTTAGTGGTGGCAATCTCAGGTGGAAAAATAAGCCGCTGACCAACATCTGCCAGCATTTTCCAGTCTCTAGCAGCTCCCAGTTGTCCTGGGCGAGAATTGGTTTTAACACCTTTTCTTGGTGGTTGCTCTCCTGGGCGGAGGAATGTTGTCTTTTGTGTGTAATGTTTTGATGGAACAGGTGACAACTTATTGGTCATGTTACGCTTGTCTTCCAATGCTAAGGCCAAACATTGCAGCACCTGGTCATGGCGCCAAGTAAACCGTCCTTGGCTAAGAGCCACCTTACATCCTGTCAAAATGTGCCTTAATGTTGCAGGTGATGAACACAAAGGACATGAGGGATCCTCTCCTACCCAGAGGTTTAGGTTCTGTGGTGATGGGAGAACATCATATGTTGACCTGATGAGGAAACTGATCCTGCTCTGTTCCATTGACCATAGGTCTTTCCAGCCAATCTTGCGTTGTTCCACACTCTCCCATCTCATCCATTCTCCCTGCTTGGCCTGGGAAATGGCCTTTATACACCTCATCCTCTCCTCCTGCTTTTGCACCTCGTTGACTACCAGCTTCCTCCTTTGAGCTGGGGCCGCCTTGTGCCATGTAGGAGGAGTTGAACTGAAACCAAGACCCCCTCTTCCATGCTGAACTTGCCCCATGATATCACCAATTCGAAGGGCAGCCTTTGCATCTTCCACAGCTTTCTTTGCCGCCCACTTTCTTCCAGTTTTCAACACAGGTGCTGCCTCCCTTACGCATTTATCGCGTGACTCTACTAAAGTCATTTCCAGTCTGACCTTGGCGCACTTAAACTCCTCGGTTAGAGCAGAGACTGGTAGCTGCAGTATTCCTTTACCATAAAGTCCCACTCTGCTGAGGCAGCGTGGAACTCCCAACCATTTCCTGATGTATGAACTGATTAAAGCTTCCAACTTCTCTACTGTTGTCAAAGAAACCTCGTACACAGTCAGTGGCCACAGCAACCTCGGCAGTAGACCAAACTGAAAGCACCAGAGTTTTAGTTTACCTGGTAGAGCGCAGCTGTCTAGGCTCTTCAACCCTTCCACTGCTTGTTGTCTAACTTCTCCCACACGAACTGTGTCCTTTAGATCCCCGTCGTACCATCTCCCAAGACTCTTCACTGGCTTCTCAGACACTGTTGGTATTGCCTCACCATTAATGAAGAATGTTTTATCTACTACTTTGCCTTTAATTATAGAGATGCTCCTTGATTTAGTGGGCTTGAATTGCATTCGTGCCCATTCAATGTTATTGGTTAATTTGCCCAATAATCGATTAGTGCAGGCTACTGTTGTAGTCATGGTTGTCATGTCATCCATGTATGCTCGAATTGGTGGTAGTCGCATTCCAGAAGCCAAGCGCTCTCCTCCTACTACCCATTTTGATGCCCTAATGATTACTTCCATTGCCATGGTAAACGCCAGTGGAGAAATGGTGCATCCTGCCATTATTCCAACCTCTAGGCATTGCCATGTAGTGCTGAATTCTGAAGTTGAAAAACTGAATTGCAAATCTCCAAAATAGGCTTTCACTAAATTTGTTATTGTCATCGGTACACTGAAAAAATCAAATGCTGCCCAAAGTAGTTCATGTGGCACTGAACCATATGCATTAGCCAAATCCAGGAATGTCACATGGAGCTCCTTCCTCTCCTTTTTAGCTGATTGAATTTGTTGCCAGATCACATTGATGTGTTCTAAGCAACCTGGGAAACCTGGAATGCCCGCTTTTTGTATTGAAGTGTCAATGAAGCAGTTCTTTAATAGGTAAGCTGACAATCTCTGAGCAATAATGCTGAAGAAAATCTTGCCTTCTACGTTTAATAGGGAAATGGGACGAAACTGACTGATGCTTGTAGAATCTTTTTCTTTAGGTATAAAGACTCCACCTGCTCGGCGCCATGCTCTTGGTACAACCTGTTTTTCCCATGCCACTTTCATCAATTTCCACAGAATTCGTAGAACTCCTGAAGCACTCTTGTACACTCTCTACGGAAATCCATTAGGCCCTGGAGATGATGAAGCCCTTGCTTTTTTCACAGCTTGCTCTATTTCTTTCCACTTAGGTGCACAGTCCTCCATTTGGTATTCTGGTGGATTGATAGGTGGGATGTCTGATGGAATTGACATAGGCTCCTGCCTTTTTGAATCTGTATGTGTTTCCTCCAAATATCTCTCCAGCTCAACCTTAGATGCTTTTAGTGTGCCATTCTTCTCACTGGTGAATAACTTCTTTACAAATTTGAATGGGTCTTTATAAAAGTTAGCTCTCGCACGCTCCTTCTTTTTGTAGCGTTTCCGTAGGCGCTCAGCTCTGCGCAATGTTGCAAGCTTATCTTTGATGACCCTTTGTAAGAGATTGAGTCCCTCCTTCTGACTTTGTTCTGCTCTTCTCCATTGGTTCCTCAGCTGTCTCCTTTCTCTAACTAAGCGTTCAATCTCCTGCTGCCGTCTAGACTTTCCAGGAATAGTTTGTACTTTTTCCTTCCTTTTTTCAACTCCAAACCTCTCACTTCCATATGCGTAGATGATGTCCCCAAATTTATCCAGCTTCTTTTCAACTGTTCCACTTAATCTTTCCAATGCAATGCAGAGATCTGTGTTTACTGTGTCCCATGCAGTTTTCTCACAAGCTCTTGGCCATTTAACTCCAGGCTTGTGCCCGTTGAGGTTCTTTTCTCTCTTATGCTGGTTTGTCTGACCGGGTTCACAAGGATCATTAGGTTCATCACTAACTGTGTCCATGCAAGTCCTCCTCACATCTATGACAGGGGTGCTGATATCCTGCGAACTGTGGTTTGCTTCCTGTCGCTGGATGTCATTCGACTGACTTGACTGACTTTGTAAGAAGTACTGATCAATGCGAGGCCCTTGTCCCTGACATTTGGTAGTTCACATGATCAAAACATATGGTTAAATTGAGGTCACACCGAGACTTGAACTCGGATGGCTGGATTCAGAGTCCAGAGTGCTAACCTTTACAACATGGAACCTCTGCTGAGCACCCTGGAGATGAATGGCTGTAACATCCTCAGCTCCCAGGTGTTAAATCCCCTACTGCTGACAACCCCTGGACCGCAAGGCTTTCTCCCCGTTCTGATTGCACACAGTCCTTCAACAAACATCAGTTTCTCCAGTTTGAATCCAAAATGCGACGTTTCATTTCTTGGTTCATACTGGCAGCAGGTCTCGAAAACTGCACTATCAGCACCCAATCGTGCACCACAAACACTGCTCACATTCAAATAAGACACATGTTCATTGACAATATATGTATTACACATGTAGATTTAGAAACTGTTTTAATAACATCGGCATTGCTCATTTAAAATAAGAAACATTTGCTTAACAATTAAACACGTTGCATCTTTACAAGTGAAAATACACTTTCAAATACAAATTCCTCCATTTGACCCTCATAAGGATACGACCGGACCCCAGCAATAAAACGACATATAACTAACACGTGGAGTAAATGAATGAATAAAAATGTGTATAGGAACACTTTATTTTGCTTTTCCTTTACCTCTAGCCATCGTTTGGCATAATGTGTTGTTTATGCAAGATGGATAAGACGCCCAATGCGCACAGCTGTCTCCTAGCAAGTGAAGGCACCACTGTATTCTGGACGCTGTAGTTTATTCTAGGAACAAGACACCTGGGCGTGTTAGATATCACGGGAAATCGTGGAGCCTCCTCTTTCGTTTGGTATGTGGACTGCGTGCCTAGCTCTTTCCGTTTTTGAGTTACAGGTACTTGAACGCACGTACCGATTTGCTGCGCGTCACAGCACTGGAGCAATGAATGTGAGGGTGCGTAGGATAATCCCGTGACTCTTTTTAGTCGGTACTTATTGTGTTAACTGTGTGATTGTGTAGAGGGGGGTCGTTAGACTACAGCTGTCCTCTCGCTTGTAACGAGCAATTGTAAACTCCTTTTCTGCAGTCTGAGAAGAAGATAATGCCAAAAGGGGTTGTGAATCAATGTGCAAAGACTCTATAATAATAATATAAAGGATGCGCTTTTAATTGAATGCAGTCGGGCCACAGCCAAGAATTAGACATATCTACATCTGATTAATGAAGAGTAAGAGAGTGGTTTTAATCGGAATAATAATAGGCATAAAAGAACTTCCCTGACCGGGAATCGAACCCGGGCCGCGGCGGTGAGAGCGCCGAATCCTAGCCACTAGACCACCAGGGACGTTGCTGAAGGCGTTTGTACGGCTGGCCAGGAATTTCTTTGCTATCAACGCTGTCGCATCAAAAACGGAACAGCCCCCAGGCCCTGCGGAATTGTTACAGGTGTCACTAGGACAGGTTCGTAATACCGGGGTAGCAACACCGTGGAAATGCAGACAAGGAAGCCAGACAATAAATCATGAAAGGGATTCATTTAAATTATTAAAACAATTAGATTAAAATATACTAAAATGGCCAAGCACATACATGAAACATAAAAACGAAATATTGGTCGCAATAACAAGAATAGTTGGATCAATAGCAGCAGTATTCACAATGATTATCACAATTCAAATATAGATTTAGCTACAGCAATAGCAACAACAATGGGCAAATAGCTATAGCCATAACAGGAGTAGCTATCACAACTTAAATATAGGTTCGGCTACAGAAATAACCTGCTATATATCAATATCAGTAACGTTGGAAATGGTTACAGCAACAAACGTAATGTAATTGTCTAACAGCAGCAATCAATAAGAAAAGTTTACAACAATAGAAAGTCCCAAAGCCGTCTTCTCTGTGTTCCACGGTGGCATTAGCTGAGACTCGAATAGGCTACAACAGCTCTGGTTAGTGAGGGCCGTCACTGGAGACGTTTCTCTAAGAAAGTAAAACAAAATAAAAGAACTTTGGCTAAGCAATCCAAATTGTTGAAAGCAGGGCGATGCAGCAAGCACACACACAGCAGCAAAAGATTGCACACTTCACTTAGCGAGGGGGGAGGTATATTCGCCTCTTCCCCTCTAAATGCTCAATCCGCCTTAAACAGCGAACTCAACGCCTTCCCTCTCAGTTGCTTCCGGAGTTGGGTCTCTCAGCGGCAGCGGCCTGCTGTACAAGTCCCTTGGTCAGATCCCTCAGTTAATTTCTCGCCTCTGTGTCCGTGTCTCCACAGCTGTGCGTTCCCGTGTCTCTTTGCCTGGAGCTCGCTCTGCTCTCTCAATCTGTCCGTCTCTTAAAACCATTTATTTAATTAAAAATAATAAGACCCACGTGCGGAATGCGCTTTAAAAGCAACATATTAATTGTCAATTAGGTGGAGAGGCAGTCTAGGCAAGTTATTATTATTTATTTCTTAGCAGACGCCCTTATCCAGGGCGACTTACAATTGTTACAAGATATCACATTATACAGATATCACATTATTTTTACATACAGTTACCCATTTATACAGTTGGGTTTTTACTGGAGCAATCTAGGTAAAGTACCTTGCTCAAGGGTACAACAGCATTGTCCCCCACTGGGGATTGAACCCACAACCCTCCGGTCAAGGGTCCAGTGCTCTAACCACTACTCCACACAAGTGCCGTGATTCAAAATTAGTGAAAATAAACAATAGCCAAACACACAATCAATAATAAATCGTGCAGTGAAAATACAAAATCATATCGTGATTTAAATAAAAAAAAAACAAGCACGCATGTATATAAACACAAAATAATAATAAAAAAATAATAAAGTGTAAATGCACACCTGCAACACAATGACAGACAATGAATCATAATGAACTGCCATAATAAAGTGTGCTCCTTAGGAGAGATGACGGCTTCTACACCCGCGCTGTGAACAAATAGTAAGTGTTTCATCCTCTTTGGTTTGAGCAACTGGTTTTTAGGGACGAGGTGGCCGAGTGGTTAAGGCGATGGACTGCTAATCCTTTGTGCTCTGCATGCGTGGGTTCGAATCCCATCCTCGTCGTAGCTTTTTTTTTTTTATTATTATTACTGTTTCTCGTTCTCTTTTTTTTTGGCAAAAGTGTTTATCCTGCGACTATAGGACAGTATTGGTCTGTGTTAGAGATGTTCCCCAACAGTAACACAAAAACAGCCTAAACTTTGCTGAAAAATAGTATAACCAAAGGCACCGCTGGGATTTGAACCCAGGATCTCCTGTTTACTAGACAGGCGCTTTAACCATCTAAGCCACGGCGCCCTGCCACACGCAAAGAAATATGTGTCAGAGACCTGTGAAATGAAAACTATCAGGGACATTATTGCCTTTACTGTCATTCTCTACTGCAATGCAGGACTGTAAAATTAAGTGCGCGACATTTCTGAAATTAATCTGAAACACTTGAAAATGCGTATTACTTGTTATTAAAGAATTTCCGACCTCAGATATCGGAATCTGCATTGTATTTTATATGACCGAATGTACCCTCTTTGTCTAGATATATGACATTTGGTAGTTCACACGAGCAAAACATATGGTTAAATTGAGGTCACACCGAGACTTGAACTCGGATGGCTGGATTCAGAGTCCAGAGTGCTAACCTTTACAACATGGAACCTCTGCTGAGCACCCTGGAGATGAATGGCTGTAACATCCTTATAGTTTTCTTGTGTGTTGAGAAGAACAATCCAAAGGCAGTATGATGAGTATTCATAACCTGTATTCATTTAATTGTTAAACCTAAAACAAACAACTTTTTGCTTCCAGCTTGCAACTGCAACTTCCCGCTATATCCCAAAACCCGGTCTGGAGTGACGTAACAATCAGCTACGTTACTTCACTCAAAACATGGACTAGACTCAAACAGCGCCACAGTATTATAACAACATTACATCTCTCCCTTGTTTTAACAAGATAATAGATGTACATATACATATATATATATATATATATATATATATATATATATATATATATATATATATTTATAAGCCCTTTCTTTAAAGTCATTGAAACTGTAATTTGTGTGATTTCTGGAAAGTCCATTAAATCAAATTTCTTTAATCAGATATCTTGGAGGTCTTTGAGTTTATCTTGAAGGGTAATGTCTTTCATGTGATGGGATTTGTTGATCACGCTGGAGTACTGAATTCTCTCTGCCTCCTCCTAAATTGGTGCATGTTGTCTGGGGGACATCCCCTACCTCTTCCATGGCAGGTAAATCCTTGTTTGGGGTTTTGACCACTTTGAAGTGTGATGAATTTCTAGTGACACGGTGTCCGTGATTTTCAGCTGTAAGCATTGATCCTTTGATGTCGACCACCTGGTATGGTGTGCTATGGAATGGGGTGGATAGTTTACCTTTGTGCAGTTGGCGGTAAAGTACCGTGTCACCTATTTTGATGTCCAAAGGATGTGCATTGTTGTGACAATCTGCATATGTCTTCATGTGTTGCTTCGCTTTTCGATCGGTGTCTCGAAGTGATGTGTCTTCAGTTTGATGGTGCAGGCTGGGAAGTGTAGTGTTGATTTTTCTGCAAAACATCAGTTCAGCTGGGGTCAGTTTCGTGGTGATATGCGGTGCAGCTCTATAGTTCCTGAGAAACTTGAAAAGATGTTGTTTCCATGGCTTGCCCTCGGAATGTGTGGCAGAAACTGTCTTTTTAAGTGTTCTCATAAAACGTTCCACCTCTGTATTTGCTCTTGGCCAGTAGGGTGTAATTCTTCTGTGTTTGAAACCAAGGTAGGTAGAAAAGTTTTTGAACTCTTGGCTATTGAAAGGAGGACCATTGTCAGTATTGACAACCTGCGGAATTCCAAAAGATGAGAAAATCTTGTCCAGTTTTGGAATGATTGTATTTGCTGACGTGGACTTAACAATTTCTACCTCTGGGTAGCGGGAGTATTCATCTAACACAACAAGCAGATAATCCCCAGAAGGAAAAGGTCCTGTGAAATCAATGGCCACTTGAAACCACGGTCCTTTTGGAAGTTCAGACATTTGAAGAGGTTCCATGTGTGTTTGTGGCACAGCAGCTTGGCATGGGATGCAGTTGTGGATTAGATTTTCTACACGTTTATCAATGCCTGGGAACCACACTTTGTCTCTTATTAGTTGTTTTGTCTTGACTGTGCCTAGATGGCCTTCATGAGCTAAAGCTAGTGCTCTAGACTGCAACGAGGTTGGTATAACGAGTCTGTTGCCTCTGAGTATGATGTCCGCATCTGCATTGGTGGTAAGCTCATTGCGCAGGGGATAGAAAGCTTTAAGTGTGGTAAAGTCAATATTTGTGAGTGTGTCAGGAGTTTTATTAATGTCATGCCAATTTCCTTTCTGAATTAAATCTGCTAGCCTTTGTAGCGTAGGGTCTTGCTTGGTCTCTTGTTTCACTTCTAGCATGGTCATCGCCTTGGGGACCGTGTGATCAGCAATGAAACTTATGTACTCTTCCGCAATCGTGCTAGCTTGCGTGTTGTGTGATGACATGTGTGATATGGGATGCCTTGACATGTAGTCAGCAGGGTTATCCTTTCCAGCTTGGTGGATCACTTTAAAGGTATAGGGTTGCAAACGGAGTCTCCATCTTTCTATTCTAGCGGGTGGTGTTGCTTTTGGGTTGTTGAAGATGTACTCCAGTGGTTTATGATCCGTGATCACAGTGAAATCAGATCCGTATAAGTACAGGTGAAAGTGTTCACATGCCCAGATGATTGCTAGTGCTTCCCGTTCTATTTGAGAGTATCGTTGTTCTACAGGAGTGAGAGCTCTACTAGCATATGCGATTATGTTTGTGATTCTGCTGTCTGGTGCTTGTTGGCTGAGAATGGCACCTAAACCAACCGGACTAGCATCTACAAGAATGGTTGTGTCTTTAGTTTGGTCAAAATATGCCATTGTCTTGTGGCTTGTCAACTGCCGTTTCAATTCACCTAAAGCAAAATCGTGTTTTGAATTCCAGCACCACAATTTGTCTTTCTTTGTAAGTTCACGAAGGGGTTGTGATGTTGTAGCAAAATCTGGAATAAAACGTGCACAGTAGGTTACCATGCCAAGTAAACTGCGTACTTCTGTGGTACTGGTTGGGGCTCTCATGTTCATTATAGCCTCAATTTTTTTGGGGTCTGCAGATATGCCTTCTTTTGAGAAAATGTATCCATAAAATTCTAGTTTAGATTTGTTATACTCACATTTGTTTTTGTTTAGGGTGAGGTGATTTTCTTGCAGTCTTTGGAACACAGCTTTGAGACTCTTGTCATGGTCTTCTGGAGTCTTCCCAAATACTATTATGTCATCACTGATGTTTCTGACATTTGGAATTCCTTGCAAGACCTGCTGGATGGTGTTTTGAAATAGCTCAGCAGCAGATGAAATCCCAAAGTTCAATCTCTTGTAGTGCCACAGACCAACATGAGTGGTGAACGTGGTAATGTATCTTGATTCTGGTGCTAGCTCAAGCTGGTGGTATCCAGCATTTAAATCAAGCTTAGAGAATACCACTGCTCCATTGAGGTCATGGATTAGGTCATCTACTGTGGGAGTCAAGTGGCGTTCTCGCAGAATGGCTGTGTTTGGTAATCTCATATCAATGCAAATACGAACTCTGTCTGGGTCTTTGGGTTTGGGAGCCACAACAATTGGCGATACCCAGGGTGTTGGACCACTTATTCTTTCTATAATGTCCTGACTTTCAAGCAGACTTTTTTACGTATGTGGAAAGGAATTCTTCGATGTGGCTGGACAACTGGTGGAATGTCAGGGTTGACATGCAGCTTGACTTGGAAATCTTTTAACTTTCCAATTCCTTCAAAGATATTTGCATGTTGTGTCAAGAGTGACTCTAAGAATGGTGGGTGGACCTTTGGAGTTGTATGTGACACTGAATTAATTATTTTTAAAAGTCCAAGTTCAGTGGCTGTCTGGCAGCTCAACAACGAGCCATAGTGCCCTTTGACAATGTAGAAAACAGTAGGGACAATTTTTGTGCTGTTGCTAACTGTAGTGCAGAATTTTCCCAACAGTGGTAGGGCTGTGCGAGATCCATATGTGCAAATTTTAATGTTTGCGCGCTGGAGTTGTACCTTGTCTTGTAGTTTGGTGTAGGCAGTTTCATCCATTATGTTCACGCTGGCACCGGAGTCCACAATGACATCAATAGCAGTGTTCTCAACAATAATCTTGGTAAGAGGTTGTTTTGGGTTAATGGTATACACAGTGTAAAGGCATTCATCATCTGAACTTGATCTTCTGTCAGTTTTGCTGGAAGAGTCATCACTTACATGCACTTCATGCACTTTGGACTTTATATGTTGCTTTCCAGGGTTCTTTGTGGTGGGCAAGTGTAGTTTTGAACGGCAGCATTTTTCAAAATGATTCAGTTTTCCACATGCTCTGCATGTTTTGCCTTTAGCAGGGCAAAAGGCCTGTCCTCCTCTGTGAGGGTAGCTGCCTCCACAGTTGTTGCATTTATTATTGTCAGGTGCCCTGTTGGTGTATGCTTCTCTGGTGAATTGACGTTTGTTGTGTTGAATGGAATTCACAGGCATTGCGTTTTGAAATTGCTGTTTTGTTTCTTCTATACTTTTTGCATGAAGTTCTGAGAATTCCATAGCCCTTCCTGTGTCCAGCAGTTCTTTCAGTGTCATGTCAGCATTTCGTAGCGCTCTCCTTCTTAAATGCGTGGATGTGCAGCTTAAAATAATTTGAGATTTGATTTCCCTTTCTATACTTGCAAACTCGCATGTTGCTGCCAGGTGTCTGAGTCTCGTATGATATGCATCAAGGGTTTCATCTGCCATCTGTTTCGCCTGACGAAAAACGTATGTTTCATATTCAGTGTTTTTTTTCGGCGAAAAGTACTCAGTCAGTTTCGTTACTGCAGTATCATAAGCATCCACTCCCCCGGTTTCTGGCAACGTCTCAAAAACATCAAACACATCAGGTCCAGTGTAATGTAAAAGCATAGCTTTCTTTTGTTTGTTGTCTTTAATGTTTAACGCAATAATGAAGTTCTGAAATCTTTGAATCCACTTAGTCCAGTGGAGCCCGAGTGAGCTAGGGTCACTGTGTATGTCAAATGAAGGAAACGGAGGAAGTCCAGCTGCAGCCGCCATTTCGTGGTCGTATATATTTATTTATTTATTTATTTATAACTCACGTGTTGCGTTGTTCAGATATCCTCGTTGCCAAATATAGAGTTCTTGTGTGTTGAGAAGAACAATCCAAAGGCAGTATGATGAGTATTCATAACCTGTATTCATTTAATTGTTAAACCTAAAACAAACAACTTTTTGCTTCCAGCTTGCAACTGCAACTTCCCGCTATATCCCAAAACCCGGACTGGAGTGACGTAACAATCAGCTACGTTACTTCACTCAAAACATGGACTGGACTCAAACAGTGCCACAGTATTATAACAACATTACAATCCTCAGCTCCCAGGTGTTAAATCCCCTACTGCTGACAACCCCTGGACCGCAAGGCTTTCTCCCCGTTCTGATTGCACACAGTCCTTCAACAAACATCAGTTTCTCCAGTTTGAATCCAAAATGCGACGTTTCATTTCTTGGTTCATACTGGCAGCAGGTCTCGAAAACTGCACTATCAGCACCCAATCGTGCACCACAAACACTGCTCACATTCAAATAAGACACATGTTCATTGACAATATATGTATTACACATGTAGATTTAGAAACTGTTTCAATAACATCGGCATTGCTCATTTAAAATAAGAAACATTTGCTTAACAATTAAACACGTTGCATCTTTACAAGTGAAAATACACTTTCAAATACAAATTCCTCCATTTGACCCTCATAAGGACACGACCGGACCCCAGCAATAAAACGACATATAACTAACACGTGGAGAAAATGAATGAATAAAAATGTGTATAGGAACACTTTATTTTGCTTTTCCTTTACCTCTAGCCATCGTTTGGCATAATGTGTTGTTTATGCAAGATGGATAAGACGCCCAATGCGCACAGCTGTCTCCTAGCAAGTGAAGGCACCACTGTATTCTGGACGCTTTAGTTTATTCTAGGAACAAGACACCTGGGCGTGTTAGATATCACGGGAAATCGTGGAGCCTCCTCTTTCGTTTGGTATGTGGACTGCGTGCCTAGCTCTTTCCGTTTTTGAGTTACAGGTACTTGAACGCACCTACCGATTTGCTGCGCGTCACAGCACTGGAGCACTGAATGAGAGGGTGCGTAGGATAATCCCGTGACTCTTTTTAGTCGGTACTTATTGTGTTAACTGTGTGATTGTGTAGAGGGGGGTCGTTAGACTACAGCTGTCCTCTCGCTTGTAACGAGCAATTGTAAACTCCTTTTCTGCAGTCTGAGAAGAAGATAATGCCAAAAGGGGTTGTGAATCAATGTGCAAAGTCTCTATAATAATAATATAAAGGATGCGCTTTTAATTGAATGCAGTCGGGCCACAGCCAAGAATTAGACATATCTACATCTGATTAATGAAGAGTAAGAGAGTGGTTTTAATCGGAATAATAATAGGCATAAAAGAACTTCCCTGACCGGGAATCGAACTCGGGCCGCAGCGGTGAAAGCGCCGAATCCTAACCACTAGACCACCAGGGACGTTGCTGAAGGAGTTTGTACGGCTGGCCAGGAATTTCTTTGCTATCAACGCTGTCGCATCAAAAACGGAACAGCCCCCAGGCCCTGCGCAATTGTTACAGGTGTCACTAGGACAGGTTCGTAATACCGGGGTAGCAACACCGTGGAAATGCGGACAAGGAAGCCAGACAATAAATCATGAAAGGGATTCATTTAAATTATTAAAACAATCAGATTAAAATATACTAAAATGGCCAAGCACATATATAAAACATAAAAACGAAATATTGGTCGCAATAACAAGAATAGTTGGATCAATAGCAGCAGTATTCACAATGATTATCACAATCCAAATATAGATTTAGCTACAGCAATAGCAACAACCATGGGCAAATATCTATAGCCATAACAGGAGTAGCTATCACAACTTAAATATAGGTTCGGCTACAGAAATAACCTGCTATATATCAATATCAGTAACGTTGGAAATGGTTACAGCAACAAACGTAATGTAATTGTCTAACAGCAGCAATCAATAAGAAAAGTTTACAACAATAGAAAGTCCCAAAGCCGTCTTCTCTGTGTTCCACGGTGGCATTAGCTGAGACTCGAATAGGCTACAACAGCTCTGGTTAGTGAGGGCCGTCACTGGAGACGTTTCTCTAAGAAAGTAAAACAAAATAAAAGAACTTCGGCTAAGCAATCCAAATTGTTGAAAGCAGGGCGATGCAGCAAGCACACACACAGCAGCAAAAGATTGCACACTTCACTTAGCGAGGGGGGAGGTATATTCGCCTCTTCCCCTCTAAATGCTCAATCCGCCTTAAACAGCGAACTCAACGCCTTCCCTCTCAGTTGCTTCCGGAGTTGGGTCTCTCAGCGGCAGCGACCTGCTGTACAAGTCCCTTGCTCAGATCCCTCAGGTAATTTCTCGCCTCTGTGTCCGTGTCTCCACAGCTGTGCGTTCCCGTGTCTCTTTGCCTGGAGCTCGCTCTGCTCTCTCAATCTGTCCGTCTCTTAAAACCATTTATTTAATTAAAAATAATAAGACCCACGTGAGGAATGCGCTTTAAAAGCAACATATTAATTGTCAATTAGGTGGAGAGGCAGTCTAGGCAAGTTATTATTATTTATTTCTTAGCAGACACCCTTATCCAGGGCGACTTACAATTGTTACAAGATATCACATTATACATTATACAGATATCACATTATTTTTACATACAGTTACCCATTGATACAGTTGGGTTTTTACTGGAGCAATCTAGGTAAAGTACCTTGCTCAAGGGTACAACAGCATTGTCCCCCACTGGGGATTGAACCCACAACCCTCCGGTCAAGGGTCCAGAGCTATCACCACTACTCCACACAAGTGCCGTGATTCAAAATTAGTGAAAATAAACAATAGCCAAACACACAATCAATAATAAATCGTGCAGTGAAAATACAAAATCATATCGTGATTTAAATAAAAAAAACAAGCACGCATGTATATAAACACAAAATAATAATAAAAAAAATAATAAAGTGTAAATGCACACCTGCAACACAATGACAGACAATGAATCATAATGAACTGCCATAATAAAGTGTGCTCCTTAGGAGAGATTAGACGGCTTCTACACCCGCGCTGTGAACAAATAGTGAGTGTTTCATCCTCTTTGGTTTGAGCAACTTTTTTTTGGGGACGAGGTGGCCGAGTGGTTAAGGCGATGGACTGCTAATCCATTGTGCTCTGCACGCGTGGGTTCGAATCCCATCCTCGTCGTAGCGTTTTTTATTATTATTATTACTGTTTCTCGTTCTCTTTTTTTTGGCAAAAGTGTTTATCCTGCGACTATAGGACAGTATTGGTCTGTGTTAGAGATGTTCCCCAACAGTAACACAAAAACAGCCTAAACTTTGCTGAAAAATAGTATAACCAAAGGCACCGCTGGGATTTGAACCCAGGATCTCCTGTTTACTAGACAGGCGCTTTAACCATCTAAGCCACGGCGCCCTGCCACACGCACAGAAATATGTGTCAGAAACCTGTGAAATGAAACCTATCAGGGACATTATTGCCTTTACTGTCATCCTCTACTGCAATGCAGGACTGTAAAATTAAGCGTGCGACATTTCTGAAATTAATCTGAAACACTTGAAAATGCGTATTACTTGTTATTAAAGAATTTCCGACCTCAGATATCGGAATCTGCATTGTATTTTATATGACTGATTGCACCCTCTTTGTCTAGATATATGACATTTGGTAGTTCACATGATCAAAACATATGGTTAAATTGAGGTCACACCGAGACTTGAACTCGGATGGCTGGATTCAGAGTCCAGAGTGCTAACCTTTACAACATGGAACCTCTGCTGAGCACCCTGGAGATGAATGGCTGTAACATCCTCAGCTCCCAGGTGTTAAATCCCCTACTGCTGACAACCCCTGGACCGCAAGGCTTTCTCCCCGTTCTGATTGCACACAGTCCTTCAACAAACATCAGTTTCTCCAGTTTGAATCCAAAATGCGACGTTTCATTTCTTGGTTCATACTGGCAGCAGGTCTCGAAAACTGGACTATCAGCACCCAATCGTGCACCACAAACACTGCTCACATTCAAATAAGACACATGTTCATTGACAATATATGTATTACACATGTAGATTTAGAAACTGTTTTAATAACATCGGCATTGCTCATTTAAAATAAGAAACATTTGCTTAACAATTAAACACGTTGCATCTTTAAAGTGAAAATACACTTTCAAATACAAATTCCTCCATTTGACCCTCATAAGGACACGACCGGACCCCAGCAATAAAACGACATATAACTAACACGTGGAGTAAATGAATGAATAAAAATGTGTATAGGAACACTTTATTTTGCTTTTCCTTTACCTCTAGCCATCGTTTGGCATAATGTGTTGTTTATGCAAGATGGATAAGACGCCCAATGCGCACAGCTGTCTCCTAGCAAGTGAAGGCACCACTGTATTCTGGACGCTGTAGTTTATTCTAGGAACAAGACACCTGGGCGTGTTAGATATCACGGGAAATCGTGGAGCCTCCTCTTTCGTTTGGTATGTGGACTGCGTGCCTAGCTCTTTCCGTTTTTGAGTTACAGGTACTTGAACGCACCTACCGATTTGCAGCGCGTCACAGCATTGGAGCACTGAACGAGAGGGTGCGTAGGATAATCCCGTGACTCTTTTTAGTCGGTACTTATTGTGTTAACTGTGTGATTGTGTAGAGGGGGGTCGTTAGACTACAGCTGTCCTCTCGCTTGTAACGAGCAATTGTAAACTCCTTTTCTTCAGTCTGAGAAGAAGATAATGCCAAAAGGGGTTGTGAATCAATGTGCAAAGTCTCTATAATAATAATATAAAGGATGCGCTTTTAATTGAATGCAGTCGGGCCACAGCCAAGAATTAGACATATCTACATCTGATTAATAAAGAGTAAGAGAGTGGTTTTAATCGGAATAATAATAGGCATAAAAGAACTTCCCTGACCGGGAATCGAACCCGGGCCGCGGCGGTGAGAGCGCCGAATCCTAACCACTAGACCACCAGGGACGTTGCTGAAGGAGTTTGTACGGCTGGCCAGGAATTTCTTTGCTATCAACGCTGTCGCATCAAAAACGGAACAGCCCCCAGGCCCTGCGCAATTGTTACAGGTGTCACTAGGACAGGTTCGTAATATCGGGGTAGCAACACCGTGGAAAAGCGGACAAGGAAGCCAGACAATAAATCATGAAAGGGATTCATTTAAATTATTAAAACAATCAGATTAAAATATACAAAAATGGCCAAGCACATACATAAAACATAAAAACGAAATATTGGTCGCAATAACAAGAATAGTTGGATCAATAGCAGCAGTATTCACAATGATTATCACAATTCAAATATAGATTTAGCTACAGCAATAGCAACAACAATGGGCAAATAGCTATAGCCATAACAGGAGTAGCTATCACAACTTAAATATAGGTTCGGCTACAGAAATAACCTGCTATATATCAATATCAGTAACGTTGGAAATGGTTACAGCAACAAACGTAATGTAATTGTCTAACAGCAGCAATCAATAAGAAAAGTTTACAACAATAGAAAGTCCCAAAGCCGTCTTCTCTGTGTTCCACGGTGGCATTAGCTGAGACTCGAATAGGCTACAACAGCTCTGGTTAGTGAGGGCCGTCACTGGAGACGTTTCTCTAAGAAAGTAAAACAAAATAAAAGAACTTCGGCTAAGCAATCCAAATTGTTGAAAGCAGGGCGATGCAGCAAGCACACACACAGCAGCTAAAGATTGCACACTTCACTTAGCGAGGGGGGAGGTATATTCGCCTCTTCCCCTCTAAATGCTCAATCCGCCTTAAACAGCGAACTCAACGCCTTCCCTCTCAGTTGCTTCCGGAGTTGGGTCTCTCAGCGGCAGCGACCTGCTGTACAAGTCCCTTGCTCAGATCCCTCAGGTAATTTCTCGCCTCTGTGTCCGTGTCTCCACAGCTGTGCGTTCCCGTGTCTCTTTGCCTGGAGCTCGCGCTGCTCTCTCAATCTGTCCGTCTCTTAAAACCATTTATTTAATTAAAAATAATAAGACCCACGTGAGGAATGCGCTTTAAAAGCAAAATATTAATTGTCAATTAAGTGGAGAGGCAGTCTAGGCAAGTTACTATTATTTATTTCTTAACAGACGCCCTTATCCAGGGCGATTTACAATTGTTACAAGATATCACATTATACATTATACAGATATCACATTAGTTTTACATACAGTTACCCATTTATACAGTTGGGTTTTTACTGGAGCATTCTAGGTAAAGTACCTTGCTCAAGGGTACAACAGCATTGTCCCCCATTGGGGATTGAACCCACAACCCTCCGGTCAAGGGTCCAGAGCTCTAACCACTACTCCACACAAGTTCCGTGATTCAAAATTAGTGAAAATAAACAATAGCCAAACACACAATCAATAATAAATCGTGCAGTGAAAATACAAAATCATATCGTGATTTAAATTAAAAAAAAAACAAGCACGCATGTATATAAACACAAAATAATAATAATAAAAATAATAAAGTGTAAATGCACACCTGCAACACAATGACAGACAATGAATCATAATGAACTGCCATAATAAAGTGTGCTCCTTAGGAGAGATGACGACTTCTACACCCGCGCTGTGAACAAATAGTGAGTGTTTCATCCTCTTTGGTTTGAGCAACTGGTTTTTGGGGACGAGGTGGCCGAGTGGTTAAGGCGATGGACTGCTAATCCATTGTGCTCTGCACGCGTGGGTTCGAATCCCATCCTCGTCGTAGCTATTTTTTTTATTATTATTACTGTTTCTCGTTCTCTTTTTTTTTGGCAAAAGTGTTTATCCTGCGACTATAGGACAGTATTGGTCTGTGTTAGAGATGTTCCCCAACAGTAACACAAAAACAGCCTAAACTTTGCTGAAAAATAGTATAACCAAAGGCACCGCTGGGATTTGAACCCAGGATCTCCTGTTTACTAGACAGGCGCTTTAACCATCTAAGCCACGGCGCCCTGCCACACGCAAAGAAATATGTGTCAGAGACCTGTGAAATGAAACCTATCAGGGACATTATTGCCTTTACTGTCATTCTCTACTGCAATGCAGGACTGTAAAATTAAGCGCGCGACATTTCTGAAATTAATCTGAAACACTTGAAAATGCGTATTACTTGTTATTAAACAATTTCCGACCTCAGATATCGGAATCTGCATTGTATTTTATATGACCGATTGTACCCTCTTTGTCTAGATATATGACATTTGGTAGTTCACATGATCAAAACATATGGTTAAATTGAGGTCACACCGAGACTTGAACTCGGATGGCTGGATTCAGAGTCCAGAGTGCTAACCTTTACAATATGGAACCTCTGCTGAGCACCCTGGAGATGAATGGCTGTAACATCCTCAGCTCCCAGGTGTTAGATCCCCTACTGCTGACAACCCCTGGACCGCAAGGCTTTCTCCCCGTTCTGATTGCACACAGTCCTTCCACAAACATCAGTTTCTCCAGTTTGAATCCAAAATGCGACGTTTCATTTCTTGGTTCATACTGGCAGCAGGTCTCGAAAACTGCACTATCAGCACCCAATCGTGCACCACAAACACTGCTCACATTCAAATAAGACACATGTTCATTGACAATATGTATTACACATGTAGATTTAGAAACTGTTTTAATAACATCGGCATTGCTCATTTAAAATAAGAAACATTTGCTTAACAATTAAACACGTTGCATCTTTACAAGTGAAAATACACTTTCAAATACAAATTCCTCCATTTGACCCTCATAAGGACACGACCGGACCCCAGCAATAAAACGACATATAACTAACACGTGGAGTAAATGAATGAATAAAAATGTGTATAGGAACACTTTATTTTGCTTTTCCTTTACCTCTAGCCGTCGTTTGGCATAATGTGTTGTTTATGCAAGATGGATAAGACGCCCAATGCGCACAGCTGTCTCCTAGCAAGTGAAGGCACCACTGTATTCTGGACGCTGTAGTTTATTCTAGGAACAAGACACCTGGGCGTGTTAGATATCACGGGAAATCGTGGAGCCTCCTCTTTCGTTTGGTATGTGGACTGCGTGCCTAGCTCTTTCCGTTTTTGAGTTACAGGTACTTGAACGCACCTACCGATTTGCTGCGCGTCACAGCACTGGAGCACTGAATGAGAGGGTGCGTAGGATAATCCCGTGACTCTTTTTAGTCGGTACTTATTGTGTTAACTGTGTGATTGTGTAGAGGGGGGTCGTTAGACTACAGCTGTCCTCTCGCTTGTAACGAGCAATTGTAAACTCCTTTTCTGCAGTCTGAGAAGAAGATAATGCCAAAAGGGGTTGTGAATCAATGTGCAAAGTCTCTATAATAATAATATAAAGGATGCGCTTTTAATTGAATGCAGTCGGGCCACAGCCAAGAATTAGACATATCTACATCTGATTAATAAAGAGTAAGAGAGTGGTTTTAATCGGAATAATAATAGGCATAAAAGAACTTCCCTGACCGGGAATCGAACCCGGGCCGCGGCGGTGAGAGCGCCGAATCCTAACCACTAGACCACCAGGGACGTTGCTGAAGGAGTTTGTACGGCTGGCCAGGAATTTCTTTGCTATCAACGCTGTCGCATCAAAAACGGAACAGCCCCCAGGCCCTGCGCAATTGTTACAGGTGTCACTAGGACAGGTTCGTAATACCGGGCTAGCAACACCGTGGAAATGCGGACAAGGAAGCCAGACAATAAATCATGAAAGGGATTCATTTAAATTATTAAAACAATCAGATTAAAATATACTAAAATGGCCAAGCACATATATAAAACATAAAAACGAAATATTGGTCGCAATAACAAGAATAGTTGGATCAATAGCAGCAGTATTCACAATGATTATCACAATTCAAATATAGATTTAGCTACAGCAATAGCAACAACAATGGGCAAATAGCTATAGCCATAACAGGAGTAGCTATCACAACTTAAATATAGGTTCGGCTACAGAAATAACCTGCTATATATCAATATCAGTAACGTTGGAAATGGTTACAGCAACAAACGTAATGTAATTGTCTAACAGCAGCAATCAATAAGAAAAGTTTACAACAATAGAAAGTCCCAAAGCCGTCTTCTCTGTGTTCCACGGTGGCATTAGCTGAGACTCGAATAGGCTACAACAGCTCTGGTTAGTGAGGGCCGTCACTGGAGACGTTTCTCTAAGAAAGTAAAACAAAATAAAAGAACTTCGGCTAAGCAATCCAAATTGTTGAAAGCAGGGCGATGCAGCAAGCACACACACAGCAGCTAAAGATTGCACACTTCACTTAGCGAGGGGGGAGGTATATTCGCCTCTTCCCCTCTAAATGCTCAATCCGCCTTAAACAGCGAACTCAACGCCTTCCCTCTCAGTTGCTTCCGGAGTTGGGTCTCTCAGCGGCAGCGACCTGCTGTACAAGTCCCTTGCTCAGATCCCTCAGGTAATTTCTCGCCTCTGTGTCCGTGTCTCCACAGCTGTGCGTTCCCGTGTCTCTTTGCCTGGAGCTCGCGCTGCTCTCTCAATCTGTCCGTCTCTTAAAACCATTTATTTAATTAAAAATAATAAGACCCACGTGAGGAATGCGCTTTAAAAGCAACATATTAATTGTCAATTAAGTGGAGAGGCAGTCTAGGCAAGTTACTATTATTTATTTCTTAACAGACGCCCTTATCCAGGGCGATTTACAATTGTTACAAGATATCACATTATACATTATACAGATATCACATTATTTTTACATACAGTTACCCATTTATACAGTTGGGTTTTTACTGGAGCAATCTAGGTAAAGTACCTTGCTCAAGGGTACAACAGCATTGTCCCCCACTGGGGATTGAACCCACAACCCTCCGGTCAAGGGTCCAGAGCCCTAACCACTACTCCACACAAGTGCCGTGATTCAAATCTTGTGAAAATAAACAATAGCCAAATACACAATCAATAATAAATCGTGCAGTGAAAATACAAAATCATATCGTGATTTAAATAAAAAAAAAACAAGCACGCATGTATATAAATACAAAATAATAATAAAAAAAATAATAAAGTGTAAATGCACACCTGCAACACAATGACAGACAATGAATCATAATGAACTGCCATAATAAAGTGTGCTCCTTAGGAGAGATTAGACGGCTTCTACAACCGCGCTGTGAACAAATAGTGAGTGTTTCATCCTCTTTGGTTTGAGCAACTGGTTTTCGGGGACGAGGTGGCCGAGTGGTTAAGGCGATGGCCTGCTAATCCATTGTGCTCTGCATGCGTGGGTTTAAATCCCATCCTGGTCGTAGCTTTTTTTTTATTACTGTTTCTCGTTCTCTTTTTTTTGGCAAAAGTGTTTATCCTGCGACTATAGGACAGTATTGGTCTGTGTTAGAGATGCTCCCCAACAGTAACACAAAAACAGCCTAAACTTTGCTGAAAAATAGTATAACCAAAGGCACCGCTGGGATTGGAACCCAGGATCTCCTGTTTACGAGACAGGCGCTTTAACCATCTAAGCCACGGCGCCCTGCCACACGCAAAGAAATATGTGTCAGAGACCTGTGAAATGAAACCTATCAGGGACATTATTGCCTTTACTGTCATTCTCTACTGCAATGCAGGACTGTAAAATTAAGCGCGCGACATTTCTGAAATTAATCTGAAACACTTGAAAATGCGTATTACTTGTTATTAAACAATTTCCGACCTCAGATATCGGAATCTGCATTGTATTTTATATGACCGATTGTACCCTCTTTGTCTAGATATATGACATTTGGAAGTTCACACGAGCAAAACATATGGTTAAATTGAGGTCACACCGAGACTTGAACTCGGATGGCTGGATTCAGAGTCCAGAGTGCTAACCTTTACAACATGGAACCTCTGCTGAGCACCCTGGAGATGAATGGTTGTAACATCCTCAGCTCCCAGGTGTTAAATCCCCTACTGCTGACAACCCCTGGACCGCAAGGCTTTCTCCCCGTTCTGATTGCACACAGTCCTTCAACAAACATCAGTTTCTCCAGTTTGAATCCAAAATGCGACGTTTCATTTCTTGGTTCATACTGGCAGCAGGTCTCGAAAACTGCACTATCAGCACCCAATCGTGCACCACAAACACTGCTCACATTCAAATAAGACACATGTTCATTGACAATATATGTATTACACATGTCGATTTAGAAACTGTTTTAATAACATCGGCATTGCTCATTTAAAATAAGAAACATTTGCTTAACAATTAAACACGTTGCATCTTTACAAGTGAAAATACACTTTCAAATACAAATTCCTCCATTTGACCCTCATAAGGACACGACCGGACCCCAGCAATAAAACGACATATAACTAACACGTGGAGAAAATGAATGAATAAAAATGTGTATAGGAACACTTTATTTTGCTTTTCCTTTACTTCTAGCCATCGTTTGGCATAATGTGTTGTTTATGCAAGATGGATAAGACGCCCAATGCGCACAGCTGTCTCCTAGCAAGTGAAGGCACCACTGTATTCTGGACGCTGTAGTTTATTCTAGGAACAAGACACCTGGGCGTGTTAGATATCACGGGAAATCGTGGAGCCTCCTCTTTCGTTTGGTATGTGGACTGCGTGCCTAGCTCTTTCCGTTTTTGAGTTACAGGTACTTGAACGCACCTACCGATTTGCTGCGCGTCACAGCACTGGAGCACTGAATGAGAGGGTGCGTAGGATAATCCCGTGACTCCTTTTAGTCGGTACTTATTGTGTTAACTGTGTGATTGTGTAGAGGGGGGTCGTTAGACTACAGCTGTCCTCTCGCTTGTAACGAGCAATTGTAAACTCCTTTTCTGCAGTCTGAGAAGAAGATAATGCCAAAAGGGGTTGTGAATCAATGTGCAAAGTCTCTATAATAATAATATAAAGGATGCGCTTTTAATTGAATGCAGTCGGGCCACAGCCAAGAATTAGACATATCTACATCTGATTAATGAAGAGCAAGAGAGTGGTTTTAATCGGAATAATAATAGGCATAAACGAACTTCCCTGACCGGGAATCGTGAAAACATTGTTGAAAAAAATGTTTCATTTGTTTTTAGCACTTAAAATGGTCCAATTTAGCCTTACCAAAACTTAAATCCCCCCCCCCCCAAAATTTGGGGGGGTACTTTGGGGTTCGTTACCTTGAGGCAACATTGAACCACTATAGAACAAATTATTTTAATTTCATGCATGACATTACATTTTCTTCTTGGAACAAAATGATAATTTTGACTCAGATTTAAAAACAATGAATCGTAATGCAACATTTTGAGTTAAAAATAAATTACAAATAAACAAAAACTACATTTGTCCAGTGATCCTGCGCAAATGTGTTCTGTCCAACTTACTGCTTGTGAAAGTCCACAAAGCAGTTCTTCTCAGCAGTGAAACAGAGGAAAACCCCACACTTCACACACTGCACCTTGATGATCCCTTTGCAGCCTGGGTATTTACATCTACCTCTGGTTTCTGCCCAAACAGGCTAGTGGTCTGTGTTGTCCTGGCAGACTGGGCCCACATGCCCTCTCTTCCTTTTTTCATCCAGACTTGCCTCAACACAGTGGGATGGTCTTACCTTCCGCTTCAGGTTGATTTTGTTCTGCTTGCAGAGACAGCTTGCTACCTCAATTTTAAACTCCAGTAAACTGAGCTGCTATTTCTTTTGGATGCCACACTCTCTGCAATCTCTCCGGTACAGGAGCCAAGCCTGCACAAGTGTGAAATCCATCATGTGGAAGCCAATGCGATGGTACCACTTCTTGGATCTTATCTTGGTTCGGTACACTGCAATGAGCATCCAGGAGGTCCACCCCACCCATGCTCTGGTTGTACAATTTGACTATATTGGTGCGTGCCACTTGAACAGCTTCCTTTCTCCTCTTGTCCCATCTCTCCACTGTGGAAGTTGAGTTGGCCACTGCATAGGTGCTCAGGAGAGTCACCGGACGGTTGTCAAACCATTTGACTGCCCTGAGGTACACACCATTGTGTTTTGCCACTTTCTCTTCAAAGGTTCCCCTTCTTTTGTTCTTCATTTCCTTGTCATTCATGAAGGTGCATCCAGCCAGACGATTCTGTCTAACTTTCCCCACACTGTGGATCTTTTTTATTTTTTGTAGAGCCACTTGCAGGTCAGTGCTACAGAACCAACTGATAATGATAATGTAATGCTGAAAAACTTTGATATATTATTCAATATTAGTATAATAAAATATATGGTAGAACAATATTCATTATATTTCAGTAGTAATGATGATAATCATAATCATGATGGTAATAGTAGGCTGGTTACATTAGAATATGACCACATGTAAACAAAAATAAATTGGAAAGTGAGGTTCCATTGTGGTTCAATGTTGCTTTGAGGCAACATACCTATTTCATTAATTTATCATAATATATATTATGTGAAAATTAGATAGTGATGAAAAATAATTCTTAACTTACCCAAGATTGTGAATCCATTTTTTATTGAAGAAAAAGCTGTAAAAATTGTTATTTTAGAGCAATTTTTAGGAGCAATCTAATGGCCGTCGCACATGTGCTATATCCTGATTTTAAAAGGTGTTGAAGAAAGGAAAAACTAGTCATGTGACCAAATGTAAGTATACTATTGGTTTATTTAGCTTCCTCCCTTAAAAAGAGAGAATTGCATTATGGTTGATGTTGTTTTTGTGTGTGTAAGGGAGCAAAAACTGGTATGTTACTTTGAGGTAACATTTGGCCATAGAGGGTTATATGACCGATTGTACCCTCTTTGTCTAGATATATGACATTCGGTAGTTCACATGATAAACACATATGGTTAACTTGAGGTCACACCGAGACTTGAACTCGGATGGCTGGATTCAGAGTCCAGAGTGCTAACCTTTACAACATGGAACCTCTGCTGAGCACCCTGGAGATGAATGGCTGTAACATCCTCATCTCCCAGGTTTTAAATCCCAAACTGCTGTCAACCCCTGGACCGCAAGGCTTTCTCCCCATTCTGATTGCACACAGTCCTTCAACAAACATCAGTTTCTCCAGTTTGAATCCGAAATGCGACGTTTCATTTCTTGGTTCATACTGGCAGCAGGTCTCGAAAACTGCACTATCAGCACCCAATTGTGCACCACAAACACTGCTCACATTCAAATAAGACACATGTTCATTGACAATATATGTATTACACATGTAGATTTAGAAACTGTTTTAATAACATCGGCATTGCTCATTTAAAATAAGAAACATTTGCTTAACAATTAAACACGTTGCATCTTTACAAGTGAAAATACACTTTCAAATACAAATTCCTCCATTTGACCCTCATAAGGACAAGACCGGACCCCAGCAATGAAACGACATATAACTAACACGTGGAGTAAATGAATGAATAAAAATGTGTATAGGAACACTTTATTTTGCTTTTCATTTACTGCTAGCCATCGTTTGGCATAATGTGTTGTTTATGCAAGATGGATAAGACGCCCAATGCGCACAGCTGTCTCCTAGCAAGTGAAGGCACCACTGTATTCTGGACGCTGTAGTTTATTCTAGGAACAAGACACCTGGGCATGTTAGATATCACGGGAAATCGTGGAGCATCCTCTTTCGTTTGGTATGTTGACTGCGTGCCTAGCTCTTTCCGTTTTTGAGTTACAGGTACTTGAACGCACCTACCGATTTGCTGCGCGTCACAGCACTGGAGCACTGAATGAGAGGATGCGTAGGATAATTCCGTGACTCTTTTTAGTCGGTACTTATTGTGTTAACTGTGTGATTGTGTAGAGGGGGGTCGTTAGACCACAGCTGTCCTCTCGCATGTAACGAGCAATTGTAAACTCCTTTTCTGCAGTCTGAGAAGAAGATAATGCCAAAAGGGGTTGTGAATCAATGTGCAAAGTCTCTATAATAATAATATAAAGGATGCGCTTTTAATTGAATGCAGTCGGGCCACAGCCAAGAATTAGACATATCTACATCTGATTAATGAAGAGTAAGAGAGTGGTTTTAATCGGAATAATAATAGGCATAAAAGAACTTCCCTGACCGGGAATCGAACCCGGGCCGCGGCGGTGAGAGCGCCGAATCCTAACCACTAGACCACCAGGGACGTTGCTGAAGGAGTTTGTACGGCTGGCCAGGAATTTCTTTGCTATCAACGCTGTCGCATCAAAAACGGAACAGCCCCCAGGCCCTGCGCAATTGTTACAGGTGTCACTAGGACAGGTTCGTAATACCGGGGTAGCAACACCGTGGAAATGCAGACAAGGAAGCCAGACAATAAATCATGAAAGGGATTCATTTAAATTATTAAAACAATCACATTAAAATATACTAAAATGGCCAAGCACATATATAAAACATAAAAACGAAATATTGGTCGCAATAACAAGAATAGTTGGATCAATAGCAGCAGTATTCACAATGATTATCACAATTCAAATATAGATTTAGCTACAGCAATAGCAACAACAATGGGCAAATAGCTATAGCCATAACAGGAGTAGCTTTCACAACTTAAATATAGGTTCGGCTACAGAAATAACCTGCTATATATCAATATCAGTAACGTTGGAAATGGTTACAGCAACAAACGTAATGTAATTGTCTAACAGCAGCAATCAATAAGAAAAGTTTACAACAATAGAAAGTCCCAAAGCCGTCTTCTCTGTGTTCCACGGTGGCATTAGCTGAGACTCGAATAGGCTACAACAGCTCTGGTTAGTGAGGGCCGTCACTGGAGACGTTTCTCTAAGAAAGTAAAACTAAATGAAAGAACTTCGGCTAAGCAATCCAAATTGTTGAAAGCAGGGCGATGCAGCAAGCACACAAACAGCAGCAAAAGATTGCACACTTCACTTAGCGAGGGGGAGGTATATTCGCCTCTTCCCCTCTAAATGCTCAATCCGCCTTAAACAGCGAACTCAACGCCTTCCCTCTCAGTTGCTTCCGGAGTTGGGTCTCTCAGCGGCAGCGACCTGCTGTACAAGTCCCTTGGTCAGATCCCTCAGGTAATTTCTCGCCTCTGTGTCCGTGTCTCCACAGCTGTGCGTTCCCGTGTCTCTTTGCCTGGAGCTCGCTCTGCTCTCTCAATCTGTCCGTCTCTTAAAACCATTTATTTAATTAAAAATAATAAGACCCACGTGCGGAATGCACTTTAAAATCAACACATTAATTGTCAATTAGGTGGAGAGTCAGTCTAGGCAAGTTATTATTATTTATTTCTTAACAGACGCCCTTATCCAGTGCGACTTACAATTGTTACAAGATATCACATTATACATTATACAGATATCACATTATTTTTACATACAGTTACCCATTTTTTCAGTTGGGTTTTTACTGGAGCAATCTAGGTAAAGTACCTTGCTCAAGGGTACAACAGCATTGTCCCCCACTGGGGATTGAACCCACAACCCTCCGGTCAAGGGTCCAGAGCTCTAACCACTACTCCACACAAGTGTCGTGATTCGAAATTAGTGAAAATAAACAATAGCCAAACACACAATCAATAATAAATCGTGCAGTGAAAATACAAAATCATATCGTAATTTAAATTTAAAAAAAACAAGCACGCATGTATATAAACACAAAATAATAAAAAAAAAATAATAAAGTGTAAATGCACACCTGCAACACAATGACAGACAATGAATCATAATGAACTGCCATAATAAAGTGTGCTCCTTAGGAGAGATTAGACGGCTTCTACACCCGCGCTGTGAACAAATAGTGAGTGTTTCATCCTCTTTGGTTTGAGCAACTGGTTTTTGGGGACGAGGTGGCCGAGTGGTTAAGGCGATGGACTGCTAATCCATTGTGCTCTGCACGCGTGGGTTCGAATCCCATCCTCGTCGTAGCTTTTTTTTTATTATTATTACTGTTTCTCGTTCTCTTTTTTTTGGCAAAAGTGTTTATCCTGCGACTATAGGACAGTATTGGTCTGTGTTAGAGATGTTCCCCAACAGTAACACAAAAACAGGCTAAACTTTGCTGAAAAATAGTATAACCAAAGGCACCGCTGAGATTTGAACCCAGGATCTCCTGTTTACTAGACAGGCGCTTTAACCATCTAAGCCACGGCGCCCTGCCACATGCAAAGAAATATGTGTCAGAGACCTGTGAAATGAAACCTATCAGGGACATTATTTCCTTTACTGTCATTCTCTACTGCAATGCAGGACTGTAAAATTAAGCGCGCGACATTTCTGAAATTAATCTGAAACACTTGAAAATGCGTATTACTTGTTATTAAACAATTTCCGACATCAGATATCGGAATCTGCGTTGTATTTTATATGACCGATTGTACCCTCTTTGTCTAGATATATGACATTTGGTAGTTCACATGATCAAAACATATGGTTAAATTGAGGTCACACCGAGACTTGAACTCGGATGGCTGGATTCAGAGTCCAGAGTGCTAACCTTTACAACATGGAACCTCTGCTGAGCACCCTGGAGATGAATGGCTGTAACATCCTCAGCTCCCAGGTGTTAAATCCCCTACTGCTGACAACCCCTGGACCGCAAGGCTTTCTCCCCGTTCTGATTGCACACAGTCCTTCAACAAACATCAGTTTCTCCAGTTTGAATCCAAAATGCGACGTTTCATTTCTTGGTTCATACTGGCAGCAGGTCTCGAAAACTGCACTATCAGCACCCAATCGTGCACCACAAACACTGCTCACATTCAAATAAGACACATGTTCATTGACAATATATGTATTACACATGTAGATTTAGAAACTGTTTTAATAACATCGGCATTGCTCATTTAAAATAAGAAACATTTGCTTAACAATTAAACACGTTGCATCTTTACAAGTGAAAATACACTTTCAAATACAAATTCCTCCATTTGACCCTCATAAGGACACGACCGGACCCCAGCAATAAAACGACATATAACAAACACGTGGAGTAAATGAATGAATAAAAATGTGTATAGGAACACTTTATTTTGCTCTTCCTTTACCTCTAGTCATCGTTTGGCATAATGTGTTGTTTATGCAAGATGGATAAGACGCCCAATGTGCACAGCTGTCTCCTAGCAAGTGAAGGCACCACTGTATTCTGGACGCTGTAGTTTATTCTAGGAACAAGACACCTGGGCGTGTTAGATATCACGGGAAATCGTGGAGCCTCCTCTTTCGTTTGGTATGTGGACTGCATGCCTAGCTCTTTCCGTTTTTGAGTTACAGGTACTTGAACGCACCTACCGATTTGCTGCGCGTCACAGCACTGGAGCACTGAATGAGAGGGTGCGTAGGATAATCCCGTAACTCTTTTTAGTCGGTACTTATTGTGTTAACTGTGTGATTGTGTAGAGGGGGGTCGTTAGACTACAGCTGTCCTCTCGCTTGTAACGAGCAATTGTAAACTCCTTTTCTGCAGTCTGAGAAGAAGTTAATGCCAAAAGGGGTTGTGAATCAATGTGCAAAGTCTCTATAATAATAATATAAAGGATGCGCTTTTAATTGAATGCAGTCGGGCCACAGCCAAGAATTAGACATATCTACATCTGATTAATGAAGAGTAAGAGAGTGGTTTTAATCGGAATAATAATAGGCATAAAAGAACTTCCCTGACCGGGAATCGAACCCGGGCCGCGGCGGCGAGAGCGCCGAATCCTAACCACTAGACCACCAGGGACGTTGCTGAAGGAGTTTGTACGGCTGGCCAGGAATTTCTTTGCTATCAACGCTGTCGCATCAAAAACGGAACAGCCCCCAGGCCCTGCGCAATTGTTACAGGTGTCACTAGGACAGGTTCGTAATACCGGGGTAGCAACACCGTGGAAATGCAGACAAGGAAGCCAGACAATAAATCATGAAAGGGATTCATTTAAATTATTAAAACAATCAGATTAAAATATACTAAAATGGCCAAGCACATATATAAAACATAAAAACGAAATATTGGTCGCAATAACAAGAATAGTTGGATCAATAGCAGCAGTATTCACAATGATTATCACAATTCAAATATAGATTTAGCTACAGCAATAGCAACAACAATGGGCAAATAGCTATAGCCATAACAGGAGTAGCTATCACAACTTAAATATAGGTTCGGCTACAGAAATAACCTGCTATATATCAATATCAGTAACGTTGGAAATGGTTACAGCAACAAACGTAATGTAATTGTCTAACAGCAGCAATCAATAAGAAAAGTTTACAACAATAGAAAGTCCCAAAGCCGTCTTCTCTGTGTTCCACGGTGGCATTAGCTGAGACTCGAATAGGCTACAACAGCTCTGGTTAGTGAGGGCCGTCACTGGAGACGTTTCTCTAAGAAAGTAAAACTAAATGAAAGAACTTCGGCTAAGCAATCCAAATTGTTGAAAGCAGGGCGATGCAGCAAGCACACAAACAGCAGCAAAAGATTGCACACTTCACTTAGCGAGGGGGGAGGTATATTCGCCTCTTCCCCTCTAAATGCTCAATCCGCCTTAAACAGCGAACTCAACGCCTTCCCTCTCAGTTGCTTCCGGAGTTGGGTCTCTCAGCGGCAGCGACCTGCTGTACAAGTCCCTTGGTCAGATCCCTCAGGTAATTTCTCGCCTCTGTGTCCGTGTCTCCACAGCTGTGCGTTCCCGTGTCTCTTTGCCTGGAGCTCGCTCTGCTCTCTCAATCTGTCCGTCTCTTAAAACCATTTATTTAATTAAAAATAATAAGACCCACGTGCGGAATGCGCTTTAAAAGCAACACATTAATTGTCAATTAGGTGGAGAGGCAGTCTAGGCAAATTATTATTATTTATTTCTTAGCAGACGCCCTTATCCAGTGCGACTTACAATTGTTACAAGATATCACATTATACATTATACAGATATCACATTATTTTTACATACAGTTACCCATTTATACAGTTGGGTTTTTACTGGAGCAATCTAGGTAAAGTACCAAGCTCAATGGTACAACAGCATTGTCCCCCACTGGGGATTGAACCCACAACTCTCCGGTCAAGGTTCCAGAGCTCTAAACACTACTCCACACAAGTGTCGTGATTCACAACTAGTGAAAATAAACAATAGCCAAACACACAATCAATAATAAATCGTGCAGTAAAAATACAAAATCATATCGTGATTTAAATAAAAAAAAAACAAGCACGCATGTATATAAACACAAAATAATGAAAAAAATAATAAAGTGTAAATGCACACCTGCAACACAATGCCAGACAATGAATCATAATGAACTGCCATAATAAAGTGTGCTCCTTAGGAGAGATTAGACGGCTTCTACACCCGCGCTGTGAACAAATAGTGAGTGTTTCATCCTCTTTGGTTTGAGCAACTGGTTTTTGGGGACGAGGTGGCCGAGTGGTTAAGGCGATGGACTGCTAATCCATTGTGCTCTGCACGCGTGGGTTCGAATCCCATCCTCGTCGTAGCTTTTTTTTTATTATTATTACTGTTCCTCGTTCTCTTTTTTTGGCAAAAGTGTTTATCCTGCGACTATAGGACAGTATTGGTCTGTGTTAGAGATGTTCCCCAACAGTAACACAAAAACAGGCTAAACTTTGCTGAAAAATAGTATAACCAAAGGCACCGCTGGGATTTGAACCCAGGATCTCCTGTTTACTAGACAGGCGCTTTAACCATCTAAGCCACGGCGCCCTGCCACACGCAAAGAAATATGTGTCAGAGACCTGTGAAAAGAAACCTATCAGGGACATTATTGCCTTTACTGTCATTCTCTACTGCAATGCAGGACTGTAAAATTAAGCGCGCGACATTTCTGAAATTAATCTGAAACACTTGAAAATGCGTATTACTTGTTATTAAACAATTTCCGACCTCAGATATCGGAATCTGCATTGTATTTTATATGACCGATTGTACCCTCTTTGTCTAGATATATGACATTTGGTAGTTCACATGATCAAAACATATGGTTAAATTGAGGTCACACCGAGACTTGAACTCGGATGGCTGGATTCAGAGTCCAGAGTGCTAACCTTTACAACATGGAACCTCTGCTGAGCACCCTGGAGATGAATGGCTGTAACATCCTCAGCTCCCAGGTGTTAAATCCCCTACTGCTGACAACCCCTGGACCGCAAGGCTTTCTCCCCGTTCTGATTGCACACAGTCCTTCAACAAACATCAGTTTCTCCAGTTTGAATCCAAAATGCGACGTTTCATTTCTTGGTTCATACTGGCAGCAGGTCTCGAAAACTGCACTATCAGTACCCAATCGTGCACCACAAACACTGCTCACATTCAAATAAGACAAATGTTCATTGACAATATATGTATTACACATGTAGATTTAGAAACTGTTTTAATAACATCGGCATTGCTCATTTAAAATAAGAAACATTTGCTTAACAATTAAACACGTTGCATCTTTACAACTGAAAATACACTTTCAAATACAAATTCCTCCATTTGACCCTCATAAGGACACGACCGGACCCCAGCAATAAAACGACATATAACTAACACGTGGAGTAAATGAATGAATTAAAATGTGTATAGGAACACTTTATTTTGCTTTTCCTTTACCTCTAGCCATCGTTTGGCATAATGTGTTGTTTATGCAAGATGGATAAGACGCCCAATGCGCACAGCTGTCTCCTAGCAAGTGAAGGCACCACTGTATTCTGGACGCTGTAGTTTATTCTAGGAACAAGACACCTGGGCGTGTTAGATATCACTGGAAATCGTGGAGCCTCCTCTTTCGTTTGGTATGTGGACTGCGTGCCTAGCTCTTTCCGTTTTTGAGTTACAGGTACTTGAACGCACCTACCGATTTGCTGCGCGTCACAGCACTGGAGCACTGAATGAGAGGGTGCGTAGGATAATCCCGTGACTCTTTTTAGTCGGTACTTATTGTGTTAACTGTGTGATTGTGTAGAGGGGGGTCGTGAGACTACAGCTGTCCTCTCGCTTGTAACGAGCAATTGTAAACTCCTTTTCTGCAGTCTGAGAAGAAGATAATGCCAAAAGGGGTTGTGAATCAATGTGCAAAGTCTCTATAATAATAATATAAAGGATGCGCTTTTAATTGAATGCAGTCGGGCCACAGCCAAGAATTAGACATATCTACATCTGATTAATGAAGAGTAAGAGAGTGGTTTTAATCGGAATAATAATAGGCATAAAAGAACTTCCCTGACCGGGAATCGAACCCGGGCCGCGGCGGTGAGAGCGCCGAATCCTAACCACTAGACCACCAGGGACGTTGCTGAAGGAGTTTGTACGGCTGGCCAGGAATTTCTTTGCTATCAACGCTGTCGCATCAAAAACGGAACAGCCCCCAGCCCCTGTGCAATTGTTACAGGTGTCACTAGGACAGGTTCGTAATACCGGGGTAGCAACACCGTGGAAATGCAGACAAGGAAGCCAGACAATAAATCATGAAAGGGATTCATTTAAATTATTAAAACAATCAGATTAAAATATACTAAAATGGCCAAGCACATATATAAAACATAAAAACGAAATATTGGTCGCAATAACAAGAATAGTTGGATCAATAGCAGCAGTATTCACAATGATTATCACAATTCAAATATAGATTTAGCTACAGCAATAGCAACAACAATGGGCAAATAGCTATAGCCATAACAGGAGTAGCTATCACATCTTAAATATAGGTTCGGCTACAGAAATAACCTGCTATATATCAATATCAGTAACGTTGGAAATGGTTACAGCAACAAACGTAATGTAATTGTCTAACAGTAGCAATCAATAAGAAAAGTTTACAACAATAGAAAGTCCTAAAGCCGTCTTCTCTGTGTTCCACGGTGGCATTAGCTGAGACTCGAATAGGCTACAACAGCTCTGGTTAGTGATGGCCGTCACTGGAGACGTTTCTCTAAGAAAGTAAAACAAAATAAAAGAACTTCGGCTAAGCAATCCAAATTGTTGAAAGCAGGGCGATGCAGCAAGCACACACACAGCAGCAAAAGATTGCACACTTCACTTAGCGAGGGGGGAGGTATATTCGCCTCTTCCCCTCTAAATGCTCAATCCGCCTTCAACAGCGAACTCAACGCCTTTCCTCTCAGTTGCTTCCGGAGTTGGGTCTCTCAGCGGCAGCGACCTGCTGTACATTCCCTTGCTCAGATCCCTCAGGTAATTTCTCGCCTCTGTGTCCGTGTCTCCACAGCTGTGCGTTCCCGTGTCTCTTTGCCTGGAGCTCGCTCTGCTCTCTCAATCTGTCCGTCTCTTAAAACCATTTATTTAATTAAAAATAATAAGACCCACGTGCGGAATGCGCTTTAAAAGCAACACATTAATTGTCAATTAGGTGGAGAGGCAGTCTAGGCAAGTTATTATTATTACTATTATTTATTTCTTAGCAAACGCCCTTATCCAGGGCGACTTACAATTGTTACAAGATATCACATTACACGTTATACAGATATCACATTATTTTTACATACAGTTACCCATTTATATAGTTGGGTTTTAACCGGAGCAATCTAGGAAAAGTACCATGCTCAAGGGTACAACAGCATTGTCCCCCACTGCGGATTGAACCCACAACCCTCCGGTCAAGGGTCCAGAGCTCTAACCACTACTCCACACAAGTGCCGTGATTCAAAATTAGTGAAAATAAACAATAGCCAAACACACAATCAATAATAAATCGTGCAGTGAAAATACAAAATCATATCGTGATTTAAATTAAAAAAAAACAAGCACGCATGTATATAAACACAAAATAAAAAAAGAAAATAATAAAGTGTAAATGCACACCTGCAACACAATGACAGACAATGAATCATAATGAACTGCCATAATAAAGTGTGCTCCTTAGGAGAGATTAGACGGCTTCTACACCCGCGCTGTGAACAAATAGTGAGTGTTTCATCCTCTTTGGTTTGAGCAACTGGTTTTTGGGGACGAGGGTGCCGAGTGGTTAAGGCGATGGACTGCTAATCCATTGTGCTCTGCACGCGTGGGTTCGAATCCCATCCTCGTCGTAGCTTTTTCATTTATTATTATTACTGTTTCTCGTTCTCTTTTTTTTGGCAAAAGTGTTTATCCTGCGACTATAGGACAGTATTGGTCTGTGTTAGAGATGTTCCCCAACAGTAACACAAAAACAGGCTAAACTTTGCTGAAAAATAGTATAACCAAAGGCACCGCTGGGATTTGAACCCAGGATCTCCTGTTTACTAGACAGGCGCTTTAACCATCTAAGCCACGGCGCCCTGCCACACGCAAAGAAATATGTGTCAGAGACCTGTGAAATGAAACCTATCAGGGACATTATTGCCTTTACTGTCATTCTCTACTGCAATGCAGGACTGTAAAATTAAGCGCGCGACATTTCTGAAATTAATCTGAAACACTTGAAAATGCGTATTACTTGTTATTAAACAATTTCCGACCTCAGATATCGGAATCTGCATTGTATTTTATATGACCGATTGTACCCTCTTTGTCTAGATAATGATTTCCATTACACGAGAGTAGATGTTAAAACTTCATGCTGATTTGAACTCGGCTCTCGCCAAGATAAGCACCAACTAAGACGTAGCTTTACAGTAAACTAATGTGATCCATATGTGTCTCCATCCATTTACGTTTCCTTCCATATGATGATGTAGATATCCTTCTGTCTGGTGTTAATGGCTGAAGTGTAATGCTGGCTCCAGGGATCAGCTTATTTTGCCTCCCTGGCGCATCAGCACACACAACGGCTGCGATGCTGGCTCCGGGGATCAACCAAAGTGCGGCCTCCCCAGCGCATCAGCATGACAACCGTCTGGATTGAGCTAAGTAGGGTACATCTCTGGGGTTTTCAAGTGGGCACCTTCCATCCTCAGTGTTTCATCGACTAGCCCACGACACCTCAAGAGGGCTCGACGGTGATTCTGGCGTCCCAGCATCTCCCCCCTCCGTCCCCCACTCAACTCAGCCCAGCTTACTTACCTGTCCCCAGCCAGAATCTTTCCGTCTCAACCACAGCCAGTTGCTGCTCCTTTCTGCTGCTTCAGATAAGTTCTTCACTGTGCGACGCAACTCTTGGCCACTGAATCCGACGTCTCTGAGAAACCGGGTTGTAGAGTGTGCCACAAATCCTCGACAACCCACTTCCACTGGGTAAACCCGAACTCTCCATCCTCGCTGTTCCGCTTCAGTGGCTAGTTGAGCATACCGCAGTTTCTTCCTCTCATACGCCTCATCTACAGCATCCTCCCATGGCACTGTTAACTCTACCAGGTGAACAAGGCGTGCTGATCCAGACCACAAGACAATATCTGGTCGAAGGTTAGTGGTGGCAATCTCAGGTGGAAAAATAAGCCGCTGACCAACATCTGCCAGCATTTTCCAGTCTCTAGCAGCTTCCAGTTGTCCTGGGCGAGAATTGGTTTTAACACCTTTTCTTGGTGGTTGCTCTCCTGGGCGGAGGAATGTTGTCTTTTGTGTGTAATGTTTTGATGGAACAGGTGACAACTTATTGGTCATGTTACGCTTGTCTTCCAATGCTAAGGCCAAACATTGCAGCACCTGGTCATGGCGCCAAGTAAACCGTCCTTGGCTAAGAGCCACCTTACATCCTGTCAAAATGTGCCTTAATGTTGCAGGTGATGAACACAAAGGACATGAGGGATCCTCTCCTACCCAGAGGTTTAGGTTCTGTGGTGATGGGAGAACATCATATGTTGACCTGATGAGGAAACTGATCCTGCTCTGTTCCATTGACCATAGGTCTTTCCAGCCAATCTTGCGTTGTTCCACACTCTCCCATCTCATCAATTTTCCCTGCTTGGCCTGGGAAATGGCCTTTATACACCTCATCCTCTCCTCCTGCTTTTGCACCTCGTTGACTACCAGCTTCCTCCTTTGAGCTGGGGCCGCCTTGTGCCATGTAGGAGGAGTTGAACTGAAACCAAGACCCCCTCTTCCATGCTGAACTTGCCCCATGATATCACCAATTCGAAGGGCAGCCTTTGCATCTTCCACAGCTTTCTTTGCCGCCCACTTTCTTCCAGTTTTCAACACAGGTGCTGCCTCCCTTACGCATTTATCGCGTGACTCTACTAAAGTCATTTCCAGTCTGACCTTGGCGCACTTAAACTCCTCGGTTAGAGCAGAGACTGGTAGCTGCAGTATTCCTTTACCATAAAGTCCCACTCTGCTGAGGCAGCGTGGAACTCCCAACCATTTCCTGATGTATGAACTGATTAAAGCTTCCAACTTCTCTACTGTTGTCAAAGAAACCTCGTACACAGTCAGTGGCCACAGCAACCTCGGCAGTAGACCAAACTGAAAGCACCAGAGTTTTAGTTTACCTGGTAGAGCGCAGCTGTCTATGCTCTTCAACCCTTCCACTGCTTGTTGTCTAACTTCTCCAACACGAACTGTGTCCTTTAGATCCCCGTCGTACCATCTCCCAAGACTCTTCACTGGCTTCTCAGACACTGTTGGTATTGCCTCACCATTAATGAAGAATGTTTTATCTACTACTTTGCCTTTAATTATAGAGATGCTCCTTGATTTAGTGGGCTTGAATTGCATTCGTGCCCATTCAATGTTATTGGTTAATTTGCCCAATAATCGATTAGTGCAGGCTACTGTTGTAGTCATGGTTGTCATGTCATCCATGTATGCTCGAATTGGTGGTAGTCGCATTCCAGAAGCCAAGCGCTCTCCTCCTACTACCCATTTTGATGCCCTAATGATTACTTCCATTGCCATGGTAAAAGCCAGTGGAGAAATGGTGCATCCTGCCATTATTCCAACCTCTAGGCATTGCCATGTAGTGCTGAATTCTGAAGTTGAAAAACTGAATTGCAAATCTCCAAAATAGGCTTTCACTAAATTTGTTATTGTCATCGTACACTGAAAAAATCAAATGCTGCCCAAAGTAGTTCATGTGGCACTGAACCATATGCATTAGCCAAATCCAGGAATGTCACATGGAGCTCCTTCCTCTCCTTTTTAGCTGATTGAATTTGTTGCCAGATCACATTGATGTGTTCTAAGCAACCTGGGAAACCTGGAATGCCCACTTTTTGTATTGAAGTGTCAATGAAGCAGTTCTTTAATAGGTAAGCTGACAATCTCTGAGCAATAATGCTGAAGAAAATCTTGCCTTCTACGTTTAATAGGGAAATGGGACGAAACTGACTGATGCTTGTAGAATCTTTTTCTTTAGGTATAAAGACTCCACGTGCTCGGCGCCATGCTCTTGGTACAACCTGTTTTTCCCATGCCACTTTTATCAATTTCCACAGAATTCGTAGAACTCCTGAAGCACTCTTGTACACTCTCTACAGAACTCCATTAGGCCCTGGAGATGATGAAGCCCTTGCTTTTTTCACAGCTTGCTCTATTTCTTTCCACTTAGGTGCACAGTCCTCCATTTGGTATTCTGGTGGATTGATAGGTGGGATGTCTGATGGAATTGACATAGGCTCCTGCCTTTTTGAATCTGTATGTGTTTCCTCCAAATATCTCTCCAGCTCAACCTTAGATGCTTTTAGTGTGCCATTCTTCTCACTGGTGAATAACTTCTTTACAAATTTGAATGGGTCTTTATAAAAGTTAGCTCTCGCACGCTCCTTCTTTTTGTAGCGTTTCCGTAGGCGCTCAGCTCTGCGCAATGTTGCAAGCTTATCTTTTATGACCCTTTGTAAGAGATTGAGTCCCTCCTTCTGACTTTGTTCTGCTCTTCTCCATTGGTTCCTCAGCTGTCTCCTTTCTCTAACTAAGCGTTCAATCTCCTGCTGCCGTCTAGACTTTCCAGGAATAGTTTGTACTTTTTCCTTCCTTTTTTCAACTCCAAACCTCTCACTTCCATATGCGTAGATGATGTCCCCAAATTTATCCAGCTTCTTTTCAACTGTTCCACTTAATCTTTCCAATGCAACGCAGAGATCTGTGTTTACTGTGTCCCATGCAGTTTTCTCACAAGCTCTTGGCCATTTAACTCCAGGCTTGTGCCCGTTGAGGGTCTTTTCTCTCTTATGCTGGTTTGTCTGACCGGGTTCACAAGGATCATTAGGTTCATCACTAACTGTGTCCATGCAAGTCCTCCTCACATCTATGACAGGGGTGCTGATATCCTGCGAACTGTGGTTTGCTTCCTGTCGCTGGATTTCATTCGACTGACTTGACTGACTTCGTAAGAAGTACTGATCAATGCGAGGCCCTTGTCCCTGACATTTGGTAGTTCACATGATCAAAACATATGGTTAAATTGAGGTCACACCGAGACTTGAACTCGGATGGCTGGATTCAGAGTCCAGAGTGCTAACCTTTACAACATGGAACCTCTGCTGAGCACCCTGGAGATGAATGGCTGTAATATCCTCAGCTCCCAGGTGTTAAATCCCCTACTGCTGACAACCCCTGGACCGCAAGGCTTTCTCCCCGTTCTGATTGCACACAGTCCTTCAACAAACATCAGTTTCTCCAGTTTGAATCCAAAATGCGACGTTTCATTTCTTGGTTCATACTGGCAGCAGGTCTCGAAAACTGCACTATCAGCACCCAATCGTGCACCACAAACACTGCTCACATTCAAATAAGACACATGTTCATTGACAATATATGTATTACACATGTAGATTTAGAAACTGTTTTAATAACATCGACATTGCTCATTTAAAATAAGAAACATTTGCTTAACAATTAAACACGTTGCATCTTTACAAGTGAAAATACACTTTCAAATACAAATTCCTCCATTTGACCCTCATAAGGACACGACCGGACCCCAGCAATAAAACGACATATAACTAACACGTGGAGTAAATGAATGAATAAAAATGTGTATAGGAACACTTTATTTTGCTTTTCCTTTACCTCTAGCCATCGTTTGGCATAATGTGTTGTTTATGCAAGATGGATAAGACGCCCAATGCGCACAGCTGTCTCCTAGCAAGTGAAGGCACCACTGTATTCTGGACGCTGTAGTTTATTCTAGGAACAAGACACCTGGGCGTGTTAGATATCACGGGAAATCGCGGAGCCTCCTCTTTCGTTTGGTATGTGGACTGCGTGCCTAGCTCTTTCCGTTTTTGAGTTACAGGTACTTGAACGCACCTACCGTTTTGCTGCGCGTCACAACACTGGAGCACTGAATGAGAGGGTGCGTAGGATAATCCCGTGACCCTTTTTAGTCGGTACTTATTGTGTTAACTGTGTGATTGTGTAGAGGGGGGTCGTGAGACTACAGCTGTCCTCTCGCTTGTAACGAGCAATTGTAAACTCCTTTTCTGCAGTCTGAGAAGAAGATAATGCCAAAAGGGGTTGTGAATCAATGTGCAAAGTCTCTTTAATAATAATATAAAGGATGCGCTTTTAATTGAATGCAGTCGGGCCACAGCCAAGAATTTGACATATCTACATCTGATTAATGAAGAGTAAGAGAGTGGTTTTAATCGGAATAATAATAGGCATAAAAGAACTTCCCTGACCGGGAATCGAACCCGGGCCGCGGCGGTGAGAGCGCCGAATCCTAACCACTAGACCACCAGGGACGTTGCTGAAGGAGTTTGTACGCCTGCCAGGAATTTCTTTGCTATCAACGCTGTCGCATCAAAAACGGAACAGCCCCCAGCCCCTGTGCAATTGTTACAGGTGTCACTAGGACAGGTTCGTAATACCGGGGTAGCAACACCGTGGAAATGCAGACAAGGAAGCCAGACAATAAATCATGAAAGGGATTCATTTAAATTATTAAAACAATCAGATTAAAATATACTAAAATGGCCAAGCACATACATAAAACATAAAAACGAAATATTGGTCGCAATAACAAGAATAGTTGGATCAATAGCAGCAGTATTCACAATGATTATCACAATTCAAATATAGATTTAGCTACAGCAATAGCAACAACAATGGGCAAATAGCTATAGCCATAACAGGAGTAGCTATCACAACTTAAATATAGGTTCGGCTACAGAAATAACCTGCTATATATCAATATCAGTAACGTTGGAAATGGTTAAGGCAACAAACGTAATGTAATTGTGTAACAGCAGCAATCAATAAGAAAAGTTTACAACAATAGAAAGTCCCAAAGCCGTCTTCTCTGTGTTCCACGGTGGCATTAGCTGAGACTCGAATAGGCTACAACAGCTCTGGTTAGTGAGGGCCGTCACTGAAGACGTTTCTCTAAGAAAGTAAAACAAAATAAAAGAACTTCGGCTAAGCAATCCAAATTGTTGAAAGCAGGGCGATGCAGCAAGCACACACACAGCAGCAAAAGATTGCACACTTCACTTAGCGAGGGGGGAGGTATATTCGCCTCTTCCCCTCTAAATGCTCAATCCGCCTTAAACAGCGAACTCAACGCCTTCCCTCTCAGTTGCTTCCGGAGTTGGGTCTCTCAGCGGCAGCGACCTGCTGTACAAGTCCCTTGGTCAGATCCCTCAGGTAATTTCTCGCCTCTGTGTCCGTGTCTCCACAGCTGTGCGTTCCCGTGTCTCTTTGCCTGGAGCTCGCTCTGCTCTCTCAATCTGTCCGTCTCTTAAAACTATTTATTTAATTAAAAATAATAAGACCCACGTGCGGAATGCGCTTTAAAAGCAACATATTAATTGTCAATTAGGTGGAGAGGCAGTCTAGGCAAGTTATTATTATTACTATTATTTATTTCTTAGCAGACGCCCTTATCCAGGGCGACTTACAATTGTTACAAGATATCACATTATACATTATACAGATATCACATTATTTTTACATACAGTTACCCATTTATATAGTTGGGTTTTTACTGGAGCAATCTAGGTAAAGTACCTTGCTCAAGGGTACAACAGCATTGTCCCCCACTGGGGATTAAACCCACAACTCTCCGGTCAATGTTCCAGAGCTCTAAACACTACTCCACACAAGTGCCGTGATTCAAAATTAGTGAAAATAAACAATAGCCAAACACACAATCAATAATAAATCGTGCAGTGAAAATACAAAATCATATCGTGATTTAAATTAAAAAAAAACAAGCACGCATGTATATAAACACAAAATAAAAAAAGAAAATAATAAAGTGTAAATGCACACCTGCAACACAATGACAGACAATGAATCATAATGAACTGCCATAATAAAGTGTGCTCCTTAGGAGAGATTAGACGGCTTCTACACCCGCGCTGTGAACAAATAGTGAGTGTTTCATCCTCTTTGGTTTGAGCAACTGGTTTTTGGGGACGAGGGTGCCGAGTGGTTAAGGCGATGGACTGCTAATCCATTGTGCTCTGCACGCGTGGGTTCGAATCCCATCCTCGTCGTAGCTTTTTCATTTATTATTATTACTGTTTCTCGTTCTCTTTTTTTTGGCAAAAGTGTTTATCCTGCGACTATAGGACAGTATTGGTCTGTGTTAGAGATGTTCCCCAACAGTAACACAAAAACAGGCTAAACTTTGCTGAAAAATAGTATAACCAAAGGCACCGCTGGGATTTGAACCCAGGATCTCCTGTTTACTAGACAGGCGCTTTAACCATCTAAGCCACGGCGCCCTGCCACACGCAAAGAAATATGTGTCAGAGACCTGTGAAATGAAACCTATCAGGGACATTATTGCCTTTACTGTCATTCTCTACTGCAATGCAGGACTGTAAAATTAAGCGCGCGACATTTCTGAAATTAATCTGAAACACTTGAAAATGCGTATTACTTGTTATTAAACAATTTCCGACCTCAGATATCGGAATCTGCATTGTATTTTATATGACCGATTGTACCCTCTTTGTCTAGATAATGATTTCCATTACACGAGAGTAGATGTTAAAACTTCATGCTGATTTGAACTCGGCTCTCGCCAAGATAAGCACCAACTAAGACGTAGCTTTACAGTAAACTAATGTGATCCATATGTGTCTCCATCCATTTACGTTTCCTTCCATATGATGATGTAGATATCCTTCTGTCTGGTGTTAATGGCTGAAGTGTAATGCTGGCTCCAGGGATCAGCTTATTTTGCCTCCCTGGCGCATCAGCACACACAACGGCTGCGATGCTGGCTCCGGGGATCAACCAAAGTGCGGCCTCCCCAGCGCATCAGCATGACAACCGTCTGGATTGAGCTAAGTAGGGTACATCTCTGGGGTTTTCAAGTGGGCACCTTCCATCCTCAGTGTTTCATCGACTAGCCCACGACACCTCAAGAGGGCTCGACGGTGATTCTGGCGTCCCAGCATCTCCCCCCTCCGTCCCCCACTCAACTCAGCCCAGCTTACTTACCTGTCCCCAGCCAGAATCTTTCCGTCTCAACCACAGCCAGTTGCTGCTCCTTTCTGCTGCTTCAGATAAGTTCTTCACTGTGCGACGCAACTCTTGGCCACTGAATCCGACGTCTCTGAGAAACCGGGTTGTAGAGTGTGCCACAAATCCTCGACAACCCACTTCCACTGGGTAAACCCGAACTCTCCATCCTCGCTGTTCCGCTTCAGTGGCTAGTTGAGCATACCGCAGTTTCTTCCTCTCATACGCCTCATCTACAGCATCCTCCCATGGCACTGTTAACTCTACCAGGTGAACAAGGCGTGCTGATCCAGACCACAAGACAATATCTGGTCGAAGGTTAGTGGTGGCAATCTCAGGTGGAAAAATAAGCCGCTGACCAACATCTGCCAGCATTTTCCAGTCTCTAGCAGCTTCCAGTTGTCCTGGGCGAGAATTGGTTTTAACACCTTTTCTTGGTGGTTGCTCTCCTGGGCGGAGGAATGTTGTCTTTTGTGTGTAATGTTTTGATGGAACAGGTGACAACTTATTGGTCATGTTACGCTTGTCTTCCAATGCTAAGGCCAAACATTGCAGCACCTGGTCATGGCGCCAAGTAAACCGTCCTTGGCTAAGAGCCACCTTACATCCTGTCAAAATGTGCCTTAATGTTGCAGGTGATGAACACAAAGGACATGAGGGATCCTCTCCTACCCAGAGGTTTAGGTTCTGTGGTGATGGGAGAACATCATATGTTGACCTGATGAGGAAACTGATCCTGCTCTGTTCCATTGACCATAGGTCTTTCCAGCCAATCTTGCGTTGTTCCACACTCTCCCATCTCATCCATTTTCCCTGCTTGGCCTGGGAAATGGCCTTTATACACCTCATCCTCTCCTCCTGCTTTTGCACCTCGTTGACTACCAGCTTCCTCCTTTGAGCTGGGGCCGCCTTGTGCCATGTAGGAGGAGTTGAACTGAAACCAAGACCCCCTCTTCCATGCTGAACTTGCCCCATGATATCACCAATTCGAAGGGCAGCCTTTGCATCTTCCACAGCTTTCTTTGCCGCCCACTTTCTTCCAGTTTTCAACACAGGTGCTGCCTCCCTTACGCATTTATCGCGTGACTCTACTAAAGTCATTTCCAGTCTGACCTTGGCGCACTTAAACTCCTCGGTTAGAGCAGAGACTGGTAGCTGCAGTATTCCTTTACCATAAAGTCCCACTCTGCTGAGGCAGCGTGGAACTCCCAACCATTTCCTGATGTATGAACTGATTAAAGCTTCCAACTTCTCTACTGTTGTCAAAGAAACCTCGTACACAGTCAGTGGCCACAGCAACCTCGGCAGTAGACCAAACTGAAAGCACCAGAGTTTTAGTTTACCTGGTAGAGCGCAGCTGTCTATGCTCTTCAACCCTTCCACTGCTTGTTGTCTAACTTCTCCCACACGAACTGTGTCCTTTAGATCCCCGTCGTACCATCTCCCAAGACTCTTCACTGGCTTCTCAGACACTGTTGGTATTGCCTCACCATTAATGAAGAATGTTTTATCTACTACTTTGCCTTTAATTATAGAGATGCTCCTTGATTTAGTGGGCTTGAATTGCATTCGTGCCCATTCAATGTTATTGGTTAATTTGCCCAATAATCGATTAGTGCAGGCTACTGTTGTAGTGTCACAAAGACGGCCAGAGTGGGTGGCGTCAGACCAGAAAAGGAATACACAGAGACGGTGATGGTGATGAGAAATGCTGAGTGCAATGGCTGCACTCAGCGTTTAATGACAAAATAAAAGGTTTAAACAGAAAACACGGGACACGGCACTTGCGCCAAAATAAATAGACAAACGAAACGAACTAAACAGTGCACAGACAGACGAACAAAACACGGTGAGCAGATACAACTAATTTACGTTCTTACTTTGTTTTATTTTCTCCTTCTCTCTCTCCCGTTCTCCACTCACCGAACACCAACCCCGACTGAATGAAAATGTGCATTTATATATACTGTTGTGCTGGGATTCAATTACTAATTAATTCTTCACTTGAATCCCAGCACGTGAATTAATTCTGTGCAACCCCATGCTCGCATATTATATTTTAAATGCACGTGCGTGATGTGCAATCCCGTGCCTAAATACAAATATACAATTTAAACACACGTGAAACACAGACCTGTTTATATCCCGTGAACCAATCTATACACCAACATTAACATACGCACGCATACATACATACACAGAACACACAAATGCACACAGGGGCGGGGGACTTTGCCACATATACCCCCCCTTGTGCGCAGCACACATGGCCTCAACGGCCACCTCCCCCCTTAAAAACCCAGCAGTCCAGAACAAAGTCTCGGGCTGGGAAGGGAGGCTTCAGTGGGCCCTTGGCTGGCAATGCTGTCAGCACCCCTGCCGGTAGTGGCACGGCTGACAGCCTGTTGGTCCCGTCCTGCAGCGAAAAAGCTGCGGGGGCAGGTGGTCCCCCGACCTCCCCCTTCTTCGTAGCCGGCAGCTCCCTCCTGTGGGGCTCTGGCCACAAGAACTCCTGCAGCGAAACTGCTGCTGGGGAAAGTGGTCTCCAGACCTCCTCCCCCTTCTTCGTGGCCGGCAGCTCCCCTTTCTGGGGCTCCGGCCACCGTACTCCCTGCGGAGGTACGGGCAGCAGAGGCAGCTCCTGCTCCTCTGCTCCGGGCGGTGGTGGAGGCAGAGGCAGCTCCAGCTCCTCTGCTCCTGGCGGTGGTGGATGCAGAGGCAGCTCCAGCTCCTCTGCTCCTGGCGGTGGTGGAGGCAGAGGCAGCTCCAGCTCCTCTGCTCCTTGCGGTGGTGGTGGCAGAGGCAGCTCCAGCTCCTCTGCTCCTTGCGGTGGTGGTGGCGGAGGCAGAGGCAGCTCCTGCTCCTCTGCTCCTGGAGGTGGTGGTGGCGGAGGCAGAGGCAGCTCCTGCTCCTCTGCTCCTGGAGGTGGTGGAGGCAGAGGCAGCTCCTGCTCCTCTGCTCCTTGCGGTGGTGGTGGCGGAGGCAGAGGCAGCTCCTGCTGCTCTGCTCCTGGAGGTGGTGGTGGCGGAGGCAGAGGCAGCTCCTGCTCCTCTGCTCCTGGAGGTGGTGGAGGCAGAGGCAGCTCCTGCTCCTCTGCTCCTGGAGGTGGTGGAGGCAGAGGCAGCTCCAGCTCCTCTGCTCCTGGCGGTGCTGGCTCCCTCTGCTGTGGCGGCTGGGCATGTGCACGCCGTGCTGCCTTCAGCAGCATAGCGAGAGGCTGCTGGGGGACACCAGCATCCTGCCCTTCTCCCCCCCAAAAATTTTCAGGGGGTTGAGCCTGTAACTCCTCCCCTTCTGGCTCTTGGGGCTGAACCAGCAGGCATTTTCCCTCTGCTGGTGGCTTGGGTCCCAGGGCTGTGGAAGCCCCGACTTGCCTCCCTTTGGGCTGTGGACGCACCGACTCCTCCCTGTTGGGCTGTGGACACCCCGACTCCTCCCTGTTGGGCTGTGGACGCCCCGACTCCTCCCTGTTGGGCTGTGGACGCCCCGACTCCTCCCTGTTGGGCTGTGGACCTTCGGGCTCCTCCCACTCAGGCGTAGGACGTTCGGGCTCCTCCCACTCAGGCGTAGGACGTTCGGGCGCCTCCCACTCAGGCGTAGGACGTTCGGGCTCCTCCCACTCAGGCGTAGGACATTCGGGCTCCTCCCACTCAGGCGTAGGACGTTCGGGCTCCTCCCACTCGGGCTGTGGACGCTCAGGCTCCTCCCATTTGGGCTGTGGACACTCAGGCTCCTCCCGCTCGGGCTGTGGACGCTCAGGCTCCTCCCGATCGGGCTGTGGACGCTCAGGCTCCTCCCCATAACTGCGGAAGGGACAGTGGGCGAACAGGTGATCCTGGTCGCAGAGGAGGCACCCCGACGATGGCTTGTTACATCGCCGTGGATGCCTGGCCCTTAGGCGGCACTCCTCCTCCCTGTCCTTCACCTCTTTATCTGTCTCCCGCTTGGGCTGTGGAGGCAAAACCAGCAGGCATTCACCCTCTGCTGGTGGAGATGGGGACAGCAGGTACTCCTCTGCTGGTGGTCCTGCTACCTGGGCTGCTGTTCCATTTATGGTTGCCTCCAGGTAGCTGAGGACAAACTCCACACCTTCCTCCAAGGTGTTTGGGGTGTGTTCCTCCTGATATGCCTCCCATCTCTCACTGTCCATCATCCACAGGGCCCGGACGACTATGGGCAGAGACTGGGCCTCCAGCCCAGCATTTTCTAGGAACCAGTCCCGCAGTTTGACGGCGTCTTCTGCCATTATATATATATATATATATATATATATATATATATATATATATATATATTTTTTTTTTTTTTAAACAAAACCCCTCCTGGTCTGACGCTTGGAGGCGCGGCTATCCCACGATGACACCACGTGTCACAAAGACAGCCAGAGTGGGTGGCGTCAGACCAGAAAAGGAATACACAGAGAGATGTGGTTTGGTATAAGCTGGGCGCGTGATCGCGCTCAGCATTTAATAAACAGAAAATAAAAGGTTTGAAACACAAAAAACACGGGACACGGCACTTGCGCCAAAATAAATAGACAAACAAAACGAACTAAACAGTGCACAGACAGACGAACAAAACAAGGTGAGCAGATACAACTAATTTACGTTCTTACTTTGTTTTATTTTCTCCTTCTCTCTCTCCCGTTCTCCACTCACCGAACACCAACCCCGACTGAATGAAAATGTGCATCTATATATACTGTTGTGCTGGGATTCAATTACTAATTAATTCTTCACTTGAATCCCAGCACGTGAATTAATTCTGTGCAACCCCGTGCTCGCATATTATATTTTAAATGCACGTGCGTGATGTGCAATCCCGTGCCTAAATACAAATATACAATTTAAACACACGTGAAACACAGACCTGTTTATATCCCGTGTACCAATCTATACACCAACATTAACATACGCACGCATACATACATACACAGAACACACAAATGCACACAGGGGCGGGGCACTTTGCCACATGTAGTCATGGTTGTCATGTCATCCATGTATGCTCGAATTGGTGGTAGTCGCATTCCAGAAGCCAAGCGCTCTCCTCCTACTACCCATTTTGATGCCCTAATGATTACTTCCATTGCCATGGTAAAAGCCAGTGGAGAAATGGTGCATCCTGCCATTATTCCAACCTCTAGGCATTGCCATGTAGTGCTGAATTCTGAAGTTGAAAAACTGAATTGCAAATCTCCAAAATAGGCTTTCACTAAATTTGTTATTGTCATCGGTACACTGAAAAAATCAAATGCTGCCCAAAGTAGTTCATGTGGCACTGAACCATATGCATTAGCCAAATCCAGGAATGTCACATGGAGCTCCTTCCTCTCCTTTTTAGCTGATTGAATTTGTTGCCAGATCACATTGATGTGTTCTAAGCAACCTGGGAAACCTGGAATGCCCGCTTTTTGTATTGAAGTGTCAATGAAGCAGTTCTTTAATAGGTAAGCTGACAATCTCTGAGCAATAATGCTGAAGAAAATCTTGCCTTCTACGTTTAATAGGGAAATGGGACGAAACTGACTGATGCTTGTAGAATCTTTTTCTTTAGGTATAAAGACTCCACCTGCTCGGCGCCATGCTCTTGGTACAACCTGTTTTTCCCATGCCACTTTCATCAATTTCCACAGAATTCGTAGAACTCCTGAAGCACTCTTGTACACTCTGTACGGAACTCCATTAGGCCCTGGAGATGATGAAGCCCTTGCTTTTTTCACAGCTTGCTCTATTTCTTTCCACTTAGGTGCACAGTCCTCCATTTGGTATTCTGGTGGATTGATAGGTGGGATGTCTGATGGAATTGACATAGGCTCCTGCCTTTTTGAATCTGTATGTGTTTCCTCCAAATATCTCTCCAGCTCAACCTTAGATGCTTTTAGTGTGCCATTCTTCTCACTGGTGAATAACTTCTTTACAAATTTGAATGGGTCTTTATAAAAGTTAGCTCTCGCACGCTCCTTCTTTTTGTAGCGTTTCCGTAGGCGCTCAGCTCTGCGCAATGTTGCAAGCTTATCTTTGATGACCCTTTGTAAGAGATTGAGTCCCTCCTTCTGACTTTGTTCTGCTCTTCTCCATTGGTTCCTCAGCTGTCTCCTTTCTCTAACTAAGCGTTCAATCTCCTGCTGCCGTCTAGACTTTCCAGGAATAGTTTGTACTTTTTCCTTCCTTTTTTCAACTCCAAACCTCTCACTTCCATATGCGTAGATGATGTCCCCAAATTTATCCAGCTTCTTTTCAACTGTTCCACTTAATCTTTCCAATGCAACGCAGAGATCTGTGTTTACTGTGTCCCATGCAGTTTTCTCACAAGCTCTTGGCCATTTAACTCCAGGCTTGTGCCCGTTGAGGTTCTTTTCTCTCTTATGCTGGTTTGTCTGACCGGGTTCACAAGGATCATTAGGTTCATCACTAACTGTGTCCATGCAAGTCCTCCTCACATCTATGACAGGGGTGCTGATATCCTGCGAACTGTGGTTTGCTTCCTGTCACTGGATTTCATTCGACTGTCTTGACTGACTTCATAAGAAGTACTGATCAATGCGAGGCCCTTGTCCCTTCTCCCTCAAGCTTTTCATTCTCCCTTGATGAATCTTCAAACCCCTGACCGTTGTCGCCTTGCTCCAGCCGCAGACACAAACCTGGAGTTCCATGTCTTTGTTAACTGCAGATCTTGAACTAGTCTTTTGTGAAGTACTCTCCATACTCATATCCGTTTCCGTTCCTAAGTCGTTAACCGTGTTGTCCAACGTTGAGTCATCTTCCGCCCCCGCTCTCGCAGACTCTAGGGGTATTTTTCTCTTTAATTTCTTAGAAGCCTTGGGCGGGTGTCTCCAGCATCCTGTAAACACAGAGCTGGATACTGCCGACAAGGGTAGCTAACCCTTACCAGCCCCAATGGGGTCTCTTTCCTCCTGTCAGCTGTCTCTCCAGGCTGTCACAAGGTCTTTCCCTTGTTGCCAGCTGCACTATTCACAGCAGTCACTGGACGTATCCAGATCTTCATGATTTCCATTACACGAGAGTAGATGTTAAAACTTCATGCTGATTTGAACTCGGCTCTCGCCAAGATAAGCACCAACTAAGACGTAGCTTTACAGTAAACTAATGTGATCCATATGTGTCTCCATCCATTTACGTTTCCTTCCATATGATGATGTAGATATCCTTCTGTCTGGTGTTAATGGCTGAAGTGTAATGCTGGCTCCAGGGATCAGCTTATTTTGCCTCCCTGGCGCATCAGCACACACAACGGCTGCGATGCTGGCTCCGGGGATCAACCAAAGTGCGGCCTCCCCAGCGCATCAGCATGACAACCGTCTGGATTGAGCTAAGTAGGGTACATCTCTGGGGTTTTCAAGTGGGCACCTTCCATCCTCAGTGTTTCGTCGACTAGCCCACGACACCTCAAGAGGGCTCGACGGTGATTCTGGCGTCCCAGCATCACCCCCCTCCGTCCCCCACTCAACTCAGCCCAGCTTACTTACCTGTCCCCAGCCAGAATCTTTCCGTCTCAACCACAGCCAGTTGCTGCTCCTCTCTGCTGCTTCAGATAAGTTCTTCACTGTGCGACGCAACTCTTGGCCACTGAATCCGACGTCTCTGAGAAACCGGGTTGTAGAGTGTGCCACAAATCCTCGACAACCCACTTCCACTGGGTAAACCCGAACTCTCCATCCTCGCTGTTCCGCTTCAGTGGCTAGTTGAGCATACCGCAGTTTCTTCCTCTCATACGCCTCATCTACAGCATCCTCCCATGGCACTGTTAACTCTACCAGGTGAACAAGGCGTGCTGATCCAGACCACAAGACAATATCTGGTCGAAGGTTAGTGGTGGCAATCTCAGGTGGAAAAATAAGCCGCTGACCAACATCTGCCAGCATTTTCCAGTCTCTAGCAGCTCCCAGTTGTCCTGGGCGAGAATTGGTTTTAACACCTTTTCTTGGTGGTTGCTCTCCTGGGCGGAGGAATGTTGTCTTTTGTGTGTAATGTTTTGATGGAACAGGTGACAACTTATTGGTCATGTTACGCTTGTCTTCCAATGCTAAGGCCAAACATTGCAGCACCTGGTCATGGCGCCAAGTAAACCGTCCTTGGCTAAGAGCCACCTTACATCCTGTCAAAATGTGCCTTAATGTTGCAGGTGATGAACACAAAGGACATGAGGGATCCTCTCCTACCCAGAGGTTTAGGTTCTGTGGTGATGGGAGAACATCATATGTTGACCTGATGAGGAAACTGATCCTGCTCTGTTCCATTGACCATAGGTCTTTCCAGCCAATCTTGCGTTGTTCCACACTCTCCCATCTCATCCATTCTCCCTGCTTGGCCTGGGAAATGGCCTTTATACACCTCATCCTCTCCTCCTGCTTTTGCACCTCGTTGACTACCAGCTTCCTCCTTTGAGCTGGGGCCGCCTTGTGCCATGTAGGAGGAGTTGAACTGAAACCAAGACCCCCTCTTCCATGCTGAACTTGCCCCATGATATCACCAATTCGAAGGGCAGCCTTTGCATCTTCCACAGCTTTCTTTGCCGCCCACTTTCTTCCAGTTTTCAACACAGGTGCTGCCTCCCTTACGCATTTATCGCGTGACTCTACTAAAGTCATTTCCAGTCTGACCTTGGCGCACTTAAACTCCTCGGTTAGAGCAGAGACTGGTAGCTGCAGTATTCCTTTACCATAAAGTCCCACTCTGCTGAGGCAGCGTGGAACTCCCAACCATTTCCTGATGTATGAACTGATTAAAGCTTCCAACTTCTCTACTGTTGTCAAAGAAACCTCGTACACAGTCAGTGGCCACAGCAACCTCGGCAGTAGACCAAACTGAAAGCACCAGAGTTTTAGTTTACCTGGTAGAGCGCAGCTGTCTAGGCTCTTCAACCCTTCCACTGCTTGTTGTCTAACTTCTCCCACACGAACTGTGTCCTTTAGATCCCCGTCGTACCATCTCCCAAGACTCTTCACTGGCTTCTCAGACACTGTTGGTATTGCCTCACCATTAATGAAGAATGTTTTATCTACTACTTTGCCTTTAATTATAGAGATGCTCCTTGATTTAGTGGGCTTGAATTGCATTCGTGCCCATTCAATGTTATTGGTTAATTTGCCCAATAATCGATTAGTGCAGGCTACTGTTGTAGTCATGGTTGTCATGTCATCCATGTATGCTCGAATTGGTGGTAGTCGCATTCCAGAAGCCAAGCGCTCTCCTCCTACTACCCATTTTGATGCCCTAATGATTACTTCCATTGCCATGGTAAACGCCAGTGGAGAAATGGTGCATCCTGCCATTATTCCAACCTCTAGGCATTGCCATGTAGTGCTGAATTCTGAAGTTGAAAAACTGAATTGCAAATCTCCAAAATAGGCTTTCACTAAATTTGTTATTGTCATCGGTACACTGAAAAAATCAAATGCTGCCCAAAGTAGTTCATGTGGCACTGAACCATATGCATTAGCCAAATCCAGGAATGTCACATGGAGCTCCTTCCTCTCCTTTTTAGCTGATTGAATTTGTTGCCAGATCACATTGATGTGTTCTAAGCAACCTGGGAAACCTGGAATGCCCGCTTTTTGTATTGAAGTGTCAATGAAGCAGTTCTTTAATAGGTAAGCTGACAATCTCTGAGCAATAATGCTGAAGAAAATCTTGCCTTCTACGTTTAATAGGGAAATGGGACGAAACTGACTGATGCTTGTAGAATCTTTTTCTTTAGGTATAAAGACTCCACCTGCTCGGCGCCATGCTCTTGGTACAACCTGTTTTTCCCATGCCACTTTCATCAATTTCCACAGAATTCGTAGAACTCCTGAAGCACTCTTGTACACTCTCTACGGAAATCCATTAGGCCCTGGAGATGATGAAGCCCTTGCTTTTTTCACAGCTTGCTCTATTTCTTTCCACTTAGGTGCACAGTCCTCCATTTGGTATTCTGGTGGATTGATAGGTGGGATGTCTGATGGAATTGACATAGGCTCCTGCCTTTTTGAATCTGTATGTGTTTCCTCCAAATATCTCTCCAGCTCAACCTTAGATGCTTTTAGTGTGCCATTCTTCTCACTGGTGAATAACTTCTTTACAAATTTGAATGGGTCTTTATAAAAGTTAGCTCTCGCACGCTCCTTCTTTTTGTAGCGTTTCCGTAGGCGCTCAGCTCTGCGCAATGTTGCAAGCTTATCTTTGATGACCCTTTGTAAGAGATTGAGTCCCTCCTTCTGACTTTGTTCTGCTCTTCTCCATTGGTTCCTCAGCTGTCTCCTTTCTCTAACTAAGCGTTCAATCTCCTGCTGCCGTCTAGACTTTCCAGGAATAGTTTGTACTTTTTCCTTCCTTTTTTCAACTCCAAACCTCTCACTTCCATATGCGTAGATGATGTCCCCAAATTTATCCAGCTTCTTTTCAACTGTTCCACTTAATCTTTCCAATGCAATGCAGAGATCTGTGTTTACTGTGTCCCATGCAGTTTTCTCACAAGCTCTTGGCCATTTAACTCCAGGCTTGTGCCCGTTGAGGTTCTTTTCTCTCTTATGCTGGTTTGTCTGACCGGGTTCACAAGGATCATTAGGTTCATCACTAACTGTGTCCATGCAAGTCCTCCTCACATCTATGACAGGGGTGCTGATATCCTGCGAACTGTGGTTTGCTTCCTGTCGCTGGATGTCATTCGACTGACTTGACTGACTTTGTAAGAAGTACTGATCAATGCGAGGCCCTTGTCCCTGACATTTGGTAGTTCACATGATCAAAACATATGGTTAAATTGAGGTCACACCGAGACTTGAACTCGGATGGCTGGATTCAGAGTCCAGAGTGCTAACCTTTACAACATGGAACCTCTGCTGAGCACCCTGGAGATGAATGGCTGTAACATCCTCAGCTCCCAGGTGTTAAATCCCCTACTGCTGACAACCCCTGGACCGCAAGGCTTTCTCCCCGTTCTGATTGCACACAGTCCTTCAACAAACATCAGTTTCTCCAGTTTGAATCCAAAATGCGACGTTTCATTTCTTGGTTCATACTGGCAGCAGGTCTCGAAAACTGCACTATCAGCACCCAATCGTGCACCACAAACACTGCTCACATTCAAATAAGACACATGTTCATTGACAATATATGTATTACACATGTAGATTTAGAAACTGTTTTAATAACATCGGCATTGCTCATTTAAAATAAGAAACATTTGCTTAACAATTAAACACGTTGCATCTTTACAAGTGAAAATACACTTTCAAATACAAATTCCTCCATTTGACCCTCATAAGGATACGACCGGACCCCAGCAATAAAACGACATATAACTAACACGTGGAGTAAATGAATGAATAAAAATGTGTATAGGAACACTTTATTTTGCTTTTCCTTTACCTCTAGCCATCGTTTGGCATAATGTGTTGTTTATGCAAGATGGATAAGACGCCCAATGCGCACAGCTGTCTCCTAGCAAGTGAAGGCACCACTGTATTCTGGACGCTGTAGTTTATTCTAGGAACAAGACACCTGGGCGTGTTAGATATCACGGGAAATCGTGGAGCCTCCTCTTTCGTTTGGTATGTGGACTGCGTGCCTAGCTCTTTCCGTTTTTGAGTTACAGGTACTTGAACGCACGTACCGATTTGCTGCGCGTCACAGCACTGGAGCAATGAATGTGAGGGTGCGTAGGATAATCCCGTGACTCTTTTTAGTCGGTACTTATTGTGTTAACTGTGTGATTGTGTAGAGGGGGGTCGTTAGACTACAGCTGTCCTCTCGCTTGTAACGAGCAATTGTAAACTCCTTTTCTGCAGTCTGAGAAGAAGATAATGCCAAAAGGGGTTGTGAATCAATGTGCAAAGACTCTATAATAATAATATAAAGGATGCGCTTTTAATTGAATGCAGTCGGGCCACAGCCAAGAATTAGACATATCTACATCTGATTAATGAAGAGTAAGAGAGTGGTTTTAATCGGAATAATAATAGGCATAAAAGAACTTCCCTGACCGGGAATCGAACCCGGGCCGCGGCGGTGAGAGCGCCGAATCCTAGCCACTAGACCACCAGGGACGTTGCTGAAGGCGTTTGTACGGCTGGCCAGGAATTTCTTTGCTATCAACGCTGTCGCATCAAAAACGGAACAGCCCCCAGGCCCTGCGGAATTGTTACAGGTGTCACTAGGACAGGTTCGTAATACCGGGGTAGCAACACCGTGGAAATGCAGACAAGGAAGCCAGACAATAAATCATGAAAGGGATTCATTTAAATTATTAAAACAATTAGATTAAAATATACTAAAATGGCCAAGCACATACATAAAACATAAAAACGAAATATTGGTCGCAATAACAAGAATAGTTGGATCAATAGCAGCAGTATTCACAATGATTATCACAATTCAAATATAGATTTAGCTACAGCAATAGCAACAACAATGGGCAAATAGCTATAGCCATAACAGGAGTAGCTATCACAACTTAAATATAGGTTCGGCTACAGAAATAACCTGCTATATATCAATATCAGTAACGTTAAAAATGGTTACAGCAACAAACGTAATGTAATTGTCTAACAGCAGCAATCAATAAGAAAAGTTTACAACAATAGAAAGTCCCAAAGCCGTCTTCTCTGTGTTCCACGGTGGCATTAGCTGAGACTCGAATAGGCTACAACAGCTCTGGTTAGTGAGGGCCGTCACTGGAGACGTTTCTCTAAGAAAGTAAAACAAAATAAAAGAACTTCGGCTAAGCAATCCAAATTGTCGAAAGCAGGGCGATGCAGCAAGCACACACACAGCAGCAAAAGATTGCACACTTCACTTAGCGAGGGGGGAGGTATATTCGCCTCTTCCCCTCTAAATGCTCAATCCGCCTTAAACAGCGAACTCAACGCCTTCCCTCTCAGTTGCTTCCGGAGTTGGGTCTCTCAGCGGCAGCGGCCTGCTGTACAAGTCCCTTGGTCAGATCCCTCAGTTAATTTCTCGCCTCTGTGTCCGTGTCTCCACAGCTGTGCGTTCCCGTGTCTCTTTGCCTGGAGCTCGCTCTGCTCTCTCAATCTGTCCGTCTCTTAAAACCATTTATTTAATTAAAAATAATAAGACCCACGTGCGGAATGCGCTTTAAAAGCAACATATTAATTGTCAATTAGGTGGAGAGGCAGTCTAGGCAAGTTATTATTATTTATTTCTTAGCAGACGCCCTTATCCAGGGCGACTTACAATTGTTACAAGATATCACATTATACAGATATCACATTATTTTTACATACAGTTACCCATTTATACAGTTGGGTTTTTACTGGAGCAATCTAGGTAAAGTACCTTGCTCAAGGGTACAACAGCATTGTCCCCCACTGGGGATTGAACCCACAACCCTCCGGTCAAGGGTCCAGTGCTCTAACCACTACTCCACACAAGTGCCGTGATTCAAAATTAGTGAAAATAAACAATAGCCAAACACACAATCAATAATAAATCGTGCAGTGAAAATACAAAATCATATCGTGATTTAAATAAAAAAAAAACAAGCACGCATGTATATAAACACAAAATAATAATAAAAAAATAATAAAGTGTAAATGCACACCTGCAACACAATGACAGACAATGAATCATAATGAACTGCCATAATAAAGTGTGCTCCTTAGGAGAGATTAGACGGCTTCTACACCCGCGCTGTGAACAAATAGTAAGTGTTTCATCCTCTTTGGTTTGAGCAACTGGTTTTTAGGGACGAGGTGGCCGAGTGGTTAAGGCGATGGACTGCTAATCCATTGTGCTCTGCATGCGTGGGTTCGAATCCCATCCTCGTCGTAGCTTTTTTTTTTTTATTATTATTACTGTTTCTCGTTCTCTTTTTTTTTGGCAAAAGTGTTTATCCTGCGACTATAGGACAGTATTGGTCTGTGTTAGAGATGTTCCCCAACAGTAACACAAAAACAGCCTAAACTTTGCTGAAAAATAGTATAACCAAAGGCACCGCTGGGATTTGAACCCAGGATCTCCTGTTTACTAGACAGGCGCTTTAACCATCTAAGCCACGGCGCCCTGCCACACGCAAAGAAATATGTGTCAGAGACCTGTGAAATGAAAACTATCAGGGACATTATTGCCTTTACTGTCATTCTCTACTGCAATGCAGGACTGTAAAATTAAGCGCGCGACATTTCTGAAATTAATCTGAAACACTTGAAAATGCGTATTACTTGTTATTAAAGAATTTCCGACCTCAGATATCGGAATCTGCATTGTATTTTATATGACCGAATGTACCCTCTTTGTCTAGATATATGACATTTGGTAGTTCACACGAGCAAAACATATGGTTAAATTGAGGTCACACCGAGACTTGAACTCGGATGGCTGGATTCAGAGTCCAGAGTGCTAACCTTTACAACATGGAACCTCTGCTGAGCACCCTGGAGATGAATGGCTGTAACATCCTTATAGTTTTCTTGTGTGTTGAGAAGAACAATCCAAAGGCAGTATGATGAGTATTCATAACCTGTATTCATTTAATTGTTAAACCTAAAACAAACAACTTTTTGCTTCCAGCTTGCAACTGCAACTTCCCGCTATATCCCAAAACCCGGTCTGGAGTGACGTAACAATCAGCTACGTTACTTCACTCAAAACATGGACTAGACTCAAACAGCGCCACAGTATTATAACAACATTACATCTCTCCCTTGTTTTAACAAGATAATAGATGTACATATACATATATATATATATATATATATATATATATATATATATATATATATATATATATATATATATATATATATATATATATATTATAAGCCCTTTCTTTAAAGTCATTGAAACTGTAATTTGTGTGATTTCTGGAAAGTCCATTAAATCAAATTTCTTTAATCAGATATCTTGGAGGTCTTTGAGTTTATCTTGAAGGGTAATGTCTTTCATGTGATGGGATTTGTTGATCACGCTGGAGTACTGAATTCTCTCTGCCTCCTCCTAAATTGGTGCATGTTGTCTGGGGGACATCCCCTACCTCTTCCATGGCAGGTAAATCCTTGTTTGGGGTTTTGACCACTTTGAAGTGTGATGAATTTCTAGTGACACGGTGTCCGTGATTTTCAGCTGTAAGCATTGATCCTTTGATGTCGACCACCTGGTATGGTGTGCTATGGAATGGGGTGGATAGTTTACCTTTGTGCAGTTGGCGGTAAAGTACCGTGTCACCTATTTTGATGTCCAAAGGATGTGCATTGTTGTGACAATCTGCATATGTCTTCATGTGTTGCTTCGCTTTTCGATCGGTGTCTCGAAGTGATGTGTCTTCAGTTTGATGGTGCAGGCTGGGAAGTGTAGTGTTGATTTTTCTGCAAAACATCAGTTCAGCTGGGGTCAGTTTCGTGGTGATATGCGGTGCAGCTCTATAGTTCCTGAGAAACTTGAAAAGATGTTGTTTCCATGGCTTGCCCTCGGAATGTGTGGCAGAAACTGTCTTTTTAAGTGTTCTCATAAAACGTTCCACCTCTGTATTTGCTCTTGGCCAGTAGGGTGTAATTCTTCTGTGTTTGAAACCAAGGTAGGTAGAAAAGTTTTTGAACTCTTGGCTATTGAAAGGAGGACCATTGTCAGTATTGACAACCTGCGGAATTCCAAAAGATGAGAAAATCTTGTCCAGTTTTGGAATGATTGTATTTGCTGACGTGGACTTAACAATTTCTACCTCTGGGTAGCGGGAGTATTCATCTAACACAACAAGCAGATAATCCCCAGAAGGAAAAGGTCCTGTGAAATCAATGGCCACTTGAAACCACGGTCCTTTTGGAAGTTCAGACATTTGAAGAGGTTCCATGTGTGTTTGTGGCACAGCAGCTTGGCATGGGATGCAGTTGTGGATTAGATTTTCTACACGTTTATCAATGCCTGGAAACCACACTTTGTCTCTTATTAGTTGTTTTGTCTTGACTGTGCCTAGATGGCCTTCATGAGCTAAAGCTAGTGCTCTAGACTGCAACGAGGTTGGTATAACGAGTCTGTTGCCTCTGAGTATGATGTCCGCATCTGCATTGGTGGTAAGCTCATTGCGCAGGGGATAGAAAGCTTTAAGTGTGGTAAAGTCAATATTTGTGAGTGTGTCAGGAGTTTTATTAATGTCATGCCAATTTCCTTTCTGAATTAAATCTGCTAGCCTTTGTAGCGTAGGGTCTTGCTTGGTCTCTTGTTTCACTTCTAGCATGGTCATCGCCTTGGGGACCGTGTGATCAGCAATGAAACTTATGTACTCTTCCGCAATCGTGCTAGCTTGCGTGTTGTGTGATGACATGTGTGATATGGGATGCCTTGACATGTAGTCAGCAGGGTTATCCTTTCCAGCTTGGTGGATCACTTTAAAGGTATAGGGTTGCAAACGGAGTCTCCATCTTTCTATTCTAGCGGGTGGTGTTGCTTTTGGGTTGTTGAAGATGTACTCCAGTGGTTTATGATCCGTGATCACAGTGAAATCAGATCCGTATAAGTACAGGTGAAAGTGTTCACATGCCCAGATGATTGCTAGTGCTTCCCGTTCTATTTGAGAGTATCGTTGTTCTACAGGAGTGAGAGCTCTACTAGCATATGCGATTATGTTTGTGATTCTGCTGTCTGGTGCTTGTTGGCTGAGAATGGCACCTAAACCAACCGGACTAGCATCTACAAGAATGGTTGTGTCTTTAGTTTGGTCAAAATATGCCATTGTCTTGTGGCTTGTCAACTGCCGTTTCAATTCACCTAAAGCAAAATCGTGTTTTGAATTCCAGCACCACAATTTGTCTTTCTTTGTAAGTTCACGAAGGGGTTGTGATGTTGTAGCAAAATCTGGAATAAAACGTGCACAGTAGGTTACCATGCCAAGTAAACTGCGTACTTCTGTGGTACTGGTTGGGGCTCTCATGTTCATTATAGCCTCAATTTTTTGGGGGTCTGCAGATATGCCTTCTTTTGAGAAAATGTATCCATAAAATTCTAGTTTAGATTTGTTATACTCACATTTGTTTTTGTTTAGGGTGAGGTGATTTTCTTGCAGTCTTTGGAACACAGCTTTGAGACTCTTGTCATGGTCTTCTGGAGTCTTCCCAAATACTATTATGTCATCACTGATGTTTCTGACATTTGGAATTCCTTGCAAGACCTGCTGGATGGTGTTTTGAAATAGCTCAGCAGCAGATGAAATCCCAAAGTTCAATCTCTTGTAGTGCCACAGACCAACATGAGTGGTGAACGTGGTAATGTATCTTGATTCTGGTGCTAGCTCAAGCTGGTGGTATCCAGCATTTAAATCAAGCTTAGAGAATACCACTGCTCCATTGAGGTCATGGATTAGGTCATCTACTGTGGGAGTCAAGTGGCGTTCTCGCAGAATGGCTGTGTTTGGTAATCTCATATCAATGCAAATACGAACTCTGTCTGGGTCTTTGGGTTTGGGAGCCACAACAATTGGCGATACCCAGGGTGTTGGACCACTTATTCTTTCTATAATGTCCTGACTTTCAAGCAGACTTTTTTACGTATGTGGAAAGGAATTCTTCGATGTGGCTGGACAACTGGTGGAATGTCAGGGTTGACATGCAGCTTGACTTGGAAATCTTTTAACTTTCCAATTCCTTCAAAGATATTTGCATGTTGTGTCAAGAGTGACTCTAAGAATGGTGGGTGGACCTTTGGAGTTGTATGTGACACTGAATTAATTATTTTTAAAAGTCCAAGTTCAGTGGCTGTCTGGCAGCTCAACAACGAGCCATAGTGCCCTTTGACAATGTAGAAAACAGTAGGGACAATTTTTGTGCTGTTGCTAACTGTAGTGCAGAATTTTCCCAACAGTGGTAGGGCTGTGCGAGATCCATATGTGCAAATTTTAATGTTTGCGCGCTGGAGTTGTACCTTGTCTTGTAGTTTGGTGTAGGCAGTTTCATCCATTATGTTCACGCTGGCACCGGAGTCCACAATGACATCAATAGCAGTGTTCTCAACAATAATCTTGGTAAGAGGTTGTTTTGGGTTAATGGTATACACAGTGTAAAGGCATTCATCATCTGAACTTGATCTTCTGTCAGTTTTGCTGGAAGAGTCATCACTTACATGCACTTCATGCACTTTGGACTTTATATGTTGCTTTCCAGGGTTCTTTGTGGTGGGCAAGTGTAGTTTTGAACGGCAGCATTTTTCAAAATGATTCAGTTTTCCACATGCTCTGCATGTTTTGCCTTTAGCAGGGCAAAAGGCCTGTCCTCCTCTGTGAGGGTAGCTGCCTCCACAGTTGTTGCATTTATTATTGTCAGGTGCCCTGTTGGTGTATGCTTCTCTGGTGAATTGACGTTTGTTGTGTTGAATGGAATTCACAGGCATTGCGTTTTGAAATTGCTGTTTTGTTTCTTCTATACTTTTTGCATGAAGTTCTGAGAATTCCATAGCCCTTCCTGTGTCCAGCAGTTCTTTCAGTGTCATGTCAGCATTTCGTAGCGCTCTCCTTCTTAAATGCGTGGATGTGCAGCTTAAAATAATTTGAGATTTGATTTCCCTTTTTATACTTGCAAACTCGCATGTTTCTGCCAGGTGTCTGAGTCTCGTATGATATGCATCAAGGGTTTCATCTGCCATCTGTTTCGCCTGACGAAAAACGTATGTTTCATATTCAGTGTTTTTTTTCGGCGAAAAGTACTCAGTCAGTTTCGTTACTGCAGTATCATAAGCATCCACTCCCCCGGTTTCTGGCAACGTCTCAAAAACATCAAACACATCAGGTCCAGTGTAATGTAAAAGCATAGCTTTCTTTTGTTTGTTGTCTTTAATGTTTAACGCAATAATGAAGTTCTGAAATCTTTGAATCCACTTAGTCCAGTGGAGCCCGAGTGAGCTAGGGTCACTGTGTATGTCAAATGAAGGAAACGGAGGAAGTCCAGCTGCAGCCGCCATTTCGTGGTCGTATATATTTATTTATTTATTTATTTATAACTCACGTGTTGCGTTGTTCAGATATCCTCGTCGCCAAATATAGAGTTCTTGTGTGTTGAGAAGAACAATCCAAAGGCAGTATGATGAGTATTCATACCTGTATTCATTTAATTGTTAAACCTAAAACAAACAACTTTTTGCTTCCAGCTTGCAACTGCAACTTCCCGCTATATCCCAAAACCCGGACTGGAGTAACGTAACAATCAGCTACGTTACTTCACTCAAAACATGGACTGGACTCAAACAGTGCCACAGTATTATAACAACATTACAATCCTCAGCTCCCAGGTGTTAAATCCCCTACTGCTGACAACCCCTGGACCGCAAGGCTTTCTCCCCGTTCTGATTGCACACAGTCCTTCAACAAACATCAGTTTCTCCAGTTTGAATCCAAAATGCGACGTTTCATTTCTTGGTTCATACTGGCAGCAGGTCTCGAAAACTGCACTATCAGCACCCAATCGTGCACCACAAACACTGCTCACATTCAAATAAGACACATGTTCATTGACAATATATGTATTACACATGTAGATTTAGAAACTGTTTTAATAACATCGGCATTGCTCATTTAAAATAAGAAACATTTGCTTAACAATTAAACACGTTGCATCTTTAAAGTGAAAATACACTTTCAAATACAAATTCCTCCATTTGACCCTCATAAGGACACGACCGGACCCCAGCAATAAAACGACATATAACTAACACGTGGAGAAAATGAATGAATAAAAATGTGTATAGGAACACTTTATTTTGCTTTTCCTTTACCTCTAGCCATCGTTTGGCATAATGTGTTGTTTATGCAAGATGGATAAGACGCCCAATGCGCACAGCTGTCTCCTAGCAAGTGAAGGCACCACTGTATTCTGGACGCTGTAGTTTATTCTAGGAACAAGACACCTGGGCGTGTTAGATATCACGGGAAATCGTGGAGCCTCCTCTTTCGTTTGGTATGTGGACTGCGTGCCTAGCTCTTTCCGTTTTTGAGTTACAGGTACTTGAACGCACCTACCGATTTGCTGCGCGTCACAGCATTGGAGCACTGAACGAGAGGGTGCGTAGGATAATCCCGTGACTCTTTTTAGTCGGTACTTATTGTGTTAACTGTGTGATTGTGTAGAGGGGGGTCGTTAGACTACAGCTGTCCTCTCGCTTGTAACGAGCAATTGTAAACTCCTTTTCTTCAGTCTGAGAAGAAGATAATGCCAAAAGGGGTTGTGAATCAATGTGCAAAGTCTCTATAATAATAATATAAAGGATGCGCTTTTAATTGAATGCAGTCGGGCCACAGCCAAGAATTAGACATATCTACATCTGATTAATGAAGAGTAAGAGAGTGGTTTTAATCGGAATAATAATAGGCATAAAAGAACTTCCCTGACCGGGAATCGAACCCGGGCCGCGGCGGTGAGAGCGCCGAATCCTAACCACTAGACCACCAGGGACGTTGCTGAAGGAGTTTGTACGGCTGGCCAGGAATTTCTTTGCTATCAACGCTGTCGCATCAAAAACGGAACAGCCCCCAGGCCCTGCGCAATTGTTACAGGTGTCACTAGGACAGGTTCGTAATATCGGGGTAGCAACACCGTGGAAAAGCGGACAAGGAAGCCAGACAATAAATCATGAAAGGGATTCATTTAAATTATTAAAACAATCAGATTAAAATATACAAAAATGGCCAAGCACATACATAAAACATAAAAACGAAATATTGGTCGCAATAACAAGAATAGTTGGATCAATAGCAGCAGTATTCACAATGATTATCACAATTCAAATATAGATTTAGCTACAGCAATAGCAACAACAATGGGCAAATAGCTATAGCCATAACAGGAGTAGCTATCACAACTTAAATATAGGTTCGGCTACAGAAATAACCTGCTATATATCAATATCAGTAACGTTGGAAATGGTTACAGCAACAAACGTAATGTAATTGTCTAACAGCAGCAATCAATAAGAAAAGTTTACAACAATAGAAAGTCCCAAAGCCGTCTTCTCTGTGTTCCACGGTGGCATTAGCTGAGACTCGAATAGGCTACAACAGCTCTGGTTAGTGAGGGCCGTCACTGGAGACGTTTCTCTAAGAAAGTAAAACAAAATAAAAGAACTTCGGCTAAGCAATCCAAATTGTTGAAAGCAGGGCGATGCAGCAAGCACACACACAGCAGCTAAAGATTGCACACTTCACTTAGCGAGGGGGGAGGTATATTCGCCTCTTCCCCTCTAAATGCTCAATCCGCCTTAAACAGCGAACTCAACGCCTTCCCTCTCAGTTGCTTCCGGAGTTGGGTCTCTCAGCGGCAGCGACCTGCTGTACAAGTCCCTTGCTCAGATCCCTCAGGTAATTTCTCGCCTCTGTGTCCGTGTCTCCACAGCTGTGCGTTCCCGTGTCTCTTTGCCTGGAGCTCGCGCTGCTCTCTCAATCTGTCCGTCTCTTAAAACCATTTATTTAATTAAAAATAATAAGACCCACGTGAGGAATGCGCTTTAAAAGCAACATATTAATTGTCAATTAAGTGGAGAGGCAGTCTAGGCAAGTTACTATTATTTATTTCTTAACAGACGCCCTTATCCAGGGCGATTTACAATTGTTACAAGATATCACATTATACATTATACAGATATCACATTAGTTTTACATACAGTTACCCATTTATACAGTTGGGTTTTTACTGGAGCATTCTAGGTAAAGTACCTTGCTCAAGGGTACAACAGCATTGTCCCCCATTGGGGATTGAACCCACAACCCTCCGGTCAAGGGTCCAGAGCTCTAACCACTACTCCACACAAGTTCCGTGATTCAAAATTAGTGAAAATAAACAATAGCCAAACACACAATCAATAATAAATCGTGCAGTGAAAATACAAAATCATATCGTGATTTAAATTAAAAAAAAAACAAGCACGCATGTATATAAACACAAAATAATAATAATAAAAATAATAAAGTGTAAATGCACACCTGCAACACAATGACAGACAATGAATCATAATGAACTGCCATAATAAAGTGTGCTCCTTAGGAGAGATGACGGCTTCTACACCCGCGCTGTGAACAAATAGTGAGTGTTTCATCCTCTTTGGTTTGAGCAACTGGTTTTTGGGGACGAGGTGGCCGAGTGGTTAAGGCGATGGACTGCTAATCCATTGTCCTCTGCACGCGTGGGTTCGAATCCCATCCTCGTCGTAGCTATTTTTTTTATTATTATTACTGTTTCTCGTTCTCTTTTTTTTTGGCAAAAGTGTTTATCCTGCGACTATAGGACAGTATTGGTCTGTGTTAGAGATGTTCCCCAACAGTAACACAAAAACAGCCTAAACTTTGCTGAAAAATAGTATAACCAAAGGCACCGCTGGGATTTGAACCCAGGATCTCCTGTTTACTAGACAGGCGCTTTAACCATCTAAGCCACGGCGCCCTGCCACACGCAAAGAAATATGTGTCAGAGACCTGTGAAATGAAACCTATCAGGGACATTATTGCCTTTACTGTCATTCTCTACTGCAATGCAGGACTGTAAAATTAAGCGCGCGACATTTCTGAAATTAATCTGAAACACTTGAAAATGCGTATTACTTGTTATTAAACAATTTCCGACCTCAGATATCGGAATCTGCATTGTATTTTATATGACCGATTGTACCCTCTTTGTCTAGATATATGACATTTGGTAGTTCACATGATCAAAACATATGGTTAAATTGAGGTCACACCGAGACTTGAACTCGGATGGCTGGATTCAGAGTCCAGAGTGCTAACCTTTACAATATGGAACCTCTGCTGAGCACCCTGGAGATGAATGGCTGTAACATCCTCAGCTCCCAGGTGTTAGATCCCCTACTGCTGACAACCCCTGGACCGCAAGGCTTTCTCCCCGTTCTGATTGCACACAGTCCTTCCACAAACATCAGTTTCTCCAGTTTGAATCCAAAATGCGACGTTTCATTTCTTGGTTCATACTGGCAGCAGGTCTCGAAAACTGCACTATCAGCACCCAATCGTGCACCACAAACACTGCTCACATTCAAATAAGACACATGTTCATTGACAATATGTATTACACATGTAGATTTAGAAACTGTTTTAATAACATCGGCATTGCTCATTTAAAATAAGAAACATTTGCTTAACAATTAAACACGTTGCATCTTTACAAGTGAAAATACACTTTCAAATACAAATTCCTCCATTTGACCCTCATAAGGACACGACCGGACCCCAGCAATAAAACGACATATAACTAACACGTGGAGTAAATGAATGAATAAAAATGTGTATAGGAACACTTTATTTTGCTTTTCCTTTACCTCTAGCCGTCGTTTGGCATAATGTGTTGTTTATGCAAGATGGATAAGACGCCCAATGCGCACAGCTGTCTCCTAGCAAGTGAAGGCACCACTGTATTCTGGACGCTGTAGTTTATTCTAGGAACAAGACACCTGGGCGTGTTAGATATCACGGGAAATCGTGGAGCCTCCTCTTTCGTTTGGTATGTGGACTGCGTGCCTAGCTCTTTCCGTTTTTGAGTTACAGGTACTTGAACGCACCTACCGATTTGCTGCGCGTCACAGCACTGGAGCACTGAATGAGAGGGTGCGTAGGATAATCCCGTGACTCTTTTTAGTCGGTACTTATTGTGTTAACTGTGTGATTGTGTAGAGGGGGGTCGTTAGACTACAGCTGTCCTCTCGCTTGTAACGAGCAATTGTAAACTCCTTTTCTGCAGTCTGAGAAGAAGATAATGCCAAAAGGGGTTGTGAATCAATGTGCAAAGTCTCTATAATAATAATATAAAGGATGCGCTTTTAATTGAATGCAGTCGGGCCACAGCCAAGAATTAGACATATCTACATCTGATTAATAAAGAGTAAGAGAGTGGTTTTAATCGGAATAATAATAGGCATAAAAGAACTTCCCTGACCGGGAATCGAACCCGGGCCGCGGCGGTGAGAGCGCCGAATCCTAACCACTAGACCACCAGGGACGTTGCTGAAGGAGTTTGTACGGCTGGCCAGGAATTTCTTTGCTATCAACGCTGTCGCATCAAAAACGGAACAGCCCCCAGGCCCTGCGCAATTGTTACAGGTGTCACTAGGACAGGTTCGTAATACCGGGCTAGCAACACCGTGGAAATGCGGACAAGGAAGCCAGACAATAAATCATGAAAGGGATTCATTTAAATTATTAAAACAATCAGATTAAAATATACTAAAATGGCCAAGCACATATATAAAACATAAAAACGAAATATTGGTCGCAATAACAAGAATAGTTGGATCAATAGCAGCAGTATTCACAATGATTATCACAATTCAAATATAGATTTAGCTACAGCAATAGCAACAACAATGGGCAAATAGCTATAGCCATAACAGGAGTAGCTATCACAACTTAAATATAGGTTCGGCTACAGAAATAACCTGCTATATATCAATATCAGTAACGTTGGAAATGGTTACAGCAACAAACGTAATGTAATTGTCTAACAGCAGCAATCAATAAGAAAAGTTTACAACAATAGAAAGTCCCAAAGCCGTCTTCTCTGTGTTCCACGGTGGCATTAGCTGAGACTCGAATAGGCTACAACAGCTCTGGTTAGTGAGGGCCGTCACTGGAGACGTTTCTCTAAGAAAGTAAAACAAAATAAAAGAACTTCGGCTAAGCAATCCAAATTGTTGAAAGCAGGGCGATGCAGCAAGCACACACACAGCAGCTAAAGATTGCACACTTCACTTAGCGAGGGGGGAGGTATATTCGCCTCTTCCCCTCTAAATGCTCAATCCGCCTTAAACAGCGAACTCAACGCCTTCCCTCTCAGTTGCTTCCGGAGTTGGGTCTCTCAGCGGCAGCGACCTGCTGTACAAGTCCCTTGCTCAGATCCCTCAGGTAATTTCTCGCCTCTGTGTCCGTGTCTCCACAGCTGTGCGTTCCCGTGTCTCTTTGCCTGGAGCTCGCGCTGCTCTCTCAATCTGTCCGTCTCTTAAAACCATTTATTTAATTAAAAATAATAAGACCCACGTGAGGAATGCGCTTTAAAAGCAACATATTAATTGTCAATTAAGTGGAGAGGCAGTCTAGGCAAGTTACTATTATTTATTTCTTAACAGACGCCCTTATCCAGGGCGATTTACAATTGTTACAAGATATCACATTATACATTATACAGATATCACATTATTTTTACATACAGTTACCCATTTATACAGTTGGGTTTTTACTGGAGCAATCTAGGTAAAGTACCTTGCTCAAGGGTACAACAGCATTGTCCCCCATTGGGGATTGAACCCACAACCCTCCGGTCAAGGGTCCAGAGCTCTAACCACTACTCCACACAAGTTCCGTGATTCAAAATTAGTGAAAATAAACAATAGCCAAACACACAATCAATAATAAATCGTGCAGTGAAAATACAAAATCATATCGTGATTTAAATTAAAAAAAACAAGCACGCATGTATATAAACACAAAATAATAAAAAAATAAATAAAGTGTAAATGCACACCTGCAACACAATGACAGACAATGAATCATAATGAACTGCCATAATAAAGTGTGCTCCTTAGGAGAGATTAGACGGCTTCTACACCCGCGCTGTGAACAAATAGTGAGTGTTTCATCCTCTTTGGTTTGAGCAACTGGTTTTCGGGGACGAGGTGGCCGAGTGGTTAAGGCGATGGACTGCTAATCCATTGTGCTCTGCACGCGTGGGTTCGAATCCCATCCTCGTCGTAGCTTTTTTATTATTATTATTACTGTTTCTCGTTCTCTTTTTTTTGGCAAAAGTGTTTATCCTGCGACTATAGGACAGTATTGGTCTGTGTTAGAGATGTTCCCCAACAGTAACACAAAAACAGCCTAAACTTTGCTGAAAAATAGTATAACCAAAGGCACCGCTGAGATTTGAACCCAGGATCTCCTGTTTACTAGACAGGCGCTTTAACCATCTAAGCCACGGCGCCCTGCCACACGCCAACAAATATGTGTCAGAGACCTGTGAAATGAAACCTATCAGGGACATTATTGCCTTTACTGTTATTCTCTACTGCAATGCAGGACTGTAAAATTAAGCGTGCGACATTTCTGAAATTAATCTGAAACACTTGAAAATGCTTATTACTTGTTATTAAAGAATGTCCGACCTCAGATATCGGAATCTGCATTGTATTTTATATGACCGATTGTACCCTCTTTGTCTAGATATATGACATTTGGTAGTTCACATGATCAAAACATATGGTTAAATTGAGGTCACACCGAGACTTGAACTCGGATGGCTGGATTCAGAGTCCAGAGTGCTAACCTTTATAACATGGAACCTCTGCTGAGCACCCTGGAGATTAATGGCTGTAACATCCTCAGCTCCCAGGTGTTAAATCCCCTATTACTGACAACCCCTGGACCGCAAGGCTTTCTCCCCGTTCTGATTGCACACAGTCCTTCAACAAACATCAGTTTCTCCAGTTTGAATCCAAAATGCGACGTTTCATTTCTTGGTTCATACTGGCAGCAGGTCACGAAAACTGCACTATCAGCACCCAATAGTGCACCACAAACACTGCTCACTTTCAAATAAGACACATGTTCATTGACAATATATGTATTACACATGTAGATTTAGACACTGTTTTAATAACATCGGCATTGCTCATTTAAAATAAGAAACATTTGCTTAACAATTAAACACGTTGCATCTTTACAAGTGAAAATACACTTTCAAATACAAATTCCTCCATTTGACCCTCATAAGGACACGACCGGACCCCAGCAATAAAACGACATATAACTAACACGTGGAGTAAATGAATGAATAAAAATGTGTATAGGAACACTTTATTTTGCTTTTCCTTTACTTCTAGCCATCGTTTGGCATAATGTGTTGTTTATGCAAGATGGATAAGACGCCCAATGCGCACAGCTGTCTCCTAGCAAGTGAAGGCACCACTGTATTCTGGACGCTGTAGTTTATTCTAGGAACAAGACACCTGGGCGTGTTAGATATCACGGGAAATCGTGGAGCCTCCTCTTTCGTTTGGTATGTGGACTGCGTGCCTAGCTCTTTCCGTTTTTGAGTTACAGGTACTTGAACGCACCTACCGATTTGCTGCGCGTCACAGCACTGGAGCACTGAATGAGAGGGTGCGTAGGATAATCCTGTGACTCTTTTTAGTCGGTACTTATTGTGTTAACTGTGTGATTGTGTAGAGGGGGTCGTTAGACTACAGCTGTCCTCTCGCTTGTAACGAGCAATTGTAAACTCCTTTTCTGCAGTCTGAGAAGAAGATAATGCCAAAAGGGGTTGTGAATCAATGTGCAAAGTCTCTATAATAATAATATAAAGGATGCGCTTTTAATTGAATGCAGTCGGGCCACAGCCAAGAATTAGACATATCTACATCTGATTAATGAAGAGTAAGAGAGTGGTTTTAATCGGAATAATAATAGGCATAAAAGAACTTCCCTGACCGGGAATCGAACCCGGGCCGCGGCGGTGAGAGCGCCGAATCCTAACCACTAGACCACCAGGGACGTTGCTGAAGGAGTTTGTACGGCTGGCCAGGAATTTCTTTGCTATCAACGCTGTCGCATCAAAAACGGAACAGCCCTCAGGCCCTGCGCAATTGTTACAGGTGTCACTAGGACAGGTTCGTAATACCGGGGTAGCAACACCGTGGAAATGCGGACAAGGAAGCCAGACAATAAATCATGAAAGGGATTCATTTAAATTATTAAAACAATCAGATTAAAATATACTAAAATGGCCAAGCACATATATAAAACATAAAAACGAAATATTGGTCGCAATAACAAGAATAGTTGGATCAATAGCAGCAGTATTCACAATGATTATCACAATTCAAATATAGATTTAGCTACAGCAATAGCAACAACAATGGGCAAATAGCTATAGCCATAACAGGAGTAGCTATCACAACTTAAATATAGGTTCGGCTACAGAAATAACCTGCTATATATCAATATCAGTAACGTTGGAAATGGTTACAGCAACAAACGTAATGTAATTGTCTAACAGCAGCAATCAATAAGAAAAGTTTACAACAATAGAAAGTCCCAAAGCCGTCTTCTCTGTGTTCCACGGTGGCATTAGCTGAGACTCGAATAGGCTACAACAGCTCTGGTTAGTGAGGGCCGTCACTGGAGACGTTTCTCTAAGAAAGTAAAACAAAATAAAAGAACTTCGGCTAAGCAATCCAAATTGTCGAAAGCAGGGCGATGCAGCAAGCACACACACAGCAGCAAAAGATTGCACACTTCACTTAGCGAGGGGGGAGGTATATTCGCCTCTTCCCCTCTAAATGCTCAATCCGCCTTAAACAGCGAACTCAACGCCTTCCCTCTCAGTTGCTTCCGGAGTTGGGTCTCTCAGCGGCAGCGACCTGCTGTACAAGTCCCTTGGTCAGATCCCTCAGGTAATTTCTCGCCTCTGTGTCCGTGTCTCCACAGCTGTGCGTTCCCGTGTCTCTTTGCCTGGAGCTCGCTCTGCTCTCTCAATCTGTCCGTCTCTTAAAACCATTTATTTAATTAAAAATAATAAGACCCACGTGCGGAATGCGCTTTAAAAGCAACATATTAATTGTCAATTAGGTGGAGAGGCAGTCTAGGCAAGTTATTATTATTACTATTATTTATTTCTTAGCAGACGCCCTTATCCAGGGCGACTTACAATTGTTACAAGATATCACATTATACATTATACAGATATCACATTATTTTTACATACAGTTACGCATTTATATAGTTGGGTTTTTACTGGAGCAATCTAGGTAAAGTACCTTGCTCAAGGGTACAACAGCATTGTCCCCCACTGGGGATTAAACCCACAACTCTCCGGTCAAGGTTCCAGAGCTCTAAACACTACTCCACACAAGTGCCGTGATTCAAAATTAGTGAAAATAAACAATAGCCAAACACACAATCAATAATAAATCGTGCAGTGAAAATACAAAATCATATCGTGATTTAAATAAAAAAAAAAACAAGCACGCATGTATATAAACACAAAATAAAAAAAGAAAATAATAAAGTGTAAATGCACACCTGCAACACAATGACAGACAATGAATCATAATGAACTGCCATAATAAAGTGTGCTCCTTAGGAGAGATTAGACGGCTTCTACACCCGCGCTGTGAACAAATAGTGAGTGTTTCATCCTCTTTGGTTTGAGCAACTGGTTTTTGGGGACGAGGTGGCCGAGTGGTTAAGGCGATGGACTGCTAATCCATTGTGCTCTGCACGCGTGGGTTCGAATCCCATCCTCGTCGTAGCTTTTTCTTTTATTATTATCACTGTTTCTCGTTCTCTTTTTTTTGGCAAAAGTGTTTATCCTGCGACTATAGGACAGTATTGGTCTGTGTTAGAGATGTTCCCCAACAGTAACACAAAAACAGCCTAAACTTTGCTGAAAAATAGTATAACCAAAGGCACCGCTGGGATTTGAACCCAGGATCTCCTGTTTACTAGACAGGCGCTTTAACCATCTAAGCCACGGCGCCCTGCCACACGCAAATAAATATGTGTCAGAGACCTGTGAAATGAAACCTATCAGGGACATTATTGCCTTTACTGTCATTCTCTACTGCAATGCAGGACTGTAAATTTAAGCGCACGACATTTCTGAAATTAATCTGAAACACTTGAAAATGAGTATTACTTGTTATTAAACAATTTCCGACCTCAGATATCGGAATCTGCATTGTATTTTATATGACCGATTGTACCCTCTTTGTCTAGATATATGACATTTGGTAGTTCACATGATCAAAACATATGGTTAAATTGAGGTCACACCGAGACTTGAACCCGGATGGCTGGATTCAGAGTCCAGAGTGCTAACCTTTACAACATGGAACCTCTGCTGAGCACCCTGGAGATGAATGGCTGTAACATCCTCAGCTCCCAGGTGTAAAATCCTCTACTGCTGACAACCCCTGGACCGCAAGGCTTTCTCCCCGTTCTGATTGCACACAGTCCTTCAACAAACATCAGTTTCTCCAGTTTGAATCCGAAATGCGACGTTTCATTTCTTGGTTCATACTGGCAGCAGGTCTCGAAAACTGCACTATCAGCACCCAATCGTGCACCACAAACACTGCTTACATTCAAATAAGACACATGTTCATTGACAATATATGTATTACACATGTAGATTTAGAAACTGTTTTAATAACATCGGCATTGCTCATTTAAAATAAGAAACATTTGCTTAAAAATTAAACACGTTGCATCTTTACAAGTGAAAATACACTTTCAAACACAAATTCCTCCATTTGACCCTCATAAGGACACGACCGGACCCCAGCAATAAAACGACATATAACTAACACGTGGAGTAAATGAATGAATAAAAATGTGTATAGGAACACTTTATTTTGCTTTTCCTTTACCTCTAGCCATCGTTTGGCATAATGTGTTGTTTATGCAAGATGGATAAGACGCCCAATGCGCACAGCTGTCTCCTAGCAAGTGAAGGCACCACTGTATTCTGGACGCTGTAGTTTATTCTAGGAACAAGACACCTGGGCGTGTTAGATATCACGGGAAATCGTGGAGCCTCCTCTTTCGTTTGGTATGTGGACTGCGTGCCTAGCTCTTTCCGTTTTTGAGTTACTGGTACTTGAACGCACCTACCGATTTGCTGCGCGTCACAGCACTGGAGCACTGAATGAGAGGGTGCGTAGGATAATCCCGTAACTCTTTTTAGTCGGTACTTATTGTGTTAACTGTGTGATTGTGTAGAGGGGGGTCGTTAGACTACAGCTGTCCTCTCGCTTGTAACGAGCAATTGTAAACTCCTTTTCTGCAGTCTGAGAAGAAGATAATGCCAAAAGGGGTTGTGAATCAATGTGCAAAGTCTCTATAATAATAATATAAAGGATGCGCTTTTAATTGAATGCAGTCGGGGCACAGCCAAGAATTAGACATATCTACATCTGATTAATGAAGAGTAAGAGAGTGGTTTTAATCGGAATAATAATAGGCATAAAAGAACTTCCCTGACCGGGAAACGAACCCGGGCCGCGGCGGTGAGAGCGCCGAATCCTAACCACTAGACCACCAGGGACGTTGCTGAAGGAGTTTGTACGGCTGGCCAGGAATTTCTTTGCTATCAACGCTGTCGCATCAAAAACGGAACAGCCCCCAGGCCCTGCGCAATTGTTACAGGTGTCACTAGGACAGGTTCGTAATACCGGGGTAGCAACACCGTGGAAATGCAGACAAGGAAGCCAGACAATAAATCATGAAAGGGATTCATTTAAATTATTAAAACAATCAGATTAAAATATACTAAAATGTCCAAGCACATATATAAAACATAAAAACGAAATATTGGTCGCAATAACAAGAATAGTTGGATCAATAGCAGCAGTATTCACAATGATTATCACAATTCAAATATAGATTTAGCTACAGCAATAGCAACAACAATGGGCAAATAGCTATAGCCATAACAGGAGTAGCTATCACAACTTAAATATAGGTTCGGCTACAGAAATAACCTGCTATATATCAATATCAGTAACGTTGGAAATGGTTACAGCAACAAACGTAATGTAATTGTCTAACAGCAGCAATCAATAAGAAAAGTTTACAACAATAGAAAGTCCCAAAGCCGTCTTCTCTGTGTTCCACGGTGGCATTAGCTGAGACTCGAATAGGCTACAACAGCTCTGGTTAGTGAGGGCCGTCACTGGAGACGTTTCTCTAAGAAAGTAAAACAAAATAAAAGAACTTCGGCTAAGCAATCCAAATTGTCGAAAGCAGGGCGATGCAGCAAGCACACACACAGCAGCAAAATATTGCACACTTCACTTAGCGAGGGGGGAGGTATATTCGCCTCTTCCCCTCTAAATGCTCAATCCGCCTTAAACAGCGAACTCAACGCCTTCCCTCTCAGTTGCTTCCGGAGTTGGGTCTCTCAGCGGCAGCGACCTGCTGTACAAGTCCCTTGGTCAGATCCCTCAGGTAATTTCTCGCCTCTGTGTCCGTGTCTCCACAGCTGTGCGTTCCCGTGTCTTTGCCTGGAGCTCGCTCTGCTCTCTCAATCTGTCCGTCTCTTAAAACCATTTATTTAATTAAAAATAATAAGACCCACGTGCGGAATGCGCTTTAAAAGCAACATATTAATTGTCAATTAGGTGGAGAGGCAGTATAGGCAAGTTATTATTATTACTATTATTTATTTCTTAGCAGACGCCCTTATCCAGGGCGACTTACAATTGTTACAAGATATCACATTATACATTATACAGATATCACATTATTTTTACATACAGTTACCCATTTATATAGTTGGGTTTTTACTGGAGCAATCTAGGTAAAGTACCTTGCTCAAGGGTACAACAGCATTGTCCCCCACTGGGGATTAAACCCACAACCCTCCGGTCAAGGTTCCAGAGCTCTAAACACTACTCCACACAAGTGCCGTGATTCAAAATTAGTGAAAATAAACAATAGCCAAACACACAATCAATAATAAATCGTGCAGTGAAAATACAAAATCATATCGTGATTTAAGTAAAAAAAAACAAGCACGCATGTATATAAACACAAAATAATAAAAAAAAATAATAATAAAGTGTAAATGCACATCTGCAACACAATGACAGACAATGAATCATAATGAACTGCCATAATAAAGTGTGCTCCTTAGGAGAGATTAGACGACTTCTACACCCGCGCTGTGAACAAATAGTGAGTGTTTCATCCTCTTTGGTTTGAGCAGCTGGTTTTTGGGGACGAGGTGGCCGAGTGGTTAAGGCGATGGACTGCTAATCCATTGTGCTCTGCACGCGTGGGTTCGAATCCCATCCTCGTCGTAGCTATTTTTTTTATTATTATTACTGTTTCTCGTTCTCTTTTTTTTGGCAAAAGTGTTTATCCTGCGACTATAGGACAGTATTGGTCTGTGTTAGAGATGTTCCCCAACAGTAACACAAAAACAGCCTAAACTTTGCTGAAAAATAGTATAACCAAAGGCACCGCTGGGATTTGAACCCAGGATCTCCTGTTTACTAGACAGGCGCTTTAACCATCTAAGCCACGGCGCCCTGCCACACGCAAAGAAATATGTGTCAGAGACCAGTGAAATGAAACCTATCAGGGACATTATTGCCTTTACTGTCATTCTCTACTGCAATGCAGGACTGTAAAATTAAGCGCGCGACATTTCTGAAATTAATCGGAAACACTTGAAAATGCGTATTACTTGTTATTAAACAATTTCCGACCTCAGATATCGGAATCTGCATTGTATTTTATATGACCGATTGTACCCTCTTTGTCTAGATATATGACATTTGGTAGTTCACATGATCAAAACATATGGTTAAATTGAGGTCACACCGAGACTTGAACTCGGATGGCTGGATTCAGAGTCCAGAGTGCTAACCTTTACAACATGGAACCTCTGCTGAGCACCCTGGAGATGAATGGCTGTAACATCCTCAGCTCCCAGGTGTTAAATCCCCTACTGCTGACAACCCCTGGACCGCAAGGCTTTCTCCCCGTTCTGATTGCACACAGTCCTTCAACAAACATCAGTTTCTCCAGTTTGAATCCGAAATGCGACGTTTCATTTCTTGGTTCATACTGGCAGCAGGTCTCGAAAACTGCACTATCAGTACCCAATCGTGCACCACAAACACTGCTCACATTCAAATAAGACACATGTTCATTGACAATATATGTATTACACATGTAGATTTAGAAACTGTTTTAATAACATCGGCATTCCTCATTTAAAATAAGAAACATTTGCTTAACAATTAAACACGTTGCATCTTTACAACTGAAAATACACTTTCAAATACAAATTCCTCCATTTGACCCTCATAAGGACACGACCGGACCCCAGCAATAAAACGACATATAACTAACACGTGGAGTAAATGAATGAATTAAAATGTGTATAGGAACACTTTATTTTGCTTTTCCTTTACCTCTAGCCATCGTTTGGCATAATGTGTTGTTTATGCAAGATGGATAAGACGCCCAATGCGCACAGCTGTCTCCTAGCAAGTGAAGGCACCACTGTATTCTGGACGCTGTAGTTTATTCTAGGAACAAGACACCTGGGCGTGTTAGATATCACGGGAAATCGTGGAGCCTCCTCTTTCGTTTGGTATGTGGACTGCGTGCCTAGCTCTTTCCGTTTTTGAGTTACTGGTACTTGAACGCACCTACCGATTTGCTGCGCGTCACAGCACTGGAGCACTGAATGAGAGGGTGCGTAGGATAATCCCGTGACTCTTTTTAGTCGGTACTTATTGTGTTAACTGTGTGATTGTGTAGAGGGGGGTCGTTAGACTACAGCTGTCCTCTCGCTTGTAACGAGCAATTGTAAACTCCTTTTCTGCAGTCTGAGAAGAAGATAATGCCAAAAGGGGTTGTGAATCAATGTGCAAAGTCTCTATAATAATAATATAAAGGATGCGCTTTTAATTGAATGCAGTCGGGGCACAGCCAAGAATTAGACATATCTACATCTGATTAATGAAGAGTAAGAGAGTGGTTTTAATCGGAATAATAATAGGCATAAAAGAACTTCCCTGACCGGGAATCGAACCCGGGCCGCGGCGGTGAGAGCGCCGAATCCTAACCACTAGACCACCAGGGACGTTGCTGAAGGAGGTTGTACGGCTGGCCAGGAATTTCTTTGCTATCAACGCTGTCGCATCAAAAACGGAACAGCCCCCAGGCCCTGCGCAATTGTTACAGGTGTCACTAGGACAGGTTCGTAATACCGGGGTAGCAACACCGTGGAAATGCAGACAAGGAAGCCAGACAATAAATCATGAAAGGGATTCATTTAAATTATTAAAACAATCAGATTAAAATATACTAAAATGGCCAAGCACATATATAAAACATAAAAACGAAATATTGGTCGCAATAACAAGAATAGTTGGATCAATAGCAGCAGTATTCACAATGATTATCACAATTCAAATATAGATTTAGCTACAGCAATAGCAACAACAATGGGCAAATAGCTATAGCCATAACAGGAGTAGCTATCACAACTTAAATATAGGTTCGGCTACAGAAATAACCTGCTATATATCAATATCAGTAACGTTGGAAATGGTTACAGCAACAAACGTAATGTAATTGTCTAACAGCAGCAATCAATAAGAAAAGTTTACAACAATAGAAAGTCCCAAAGCCGTCTTCTCTGTGTTCCACGGTGGCATTAGCTGAGACTCGAATAGGCTACAACAGCTCTGGTTAGTGAGGGCCGTCACTGGAGACGTTTCTCTAAGAAATTAAAACAAAATAAAAGAACTTCGGCTAAGCAATCCAAATTGTCGAAAGCAGGGCGATGCAGCAAGCACACACACAGCAGCAAAAGATTGCACACTTCACTTAGCGAGGGGGGAGGTATATTCGCCTCTTCCCCTCTAAATGTTCAATCCGCCTTAAACAGCGAACTCAACGCCTTCCCTCTCAGTTGCTTCCGGAGTTGGGTCTCTCAGCGGCAGCGACCTGCTGTACAAGTCCCTTGGTCAGATCCCTCAGGTAATTTCTCGCCTCTGTGTCCGTGTCTCCACAGCTGTGCGTTCCCGTGTCTCTTTGCCTGGAGCTCGCTCTGCTCTCTCAATCTGTCCGTCTCTTAAAACCATTTATTTAATTAAAAATAATAAGACCCACGTGCGGAATGCGCTTTAAAAGCAACATATTAATTGTCAATTAGGTGGAGAGGCAGTATAGGCAAGTTATTATTATTACTATTATTTATTTCTTAGCAGACGCCCTTATCCAGGGCGACTTACAATTGTTACAAGATATCACATTATACATTATACAGATATCACATTATTTTTACATACAGTTACGCATTTATATAGTTGGGTTTTTACTGGAGCAATCTAGGTAAAGTACCTTGCTCAAGGGTACAACAGCATTGTCCCCCACTGGGGATTAAACCCACAACTCTCCGGTCAAGGTTCCAGAGCTCTAAACACTACTCCACACAAGTGCCGTGATTCAAAATTAGTGAAAATAAACAATAGCCAAACACACAATCAATAATACATCGTGCAGTGAAAATACAAAATCATATCGTGATTTAAATAAAAAAAAAAACAAGCACGCATGTATATAAACACAAAATAAAAAAAGAAAATAATAAAGTGTAAATGCACACCTGCAACACAATGACAGACAATGAATCATAATGAACTGCCATAATAAAGTGTGCTCCTTAGGAGAGATTAGACGGCTTCTACACCCGCGCTGTGAACAAATAGTGAGTGTTTCATCCTCTTTGGTTTGAGCAACTGGTTTTTGGGGACGAGGTGGCCGAGTGGTTAAGGCGATGGACTGCTAATCCATTGTGCTCTGCACGCGTGGGTTCGAATCCCATCCTCGTCGTAGCTTTTTCTTTTATTATTATTACTGTTTCTCGTTCTCTTTTTTTTTTGGCAAAAGTGTTTATCCTGCGACTATAGGACAGTATTGGTCTGTGTTAGAGATGTTCCCCAACAGTAACACAAAAACAGCCTAAACTTTGCTGAAAAATAGTATAACCAAAGGCACCGCTGGGATTTGAACCCAGGATCTCCTGTTTACTAGACAGGCGCTTTAACCATCTAAGCCACGGCGCCCTGCCACACGCAAAGAAATATGTGTCAGAGACCTGTGAAATGAAACCTATCAGGGACATTATTGCCTTTACTGTCATTCTCTACTGCAATACAGGACTGTAAAATTAACCGCGCGACATTTCTGAAATTAATCTGAAACACTTGAAAATGCGTATTACTTGTTATTAAACAATTTCCGACCTCAGATATCGGAATCTGCATTGTATTTTATATGACCGATTGTACCCTCTTTGTCTAGATATATAACATTTGGTAGTTCACATGATCAAAACATATGGTTAAATTGAGGTCACACCGAGACTTGAACCCGGATGGCTGGATTCAGAGTCCAGAGTGCTAACCTTTACAACATGGAACCTCTGCTGAGCACCCTGGAGATGAATGGCTGTAACATCCTCAGCTCCCAGGTGTTAAATCCCCTACTGCTGACAACCCCTGGACCGCAAGGCTTTCTCCCCGTTCTGATTGCACACAGTCCTTCAACAAACATCAGTTTCTCCAGTTTGAATCCAAAATGCGACGTTTCATTTCTTGGTTCATACTGGCAGCAGGTCTCGAAAACTGCACTATCAGCACCCAATCGTGCACCACAAACACTGCTTACATTCAAATAAGACACATGTTCATTGACAATATATGTATTACACATGTAGATTTAGAAACTGTTTTAATAACATCGGCATTGCTCATTTAAAATAAGAAACATTTGCTTAAAAATTAAACACGTTGCATCTTTATAAGTGAAAATACACTTTCAAACACAAATTCCTCCATTTGACCCTCATAAGGACACGACCGCACCCCAGCAATAAAACGACATATAACTAACACGTGGAGTAAATGAATGAATAAAAATGTGTATAGGAACACTTTATTTTGCTTTTCCTTTACCTCTAGCCATCGTTTGGCATAATGTGTTGTTTATGCAAGATGGATAAGACGCCCAATGCGCACAGCTGTCTCCTAGCAAGTGAAGGCACCACTGTATTCTGGACGCTGTAGTTTATTCTAGGAACAAGACACCTGGGCGTGTTAGATATCACGGGAAATCGTGGAGCCTCCTCTTTCGTTTGGTATGTGGACTGCGTGCCTAGCTCTTTCCGTTTTTGAGTTACAGGTACTTGAACGCACCTACCGATTTGCTGCGCGTCACAGCACTGGAGCACTGAATGAGAGGGTGCGTAGGATAATCCCGTGACTCTTTTTAGTCGGAACTTATTGTGTTAACTGTGTGATTGTGTAGAGGGGGGTCGTTAGACTACAGCTGTCCTCTCGCTTGTAACGAGCAATTGTAAACTCCTTTTCTGCAGTCTGAGAAGAAGATAATGCCAAAAGGGGTTGTGAATCAATGTGCAAAGTCTCTATAATAATAATATAAAGGATGCGCTTTTAATTGAATGCAGTCGGGGCACAGCCAAGAATTAGACATATCTACATCTGATTAATGAAGAGTAAGAGAGTGGTTTTAATCGGAATAATAATAGGCATAAAAGAACTTCCCTGACCGGGAATCGAACCCGGGCCGCGGCGGTGAGAGCGCCGAATCCTAACCACTAGACCACCAGGGACGTTGCTGAAGGAGTTTGTACGGCTGGCCAGGAATTTCTTTGCTATCAACGCTGTCGCATCAAAAACGGAACAGCCCCCAGGCCCTGCGCAATTGTTACAGGTGTCACTAGGACAGGTTCGTAATACCGGGGTAGCAACACCGTGGAAATGCAGACAAGGAAGCCAGATAATAAATCATGAAAGGGATTCATTTAAATTATTAAAACAATCAGATTAAAATATACTAAAATGGCCAAGCACATATATAAAACATAAAAACGAAATATTGGTCGCAATAACAAGAATAGTTGGATCAATAGCAGCAGTATTCACAATGATTATCACAATTCAAATATAGATTTAGCTACAGCAATAGCAACAACAATGGGCAAATAGCTATAGCCATAACAGGAGTAGCTATCACAACTTAAATATAGGTTCGGCTACAGAAATAACCTGCTATATATCAATATCAGTAACGTTGGAAATGGTTACAGCAACAAACGTAATGTAATTGTCTAACAGCAGCAATCAATAAGAAAAGTTTACAACAATAGAAAGTCCCAAAGCCGTCTTCTCTGTGTTCCACGGTGGCATTAGCTGAGACTCGAATAGGCTACAACAGCTCTGGTTAGTGAGGGCCGTCACTGGAGACGTTTCTCTAAGAAAGTAAAACAAAATAAAAGAACTTCGGCTAAGCAATCCAAATTGTCGAAAGCAGGGCGATGCAGCAAGCACACACACAGCAGCAAAAGATTGCACACTTCACTTAGCGAGGGGGGAGGTATATTCGCCTCTTCCCCTCTAAATGCTCAATCCGCCTTAAACAGCGAACTCAACGCCTTCCCTCTCAGTTGCTTCCGGAGTTGGGTCTCTCAGCGGCAGCGACCTGCTGTACAAGTCCCTTGGTCAGATCCCTCAGGTAATTTCTCGCCTCTGTGTCCGTGTCTCCACAGCTGTGCGTTCCCGTGTCTTTGCCTGGAGCTCGCTCTGCTCTCTCAATCTGTCCGTCTCTTAAAACCATTTATTTAATTAAAAATAATAAGACCCACGTGCGGAATGCGCTTTAAAAGCAACATATTAATTGTCAATTAGGTGGAGAGGCAGTATAGGCAAGTTATTATTATTACTATTATTTATTTCTTAGCAGACGCCCTTATCCAGGGCGACTTACAATTGTTACAAGATATCACATTATACATTATACAGATATCACATTATTTTTACATACAGTTACCCATTTATATAGTTGGGTTTTTACTGGAGCAATCTAGGTAAAGTACCTTGCTCAAGGGTACAACAGCATTGTCCCCCACTGGGGATTAAACCCACAACCCTCCGGTCAAGGTTCCAGAGCTCTAAACACTACTCCACACAAGTGCCGTGATTCAAAATTAGTGAAAATAAACAATAGCCAAACACACAATCAATAATAAATCGTGCAGTCAAAATACAAAATCATATCGTGATTTAAGTAAAAAAAAACAAGCACGCATGTATATAAACACAAAATAATAAAAAAAAAAATAATAAAGTGTAAATGCACATCTGCAACACAATGACAGACAATGAATCATAATGAACTGCCATAATAAAGTGTGCTCCTTAGGAGAGATTAGACGACTTCTACACCCGCGCTGTGAACAAATAGTGAGTGTTTCATCCTCTTTGGTTTGAGCAGCTGGTTTTTGGGGACGAGGTGGCCGAGTGGTTAAGGCGATGGACTGCTAATCCATTGTGCTCTGCACGCGTGGGTTCGAATCCCATCCTCGTCGTAGCTATTTTTTTTATTATTATTACTGTTTCTCGTTCTCTTTTTTTTGGCAAAAGTGTTTATCCTGCGACTATAGGACAGTATTGGTCTGTGTTAGAGATGTTCCCCAACAGTAACACAAAAACAGCCTAAACTTTGCTGAAAAATAGTATAACCAAAGGCACCGCTGGGATTTGAACCCAGGATCTCCTGTTTACTAGACAGGCGCTTTAACCATCTAAGCCACGGCGCCCTGCCACACGCAAAGAAATATGTGTCAGAGACCAGTGAAATGAAACCTATCAGGGACATTATTGCCTTTACTGTCATTCTCTACTGCAATGCAGGACTGTAAAATTAAGCGCGCGACATTTCTGAAATTAATCGGAAACACTTGAAAATGCGTATTACTTGTTATTAAACAATTTCCGACCTCAGATATCGGAATCTGCATTGTATTTTACATGACCGATTGTACCCTCTTTGTCTAGATATATGACATTTGGTAGTTCACATGATCAAAACATATGGTTAAATTGAGGTCACACCGAGACTTGAACTCGGATGGCTGGATTCAGAGTCCAGAGTGCTAACCTTTACAACATGGAACCTCTGCTGAGCACCCTGGAGATGAATGGCTGTAACATCCTCTCCCAGGTGTTAAATCCCCTACTGCTGACAACCCCTGGACCGCAAGGCTTTCTCCCCGTTCTGATTGCACACAGTCCTTCAACAAACATCAGTTTCTCCAGTTTGAATCCGAAATGCGACGTTTCATTTCTTGGTTCATACTGGCAGCAGGTCTCGAAAACTGCACTATCAGTACCCAATCGTGCACCACAAACACTGCTCACATTCAAATAAGACACATGTTCATTGACAATATATGTATTACACATGTAGATTTAGAAACTGTTTTAATAACATCGGCATTGCTCATTTAAAATAAGAAACATTTGCTTAACAATTAAACACGTTGCATCTTTACAACTGAAAATACACTTTCAAATACAAATTCCTCCATTTGACCCTCATAAGGACACGACCGGACCCCAGCAATAAAACGACATATAACTAACACGTGGAGTAAATGAATGAATTAAAATGTGTATAGGAACACTTTATTTTGCTTTTCCTTTACCTCTAGCCATCGTTTGGCATAATGTGTTGTTTATGCAAGATGGATAAGACGCCCAATGCGCACAGCTGTCTCCTAGCAAGTGAAGGCACCACTGTATTCTGGACGCTGTAGTTTATTCTAGGAACAAGACACCTGGGCGTGTTAGATATCACGGGAAATCGTGGAGCCTCCTCTTTCGTTTGGTATGTGGACTGCGTGCCTAGCTCTTTCCGTTTTTGAGTTACTGGTACTTGAACGCACCTACCGATTTGCTGCGCGTCACAGCACTGGAGCACTGAATGAGAGGGTGCGTAGGATAATCCCGTGACTCTTTTTAGTCGGTACTTATTGTGTTAACTGTGTGATTGTGTAGAGGGGGGTCGTTAGACTACAGCTGTCCTCTCGCTTGTAACGAGCAATTGTAAACTCCTTTTCTGCAGTCTGAGAAGAAGATAATGCCAAAAGGGGTTGTGAATCAATGTGCAAAGTCTCTATAATAATAATATAAAGGATGCGCTTTTAATTGAATGCAGTCGGGGCACAGCCAAGAATTAGACATATCTACATCTGATTAATGAAGAGTAAGAGAGTGGTTTTAATCGGAATAATAATAGGCATAAAAGAACTTCCCTGACCGGGAATCGAACCCGGGCCGCGGCGGTGAGAGCGCCGAATCCTAACCACTAGACCACCAGGGACGTTGCTGAAGGAGTTTGTACGGCTGGCCAGGAATTTCTTTGCTATCAACGCTGTCGCATCAAAAACGGAACAGCCCCCAGGCCCTGCGCAATTGTTACAGGTGTCACTAGGACAGGTTCGTAATACCGGGGTAGCAACACCGTGGAAATGCAGACAAGGAAGCCAGATAATAAATCATGAAAGGGATTCATTTAAATTATTAAAACAATCAGATTAAAATATACTAAAATGGCCAAGCACATATATAAAACATAAAAACGAAATATTGGTCGCAATAACAAGAATAGTTGGATCAATAGCAGCAGTATTCACAATGATTATCACAATTCAAATATAGATTTAGCTACAGCAATAGCAACAACAATGGGCAAATAGCTATAGCCATAACAGGAGTAGCTATCACAACTTAAATATAGGTTCGGCTACAGAAATAACCTGCTATATATCAATATCAGTAACGTTGGAAATGGTTACAGCAACAAACGTAATGTAATTGTCTAACAGCAGCAATCAATAAGAAAAGTTTACAACAATAGAAAGTCCCAAAGCCGTCTTCTCTGTGTTCCACGGTGGCATTAGCTGAGACTCGAATAGGCTACAACAGCTCTGGTTAGTGAGGGCCGTCACTGGAGACGTTTCTCTAAGAAAGTAAAACAAAATAAAAGAACTTCGGCTAAGCAATCCAAATTGTCGAAAGCAGGGCGATGCAGCAAGCACACACACAGCAGCAAAAGATTGCACACTTCACTTAGCGAGGGGGGAGGTATATTCGCCTCTTCCCCTCTAAATGTTCAATCCGCCTTAAACAGCGAACTCAACGCCTTCCCTCTCAGTTGCTTCCGGAGTTGGGTCTCTCAGCGGCAGCGACCTGCTGTACAAGTCCCTTGGTCAGATCCCTCAGGTAATTTCTCGCCTCTGTGTCCGTGTCTCCACAGCTGTGCGTTCCCGTGTCTCTTTGCCTGGAGCTCGCTCTGCTCTCTCAATCTGTCCGTCTCTTAAAACCATTTATTTAATTAAAAATAATAAGACCCACGTGCGGAATGCGCTTTAAAAGCAACATATTAATTGTCAATTAGGTGGAGAGGCAGTATAGGCAAGTTATTATTATTACTATTATTTATTTCTTAGCAGACGCCCTTATCCAGGGCGACTTACAATTGTTACAAGATATCACATTATACATTATACAGATATCACATTATTTTTACATACAGTTACCCATTTATATAGTTGGGTTTTTACTGGAGCAATCTAGGTAAAGTACCTTGCTCAAGGGTACAACAGCATTGTCCCCCACTGGGGATTAAACCCACAACCCTCCGGTCAAGGTTCCAGAGCTCTAAACACTACTCCACACAAGTGCCGTGATTCAAAATTAGTGAAAATAAACAATAACCAAACACACAATCAATAATAAATCGTGCAGTGAAAATACAAAATCATATCGTGATTTAAATTAAAAAAAAACAAGTACGCATGTATATAAAGACAAAATAAAAAAAGAAAATAATAAAGTGTAAATGCACACCTGCAACACAATGACAGACAATGAATCATAATGAACTGCCATAATAAAGTGTGCTCCTTAGGAGAGATTAGACGGCTTCTACACCCGCGCTGTGAACAAATAGTGAGTGTTTCATCCTCTTTGGTTTGAGCAACTGGTTTTTGGGGACGAGGTGGCCGAGTGGTTAAGGCGATGGACTGCTAATCCATTGTGCTCTGCACGCGTGGGTTCGAATCCCATCCTCGTCGTAGCTTTTTCTTTTATTATTATTACTGTTTCTCGTTCTCTTTTTTTTGGCAAAAGTGTTTATCCTGCGACTATAGGACAGTATTGGTCTGTGTTAGAGATGTTCCCCAACAGTAACACAAAAACAGCCTAAACTTTGCTGAAAAATAGTATAACCAAAGGCACCGCTGGGATTTGAACTCAGGATCTCCTGTTTACTAGACAGGCGCTTTAACCATCTAAGCCACGGCGCCCTGCCACACGCAAAGAAATATGTGTCAGAGACCTGTGAAATGAAACCTATCAGGGACATTATTGCCTTTACTGTCATTCTCTACGCAATGCAGGACTGTAAAATTAACCGCGCGACATTTCTGAAATTAATCTGAAACACTTGAAAATGCGTATTACTTGTTATTAAACAATTTCCGACCTCAGATATCGGAATCTGCATTGTATTTTATATGACCGATTGTACCCTCTTTGTCTAGATATATGACATTTGGTAGTTCACATGATCAAAACATATGGTTAAATTGAGGTCACACCGAGACTTGAACTCGGATGGCTGGATTCAGAGTCCAGAGTGCTAACCTTTACAACATGGAACCTCTGCTGAGCACCCTGGAGATGAATGGCTGTAACATCCTCAGCTCCCAGGTGTAAAATCCCCTACTGCTGACAACCCCTGGACCGCAAGGCTTTCTCCCCGTTCTGATTGCACACAGTCCTTCAACAAACATTAGTTTCTCCAGTTTGAATCCGAAATGCGACGTTTCATTTCTTGGTTCATACTGGCAGCAGGTCTCGAAAACTGCACTATCAGCACCCAATCGTGCACCACAAACACTGCTTACATTCAAATAAGACACATGTTCATTGACAATATATGTATTACACATGTAGATTTAGAAACTGTTTTAATAACATCGGCATTGCTCATTTAAAATAAGAAACATTTGCTTAAAAATTAAACACGTTGCATCTTTACAAGTGAAAATACACTTTCAAACACAAATTCCTCCATTTGACCCTCATAAGGACACGACCGGACCCCAGCAATAAAACGACATATAACTAACACGTGGAGTAAATGAATGAATAAAAATGTGTATAGGAACACTTTATTTTGCTTTTCCTTTACCTCTAGCCATCGTTTGGCATAATGTGTTGTTTATGCAAGATGGATGAGACGCCCAATGCGCACAGCTGTCTCCTAGCAAGTGAAGGCACCACTGTATTCTGGACGCTGTAGTTTATTCTAGGAACAAGACACCTGGGCGTGTTAGATATCACGGGAAATCGTGGAGCCTCCTCTTTCGTTTGGTATGTGGACTGCGTGCCTAGCTCTTTCCGTTTTTGAGTTACTGGTACTTGAACGCACCTACCGATTTGCTGCGCGTCACAGCACTGGAGCACTGAATGAGAGGGTGCGTAGGATAATCCCGTGAATCTTTTTAGTCAGTACTTATTGTGTTAACTGTGTGATTGTGTAGAGGGGGGTCGTTAGACTACAGCTGTCCTCTCGCTTGTAACGAGCAATTGTAAACTCATTTTCTGCAGTCTGAGAAGAAGATAATGCCAAAAGGGGTTGTGAATCAATGTGCAAAGTCTCTATAATAATAATATAAAGGATGCGCTTTTAATTGAATGCAGTCGGGGCACAGCCAAGAATTAGACATATCTACATCTGATTAATGAAGAGTAAGAGAGTGGTTTTAATCGGAATAATAATAGGCATAAAAGAACTTCCCTGACCGGGAATCGAACCCGGGCCGCGGCGGTGAGAGCGCCGAATCCTAACCACTAGACCACCAGGGACGTTGCTGAAGGAGTTTGTACGGCTGGCCAGGAATTTCTTTGCTATCAACGCTGTCGCATCAAAAACGGAACAGCCCCCAGGCCCTGCGCAATTGTTACAGGTGTCACTAGGACAGGTTCGTAATACCGGGGTAGCAACACCGTGGAAATGCAGACAAGGAAGCCAGACAATAAATCATGAAAGGGATTCATTTAAATTATTAAAACAATCAGATTAAAATATACTAAAATGGCCAAGCACATATATAAAACATAAAAACGAAATATTGGTCGCAATAACAAGAATAGTTGGATCAATAGCAGCAGTATTCACAATGATTATCACAATTCAAATATAGATTTAGCTACAGCAATAGCAACAACAATGGGCAAATAGCTATAGCCATAACAGGAGTAGCTATCACAACTTAAATATAGGTTCGGCTACAGAAATAACCTGCTATATATCAATATCAGTAACGTTGGAAATGGTTACAGCAACAAACGTAATGTAATTGTCTAACAGCAGCAATCAATAAGAAAAGTTTACAACAATAGAAAGTCCCAAAGCCGTCTTCTCTGTGTTCCACGGTGGCATTAGCTGAGACTCGAATAGGCTACAACAGCTCTGGTTAGTGAGGGCCGTCACTGGAGACGTTTCTCTAAGAAAGTAAAACAAAATAAAAGAACTTCGGCTAAGCAATCCAAATTGTCGAAAGCAGGGCGATGCAGCAAGCACACACACAGCAGCAAAAGATTGCACACTTCACTTAGCGAGGGGGGAGGTATATTCGCCTCTTCCCCTCTAAATGTTCAATCCGCCTTAAACAGCGAACTCAACGCCTTCCCTCTCAGTTGCTTCCGGAGTTGGGTCTCTCAGCGGCAGCGACCTGCTGTACAAGTCCCTTGGTCAGATCCCTCAGGTAATTTCTCGCCTCTGTGTCCGTGTCTCCACAGCTGTGCGTTCCCGTGTCTCTTTGCCTGGAGCTCGCTCTGCTCTCTCAATCTGTCCGTCTCTTAAAACCATTTATTTAATTAAAAATAATAAGACCCACGTGCGGAATGCGCTTTAAAAGCAACACATTAATTGTCAATTAGGTGGAAAGGCAGTCTAAACAAGTTATTATTATTACTATTATTTATTTCTTAGCAGACGCCCTTATCCAGGGCGACTTACAATTGTTACAAGATATCACATTATACAGATATCACATTATTTTTTACATACAGTTACCCATTTATACAGTTGGGTTTTTACTGGAGCAATCTAGGTAAAGTACCTTGCTCAAGGGTACAACAGCATTGTCCCCCACTGGGGATTTAACCCACAACCCTCCGGTCAAGGGTCCAGAGCTCTAACCACTACTCCACACAAGTGCCGTGATTCAAAATTAGTGAAAATAAACAATAGCCAAACACACAATCAATAATAAATCGTGCAGTGAAAATACAAAATCATATCGTGATTTAAATAAAAAAAAACAAGCACGCATGTATATAAACACAAAATAATAAAAAAAAAATAATAAAGTGTAAATGCACATCTGCAACACAATGACAGACAATGAATCATAATGAACTGCCATAATAAAGTGTGCTCCTTAGGAGAGATTAGACGGCTTCTACACCCGCGCTGTGAACAAATAGTGAGTGTTTCATCCTCTTTGGTTTGAGCAGCTGGTTTTTGGGGACGAGGTGGCCGAGTGGTTAAGGCGATGGACTGCTAATCCATTGTACTCTGCACGCGTGGGTTCGAATCCCATCCTCGTCGTAGCTATTTTTTTTATTATTATTACTGTTTCTCGTTCTCTTTTTTTTGGCAAAAGTGTTTATCCTGCGACTATAGGACAGTATTGGTCTGTGTTAGAGATGTTCCCCAACAGTAACACAAAAACAGCCTAAACTTTGCTGAAAAATAGTATAACCAAAGGCACCGCTGGGATTTGAACCCAGGATCTCCTGTTTACTAGACAGGCGCTTTAACCATCTAAGCCACGGCGCCCTGCCACACGCAAAGAAATATGTGTCAGAGACCAGTGAAATGAAACCTATCAGGGACATTATGCCTTTACTGTCATTCTCTACTGCAATGCAGGACTGTAAAATTAAGCGCGCGACATTTCTGAAATTAATCGGAAACACTTGAAAATGCGTATTACTTGTTATTAAACAATTTCCGACCTCAGATATCGGAATCTGCATTGTATTTTATATGACCGATTGTACCCTCTTTGTCTAGATATATGACATTTGGTAGTTCACATGATCAAAACATATGGTTAAATTGAGGTCACACCGAGACTTGAACTCGGATGGCTGGATTCAGAGTCCAGAGTGCTAACCTTTACAACATGGAACCTCTGCTGAGCACCCTGGAGATGAATGGCTGTAACATCCTCAGCTCCCAGGTGTTAAATCCCCTACTGCTGACAACCCCTGGACCGCAAGGCTTTCTCCCCGTTCTGATTGCACACAGTCCTTCAACAAACATCAGTTTCTCCAGTTTGAATCCGAAATGCGACGTTTCATTTCTTGGTTCATACTGGCAGCAGGTCTCGAAAACTGCACTATCAGTACCCAATCGTGCACCACAAACACTGCTCACATTCAAATAAGACACATGTTCATTGACAATATATGTATTACACATGTAGATTTAGAAACTGTTTTAATAACATCGGCATTGCTCATTTAAAATAAGAAACATTTGCTTAACAATTAAACACGTTGCATCTTTACAACTGAAAATACACTTTCAAATACAAATTCCTCCATTTGACCCTCATAAGGACACGACCGGACCCCAGCAATAAAACGACATATAACTAACACGTGGAGTAAATGAATGAATTAAAATGTGTATAGGAACACTTTATTTTGCTTTTCCTTTACCTCTAGCCATCGTTTGGCATAATGTGTTGTTTATGCAAGATGGATAAGACGCCCAATGCGCACAGCTGTCTCCTAGCAAGTGAAGGCACCACTGTATTCTGGACGCTGTAGTTTATTCTAGGAACAAGACACCTGGGCGTGTTAGATATCACGGGAAATCGTGGAGCCTCCTCTTTCGTTTGGTATGTGGACTGCGTGCCTAGCTCTTTCCGTTTTTGAGTTACTGGTACTTGAACGCACCTACCGATTTGCTGCGCGTCACAGCACTGGAGCACTGAATGAGAGGGTGCGTAGGATAATCCCGTGAATCTTTTTAGTCAGTACTTATTGTGTTAACTGTGTGATTGTGTAGAGGGGGGTCGTTAGACTACAGCTGTCCTCTCGCTTGTAACGAGCAATTGTAAACTCCTTTTCTGCAGTCTGAGAAGAAGATAATGCCAAAAGGGGTTCTGAATCAATGTGCAAAGTCTCTATAATAATAATATAAAGGATGCGCTTTTAATTGAATGCAGTCGGGGCACAGCCAAGAATTAGACATATCTACATCTGATTAATGAAGAGTAAGAGAGTGGTTTTAATCGGAATAATAATAGGCATAAAAGAACTTCCCTGACCGGGAATCGAACCCGGGCCGCGGCGGTGAGAGCGCCGAATCCTAACCACTAGACCACCAGGGACGTTGCTGAAGGAGTTTGTACGGCTGGCCAGGAATTTCTTTGCTATCAACGCTGTCGCATCAAAAACGGAACAGCCCCCAGGCCCTGCGCAATTGTTACAGGTGTCACTAGGACAGGTTCGTAATACCGGGGTAGCAACACCGTGGAAATGCAGACAAGGAAGCCAGACAATAAATCATGAAAGGGATTCATTTAAATTATTAAAACAATCAGATTAAAATATACTAAAATGGCCAAGCACATATATAAAACATAAAAACGAAATATTGGTCGCAATAACAAGAATAGTTGGATCAATAGCAGCAGTATTCACAATGATTATCACAATTCAAATATAGATTTAGCTACAGCAATAGCAACAACAATGGGCAAATAGCTATAGCCATAACAGGAGTAGCTATCACAACTTAAATATAGGTTCGGCTACAGAAATAACCTGCTATATATCAATATCAGTAACGTTGGAAATGGTTACAGCAACAAACGTAATGTAATTGTCTAACAGCAGCAATCAATAAGAAAAGTTTACAACAATAGAAAGTCCCAAAGCCGTCTTCTCTGTGTTCCACGGTGGCATTAGCTGAGACTCGAATAGGCTACAACAGCTCTGGTTAGTGAGGGCCGTCACTGGAGACGTTTCTCTAAGAAAGTAAAACAAAATAAAAGAACTTCGGCTAAGCAATCCAAATTGTCGAAAGCAGGGCGATGCAGCAAGCACACACACAGCAGCAAAAGATTGCACACTTCACTTAGCGAGGGGGGAGGTATATTCGCCTCTTCCCCTCTAAATGTTCAATCCGCCTTAAACAGCGAACTCAACGCCTTCCCTCTCAGTTGCTTCCGGAGTTGGGTCTCTCAGCGGCAGCGACCTGCTGTACAAGTCCCTTGGTCAGATCCCTCAGGTAATTTCTCGCCTCTGTGTCCGTGTCTCCACAGCTGTGCGTTACCGTGTCTCTTTGCCTGGAGCTCGCTCTGCTCTCTCAATCTGTCCGTCTCTTAAAACCATTTATTTAATTAAAAATAATAAGACCCACGTGCGGAATGCGCTTTAAAAGCAACATATTAATTGTCAATTAGGTGGAGAGGCAGTCTAGGCAAGTTATTATTATTACTATTATTTATTTCTTAGCAGACGCCCTTATCCAGGGCGACTTACAATTGTTACAAGATATCACATTATACATTATACAGATATCACATTATTTTTACATACAGTTACCCATTTATATAGTTGTGTTTTTACTGGAGCAATCTAGGTAAAGTACCTTGCTCAAGGGTACAACAGCATTGTCCCCCACTGGGGATTAAACCCACAACCCTCCGGTCAAGGTTCCAGAGCTCTAAACACTACTCCACACAAGTGCCGTGATTCAAAATTAGTGAAAATAAACAATAACCAAACACACAATCAATAATAAATCGTGCAGTGAAAATACAAAATCATATCGTGATTTAAATTAAAAAAAAACAAGTACGCATGTATATAAAGACAAAATAAAAAAAGAAAATAATAAAGTGTAAATGCACACCTGCAACACAATGACAGACAATGAATCATAATGAACTGCCATAATAAAGTGTGCTCCTTAGGAGAGATGACGGCTTCTACACCCGCGCTGTGAACAAATAGTGAGTGTTTCATCCTCTTTGGTTTGAGCAACTGTTTTTTGTGGACGAGGTGGCCGAGTGGTTAAGGCGATGGACTGCTAATCCATTGTGCTCTGCACGCGTGGGTTCGAATCCCATCCTCGTCGTAGCTTTTCCTTTTATTATTATTACTGTTTCTCGTTCTCTTTTTTTTGGCAAAAGTGTTTATCCTGCGACTATAGGACAGTATTGGTCTGTGTTAGAGATGTTCCCCAACAGTAACACAAAAACAGCCTAAACTTTGCTGAAAAATAGTATAACCAAAGGCACCGCTGGGATTTGAACCCAGGATCTCCTGTTTACTAGGCAGGCGCTTTAACCATCTAAGCCACGGCGCCCTGCCACACGCAAAGAAATATGTGTCAGAGACCTGTGAAATGAAACCTATCAGGGACATTATTGCCTTTACTGTCATTCTCTACGCAATGCAGGACTGTAAAATTAACCGCGCGACATTTCTGAAATTAATCTGAAACACTTGAAAATGCGTATTACTTGTTATTAAACAATTTCCGACCTCAGATATCGGAATCTGCATTGTATTTTATATGACCGATTGTACCCTCTTTGTCTAGATATATGACATTTGGTAGTTCACATGATCAAAACATATGGTTAAATTGAGGTCACACCGAGACTTGAACCCGGATGGCTGGATTCAGAGTCCAGAGTGCTAACCTTTACAACATGGAACCTCTGCTGAGCACCCTGGAGATGAATGGCTGTAACATCCTCAGCTCTCAGGTGTAAAATCCCCTACTGCTGACAACCCCTGGACCGCAAGGCTTTCTCCCCGTTCTGATTGCACACAGTCCTTCAACAAACATCAGTTTCTCCAGTTTGAATCCGAAATGCGACGTTTCATTTCTTGGTTCATACTGGCAGCAGGTCTCGAAAACTGCACTATCAGCACCCAATCGTGCACCACAAACACTGCTTACATTCAAATAAGACACATGTTCATTGACAATATATGTATTACACATGTAGATTTAGAAACTGTTTTAATAACATCGGCATTGCTCATTTAAAATAAGAAACATTTGCTTAAAAATTAAACACGTTGCATCTTTACAAGTGAAAATACACTTTCAAACACAAATTCCTCCATTTGACCCTCATAAGGACACGACCGGACCCCAGCAATAAAACGACATATAACTAACACGTGGAGTAAATGAATGAATAAAAATGTGTATAGGAACACTTTATTTTGCTTTTCCTTTACCTCTAGCCATCGTTTGGCATAATGTGTTGTTTATGCAAGATGGATAAGACGCCCAATGCGCACAGCTGTCTCCTAGCAAGTGAAGGCACCACTGTATTCTGGACGCTGTAGTTTATTCTAGGAACAAGACACCTGGGCGTGTTAGATATCACGGGAAATCGTGGAGCCTCCTCTTTCGTTTGGTATGTGGACTGCGTGCCTAGCTCTTTCCGTTTTTGAGTTACAGGTACTTGAACGCACCTACCGATTTGCTGCGCGTCACAGCACTGGAGCACTGAATGAGAGGGTGCGTAGGATAATCCCGTGACTCTTTTTAGTCGGTACTTATTGTGTTAACTGTGTGATTGTGTAGAGGGGGGTCGTTAGACTACAGCTGTCCTCTCGCTTGTAACGAGCAATTGTAAACTCCTTTTCTGCAGTCTGAGAAGAAGATAATGCCAAAAGGGGTTGTGAATCAATGTGCAAAGTCTCTATAATAATAATATAAAGGATGCGCTTTTAATTGAATGCAGTCGGGGCACAGCCAAGAATTAGACATATCTACATCTGATTAATGAAGAGTAAGAGAGTGGTTTTAATCGGAATAATAATAGGCATAAAAGAACTTCCCTGACCGGGAATCGAACCCGGGCCGCGGCGGTGAGAGCGCCGAATCCTAACCACTAGACCACCAGGGACGTTGCTGAAGGAGTTTGTACGGCTGGCCAGGAATTTCTTTGCTATCAACGCTGTCGCATCAAAAACGGAACAGCCCCCAGGCCCTGCGCAATTGTTACAGGTGTCACTAGGACAGGTTCGTAATACCGGGGTAGCAACACCGTGGAAATGCAGACAAGGAAGCCAGACAATAAATCATGAAAGGGATTCATTTAAATTATTAAAACAATCAGATTAAAATATACTAAAATGGCCAAGCACATATATAAAACATAAAAACGAAATATTGGTCGCAATAACAAGAATAGTTGGATCAATAGCAGCAGTATTCACAATGATTATCACAATTCAAATATAGATTTAGCTACAGCAATAGCAACAACAATGGGCAAATAGCTATAGCCATAACAGGAGTAGCTATCACAACTTAAATATAGGTTCGGCTACAGAAATAACCTGCTATATATCAATATCAGTAACGTTGGAAATGGTTACAGCAACAAACGTAATGTAATTGTCTAACAGCAGCAATCAATAAGAAAAGTTTACAACAATAGAAAGTCCCAAAGCCGTCTTCTCTGTGTTCCACGGTGGCATTAGCTGAGACTCGAATAGGCTACAACAGCTCTGGTTAGTGAGGGCCGTCACTGGAGACGTTTCTCTAAGAAAGTAAAACAAAATAAAAGAACTTCGGCTAAGCAATCCAAATTGTCGAAAGCAGGGCGATGCAGCAAGCACACACACAGCAGCAAAAGATTGCACACTTCACTTAGCGAGGGGGGAGGTATATTCGCCTCTTCCCCTCTAAATGTTCAATCCGCCTTAAACAGCGAACTCAACGCCTTCCCTCTCAGTTGCTTCCGGAGTTGGGTCTCTCAGCGGCAGCGACCTGCTGTACAAGTCCCTTGGTCAGATCCCTCAGGTAATTTCTCGCCTCTGTGTCCGTGTCTCCACAGCTGTGCGTTCCCGTGTCTCTTTGCCTGGAGCTCGCTCTGCTCTCTCAATCTGTCCGTCTCTTAAAACCATTTATTTAATTAAAAATAATAAGACCCACGTGCGGAATGCGCTTTAAAAGCAACATATTAATTGTCAATTAGGTGGAGAGGCAGTATAGGCAAGTTATTATTATTACTATTATTTATTTCTTAGCAGACGCCCTTATCCAGGGCGACTTACAATTGTTACAAGATATCACATTATACATTATACAGATATCACATTATTTTTACATACAGTTACCCATTTATATAGTTGGGTTTTTACTGGAGCAATCTAGGTAAAGTACATTGCTCAAGGGTACAACAGCATTGTCCCCCACTGGGGATTAAACCCACAACCCTCCGGTCAAGGTTCCAGAGCTCTAAACACTACTCCACACAAGTGCCGTGATTCAAAATTAGTGAAAATAAACAATAGCCAAACACACAATCAATAATAAATCGTGCAGTGAAAATACAAAATCATATCGTGATTTAAATTAAAAAAAAACAAGTACGCATGTATATAAAGACAAAATAAAAAAAAAAAATAATAAAGTGTAAATGCACACCTGCAACACAATGACAGACAATGAATCATAATGAACTGCCATAATAAAGTGTGCTCCTTAGGAGAGATTAGACGGCTTCTACACCCGCGCTGTGAACAAATAGTGAGTGTTTCATCCTCTTTGGTTTGAGCAACTGTTTTTTGTGGACGAGGTGGCCGAGTGGTTAAGGCGATGGACTGCTAATCCATTGTGCTCTGCACGCGTGGGTTCGAATCCCATCCTCGTCGTAGCTTTTTCTTTTATTATTATTACTGTTTCTCGTTCTCTTTTTTTTGGCAAAAGTGTTTATCCTGCGACTATAGGACAGTATTGGTCTGTGTTAGAGATGTTCCCCAACAGTAACACAAAAACAGCCTAAACTTTGCTGAAAAATAGTATAACCAAAGGCACCGCTGGGATTTGAACCCAGGATCTCCTGTTTACTAGACAGGCGCTTTAACCATCTAAGCCACGGAGCCCTGCCACACGCAAAGAAATATGTGTCAGAGACCTGTGAAATGAAACCTATCAGGGACATTATTGCCTTTACTGTCATTCTCTACTGCAATGCAGGACTGTAAAATTAAGCGCGCGACATTTCTGAAATTAATCTGAAACACTTGAAAATGCGTATTACTTGTTATTAAACAATTTCCGACCTCAGATATCGGAATCTCCATTGTATTTTATATGACCGATTGTACCCTCTTTGTCTAGATATATGACATTTGGTAGTTCACATGATCAAAACATATGGTTAAATTGAGGTCACACCGAGACTTGAACCCGGATGGCTGGATTCAGAGTCCAGAGTGCTAACCTTTACAACATGGAACCTCTGCTGAGCACCCTGGAGATGAATGGCTGTAACATCCTCAGCTCCCAGGTGTAAAATCCCCTACTGCTGACAACCCCTGGACCGCAAGGCTTTCTCCCCGTTCTGATTGCACACAGTCCTTCAACAAACATCAGTTTCTCCAGTTTGAATCCGAAATGCGACGTTTCATTTCTTGGTTCATACTGGCAGCAGGTCTCGAAAACTGCACTATCAGCACCCAATCGTGCACCACAAACACTGCTTACATTCAAATAAGACACATGTTCATTGACAATATATGTATTACACATGTAGATTTAGAAACTGTTTTAATAACATCGGCATTGCTCATTTAAAATAAGAAACATTTGCTTAAAAATTAAACACGTTGCATCTTTACAAGTGAAAATACACTTTCAAACACAAATTCCTCCATTTGACCCTCATAAGGACACGACCGGACCCCAGCAATAAAACGACATATAACTAACACGTGGAGTAAATGAATGAATAAAAATGTGTATAGGAACACTTTATTTTGCTTTTCCTTTACCTCTAGCCATCGTTTGGCATAATGTGTTGTTTATGCAAGATGGATAAGACGCCCAATGCGCACAGCTGTCTCCTAGCAAGTGAAGGCACCACTGTATTCTGGACGCTGTAGTTTATTCTAGGAACAAGACACCTGGGCGTGTTAGATATCACGGGAAATCGTGGAGCCTCCTCTTTCGTTTGGTATGTGGACTGCGTGCCTAGCTCTTTCCGTTTTTGAGTTACTGGTACTTGAACGCACCTACCGATTTGCTGCGCGTCACAGCACTGGAGCACTGAATGAGAGGGTGCGTAGGATAATCCCGTGACTCTTTTTAGTCGGTACTTATTGTGTTAACTGTGTGATTGTGTAGAGGGGGGTCGTTAGACTACAGCTGTCCTCTCGCTTGTAACGAGCAATTGTAAACTCCTTTTCTGCAGTCTGAGAAGAAGATAATGCCAAAAGGGGTTGTGAATCAATGTGCAAAGTCTCTATAATAATAATATAAAGGATGCGCTTTTAATTGAATGCAGTCGGGGCACAGCCAAGAATTAGACATATCTACATCTGATTAATGAAGAGTAAGAGAGTGGTTTTAATCGGAATAATAATAGGCATAAAAGAACTTCCCTGACCGGGAATCGAACCCGGGCCGCGGCGGTGAGAGCGCCGAATCCTAACCACTAGACCACCAGGGACATTGCTGAAGGAGTTTGTACGGCTGGCCAGGAATTTCTTTGCTATCAACGCTGTCGCATCAAAAACGGAACAGCCCCCAGGCCCTGCGCAATTGTTACAGGTGTCACTAGGACAGGTTCGTAATACCGGGGTAGCAACACCGTGGAAATGCAGACAAGGAAGCCAGACAATAAATCATGAAAGGGATTCATTTAAATTATTAAAACAATCAGATTAAAATATACTAAAATGGCCAAGCACATATATAAAACATAAAAACGAAATATTGGTCGCAATAACAAGAATAGTTGGATCAATAGCAGCAGTATTCACAATGATTATCACAATTCAAATATAGATTTAGCTACAGCAATAGCAACAACAATGGGCAAATAGCTATAGCCATAACAGGAGTAGCTATCACAACTTAAATATAGGTTCGGCTACAGAAATAACCTGCTATATATCAATATCAGTAACGTTGGAAATGGTTACAGCAACAAACGTAATGTAATTGTCTAACAGCAGCAATCAATAAGAAAAGTTTACAACAATAGAAAGTCCCAAAGCCGTCTTCTCTGTGTTCCACGGTGGCATTAGCTGAGACTCGAATAGGCTACAACAGCTCTGGTTAGTGAGGGCCGTCACTGGAGACGTTTCTCTAAGAAAGTAAAACAAAATAAAAGAACTTCGGCTAAGCAATCCAAATTGTCGAAAGCAGGGCGATGCAGCAAGCACACACACAGCAGCAAAAGATTGCACACTTCACTTAGCGAGGGGGGAGGTATATTCGCCTCTTCCCCTCTAAATGCTCAATCCGCCTTAAACAGCGAACTCAACGCCTTCCCTCTCAGTTGCTTCCGGAGTTGGGTCTCTCAGCGGCAGCGACCTGCTGTACAAGTCCCTTGGTCAGATCCCTCAGGTAATTTCTCGCCTCTGTGTCCGTGTCTCCACAGCTGTGCGTTCCCGTGTCTCTTTGCCTGGAGCTCGCTCTGCTCTCTCAATCTGTCCGTCTCTTAAAACCATTTATTTAATTAAAAATAATAAGACCCACGTGCGGAATGCGCTTTAAAAGCAACATATTAATTGTCAATTAGGTGGAGAGGCAGTATAGGCAAGTTATTATTATTACTATTATTTATTTCTTAGCAGACGCCCTTATCCAGGGCGACTTACAATTGTTACAAGATATCACATTATACATTATACAGATATCACATTATTTTTACATACAGTTACCCATTTATATAGTTGGGTTTTTACTGGAGCAATCTTGGTAAAGTACCTTGCTCAAGGGTACAACAGCATTGTCCCCCACTGGGGATTAAACCCACAACCCTCCGGTCAAGGTTCCAGAGCTCTAAACACTACTCCACACAAGTGCCGTGATTCAAAATTAGTGAAAATAAACAATAGCCAAACACACAATCAATAATAAATCGTGCAGTGAAAATACAAAATCATATCGTGATTTAAATTAAAAAAAAACAAGTACGCATGTATATAAAGACAAAATAAAAAAAGAAAATAATAAAGTGTAAATGCACACCTGCAACACAATGACAGACAATGAATCATAATGAACTGCCATAATAAAGTGTGCTCCTTAGGAGAGATTAGACGGCTTCTACACCCGCGCTGTGAACAAATAGTGAGTGTTTCATCCTCTTTGGTTTGAGCAACTGTTTTTTGTGGACGAGGTGGCCGAGTGGTTAAGGCGATGGACTGCTAATCCATTGTGCTCTGCACGCGTGGGTTCGAATCCCATCCTCGTCGTAGCTTTTTCTTTTATTATTATTACTGTTTCTCGTTCTCTTTTTTTTGGCAAAAGTGTTTATCCTGCGACTATAGGACAGTATTGGTCTGTGTTAGAGATGTTCCCCAACAGTAACACAAAAACAGCCTAAACTTTGCTGAAAAATAGTATAACCAAAGGCACCGCTGGGATTTGAACCCAGGATCTCCTGTTTACTAGACAGGCGCTTTAACCATCTAAGCCACGGAGCCCTGCCACACGCAAAGAAATATGTGTCAGAGACCTGTGAAATGAAACCTATCAGGGACATTATTGCCTTTACTGTCATTCTCTACTGCAATGCAGGACTGTAAAATTAAGCGCGCGACATTTCTGAAATTAATCTGAAACACTTGAAAATGCGTATTACTTGTTATTAAACAATTTCCGACCTCAGATATCGGAATCTGCATTGTATTTTATATGACCGATTGTACCCTCTTTGTCTAGATATATGACATTTGGTAGTTCACATGATCAAAACATATGGTTAAATTGAGGTCACACCGAGACTTGAATCCGGATGGCTGGATTCAGAGTCCAGAGTGCTAACCTTTACAACATGGAACCTCTGCTGAGCACCCTGGAGATGAATGGCTGTAACATCCTCAGCTCCCAGGTGTAAAATCCCCTACTGCTGACAACCCCTGGACCGCAAGGCTTTCTCCCCGTTCTGATTGCACACAGTCCTTCAACAAACATCAGTTTCTCCAGTTTGAATCCGAAATGCGACGTTTCATTTCTTGGTTCATACTGGCAGCAGGTCTCGAAAACTGCACTATCAGCACCCAATCGTGCACCACAAACACTGCTTACATTCAAATAAGACACATGTTCATTGACAATATATGTATTACACATGTAGATTTAGAAACTGTTTTAATAACATCGGCATTGCTCATTTAAAATAAGAAACATTTGCTTAAAAATTAAACACGTTGCATCTTTACAAGTGAAAATACACTTTCAAACACAAATTCCTCCATTTGACCCTCATAAGGACACGACCGGACCCCAGCAATAAAACGACATATAACTAACACGTGGAGTAAATGAATGAATAAAAATGTGTATAGGAACACTTTATTTTGCTTTTCCTTTACCTCTAGCCATCGTTTGGCATAATGTGTTGTTTATGCAAGATGGATAAGACTCCCAATGCGCACAGCTGTCTCCTAGCAAGTGAAGGCACCACTGTATTCTGGACGCTGTAGTTTATTCTAGGAACAAGACACCTGGGCGTGTTAGATATCACGGGAAATCGTGGAGCCTCCTCTTTCGTTTGGTATGTGGACTGCGTGCCTAGCTCTTTCCGTTTTTGAGTTACTGGTACTTGAACGCACCTACCGATTTGCTGCGCGTCACAGCACTGGAGCACTGAATGAGAGGGTGCGTAGGATAATCCCGTGACTCTTTTTAGTCGGTACTTATTGTGTTAACTGTGTGATTGTGTAGAGGGGGGTCGTTAGACTACAGCTGTCCTCTCGCTTGTAACGAGCAATTGTAAACTCCTTTTCTACAGTCTGAGAAGAAGATAATGCCAAAAGGGGGTGTGAATCAATGTGCAAAGTCTCTATAATAATAATATAAAGGATGCGCTTTTAATTGAATGCAGTCGGGCCACAGCCAAGAATTAGACATATCTACATCTGATTAATGAAGAGTAAGAGAGTGGTTTTAATCGGAATAATAATAGGCATAAAACAACTTCCCTGACTGGGAATCGAACCCGGGCCGCGGCGGTGAGAGCGCCGAATCCTAACCACTAGACCACCAGGGACGTTGCTGAATGAGTTTGTACGGCTGGCCAGGAATTTCTTTGCTATCAACGCTGTCGCATCAAAAACGGAACAGCCCCCAGGCCCTGCGCAATTGTTACAGGTGTCACTAGGACAGGTTCGTAATACCGGGGTAGCAACACCGTGGAAATGCAGACAAGGAAGCCAGACAATAAATCATGAAAGGGATTCATTTAAATTATTAAAACAATCAGATTAAAATATACTAAAATGGCCAAGCACATATATAAAACATAAAAACGAAATATTGGTCGCAATAACAAGAATAGTTGGATCAATAGCAGCAGTATTCACAATGATTATCACAATTCAAATATAGATTTAGCTACAGCAATAGCAACAACAATGGGCAAATAGCTATAGCCATAACAGGAGTAGCTATCACAACTTAAATATAGGTTCGGCTACAGAAATAACCTGCTATATATCAATATCAGTAACGTTGGAAATGGTTACAGCAACAAACGTAATGTAATTGTCTAACAGCAGCAATCAATAAGAAAAGTTTACAACAATAGAAAGTCCCAAAGCCGTCTTCTCTGTGTTCCACGGTGGCATTAGCTGAGACTCGAATAGGCTACAACAGCTCTGGTTAGTGAGGGCCGTCACTGGAGACGTTTCTCTAAGAAAGTAAAACAAAATAAAAGAACTTCGGCTAAGCAATCCAAATTGTCGAAAGCAGGGCGATGCAGCAAGCACACACACAGCAGCAAAAGATTGCACACTTCACTTAGCGAGGGGGGAGGTATATTCGCCTCTTCCCCTCTAAATGTTCAATCCGCCTTAAACAGCGAACTCAACGCCTTCCCTCTCAGTTGCTTCCGGAGTTGGGTCTCTCAGCGGCAGCGACCTGCTGTACAAGTCCCTTGGTCAGATCCCTCTGTTAATTTCTCGCCTCTGTGTCCGTGTCTCCACAGCTGTGCGTTCCCGTGTCTTTGCCTGGAGCTCGCTCTGCTCTCTCAATCTGTCCGTCTCTTAAAACCATTTATTTAATTAAAAATAATAAGACCCACGTGCGGAATGCGCTTTAAAAGCAACATATTAATTGTCAATTAGGTGGAGAGGCAGTATAGGCAAGTTATTATTATTATAATTATTTATTTCTTAGCAGACGCTCTTATCCAGGGCGACTTACAATTGTTACAAGATATCACATTATACATTATACAGATATCACATTATTTTTACATACAGTTACCCATTTATATAGTTGGGTTTTTACTGGAGCAATCTAGGTAAAGTACCTTGCTCAAGGGTACAACAGCATTGTCCCCCACTGGGGATTAAACCCACAACCCTCCGGTCAAGGTTCCAGAGCTCTAAACACTACTCCACACAAGTGCCGTGATTCAAAATTAGTGAAAATAAACAATAGCCAAACACACAATCAATAATAAATCGTGCAGTGAAAATACAAAATCATATCGTGATTTAAATAAAAAAAAACAAGTACGCATGTATATAAAGACAAAATAAAAAAAGAAAATAATAAAGTGTAAATGCACACCTGCAACACAATGACAGACAATGAATCATAATGAACTGCCATAATAAAGTGTGCTCCTTAGGAGAGATTAGACGGCTTCTACACCCGCGCTGTGAACAAATAGTGAGTGTTTCATACTCTTTGGTTTGAGCAACTGGTTTTTGGGGACGAGTTGGCCGAGTGGTTAAGGCGATGGACTGCTAATCCATTGTGCTCTGCACGCGTGGGTTCGAATCCCATCCTCGTCGTAGCTTTTTCTTTTATTATTATTACTGTTTCTCGTTCTCTTTTTTTTGGCAAAAGTGTTTATCCTGCGACTATAGGACAGTATTGGTCTGTGTTAGAGATGTTCCCCAACAGTAACACAAAAACAGCCTAAACTTTGCTGAAAAATAGTATAACCAAAGGCACCGCTGGGATTTGAACCCAGGATCTCCTGTTTACTAGACAGGCGCTTTAACCATCTAAGCCACGGCGCCCTGCCACACGCAAAGAAATATGTGTCAGAGACCTGTGAAATGAAACCTATCAGGGACATTATTGCCTTTACTGTCATTCTCTACTGCAATGCAGGACTGTAAAATTAACCGCGCGACATTTCTGAAATTAATCTGAAACACTTGAAAATGCGTATTACTTGTTATTAAACAATTTCCGACCTCAGATATCGGAATCTGCATTGTATTTTATATGACCGATTGTACCCTCTTTGTCTAGATATATGACATTTGGTAGTTCACATGATCAAAACATATGGTTAAATTGAGGTCACACCGAGACTTGAATCCGGATGGCTGGATTCAGAGTCCAGAGTGCTAACCTTTACAACATGGAACCTCTGCTGAGCACCCTGGAGATGAATGGCTGTAACATCCTCAGCTCCCAGGTGTAAAATCCCCTACTGCTGACAACCCCTGGACCGCAAGGCTTTCTCCCCGTTCTGATTGCACACAGTCCTTCAACAAACATCAGTTTCTCCAGTTTGAATCCGAAATGCGACGTTTCATTTCTTGGTTCATACTGGCAGCAGGTCTCGAAAACTGCACTATCAGCACCCAATCGTGCACCACAAACACTGCTTACATTCAAATAAGACACATGTTCATTGACAATATATGTATTACACATGTAGATTTAGAAACTGTTTTAATAACATCGGCATTGCTCATTTAAAATAAGAAACATTTGCTTAAAAATTAAACACGTTGCATCTTTACAAGTGAAAATACACTATCAAACACAAATTCCTCCATTTGACCCTCATAAGGACACGACCGGACCCCAGCAATAAAACGACATATAACTAACACGTGGAGTAAATGAATGAATAAAAATGTGTATAGGAACACTTTATTTTGCTTTTCCTTTACCTCTAGCCATCGTTTGGCATAATGTGTTGTTTATGCAAGATGGATAAGACGCCCAATGCGCACAGCTGTCTCCTAGCAAGTGAAGGCACCACTGTATTCTGGACGCTGTAGTTTATTCTAGGAACAAGACACCTGGGCGTGTTAGACATCACGGGAAATCGTGGAGCCTCCTCTTTCGTTTGGTATGTGGACTGCGTGCCTAGCTCTTTCCGTTTTTGAGTTACAGGTACTTGAACGCACCTACCGATTTGCTGCGCGTCACAGCACTGGAGCACTGAATGAGAGGGTGCGTAGGATAATCCCGTGACTCTTTTTAGTCGGTACTTATTGTGTTAACTGTGTGATTGTGTAGAGGGGGGTCGTTAGACTACAGCTGTCCTCTCGCTTGTAACGAGCAATTGTAAACTCCTTTTCTACAGTCTGAGAAGAAGATAATGCCAAAAGGGGGTGTGAATCAATGTGCAAAGTCTCTATAATAATAATATAAAGGATGCGCTTTTAATTGAATGCAGTCGGGGCACAGCCAAGAATTAGACATATCTACATCTGATTAATGAAGAGTAAGAGAGTGGTTTTAATCGGAATAATAATAGGCATAAAACAACTTCCCTGACTGGGAATCGAACCCGGGCCGCGGCGGTGAGAGCGCCGAATCCTAACCACTAGACCACCAGGGACGTTGCTGAATGAGTTTGTACGGCTGGCCAGGAATTTCTTTGCTATCAACGCTGTCGCATCAAAAACGGAACAGCCCCCAGGCCCTGCGCAATTGTTACAGGTGTCACTAGGACAGGTTCGTAATACCGGGGTAGCAACACCGTGGAAATGCAGACAAGGAAGCCAGACAATAAATCATGAAAGGGATTCATTTAAATTATTAAAACAATCAGATTAAAATATACTAAAATGGCCAAGCACATATATAAAACATAAAAACGAAATATTGGTCGCAATAACAAGAATAGTTGGATCAATAGCAGCAGTATTCACAATGATTATCACAATTCAAATATAGATTTAGCTACAGCAATAGCAACAACAATGGGCAAATAGCTATAGCCATAACAGGAGTAGCTATCACAACTTAAATATAGGTTCGGCTACAGAAATAACCTGCTATATATCAATATCAGTAACGTTGGAAATGGTTACAGCAACAAACGTAATGTAATTGTCTAACAGCAGCAATCAATAAGAAAAGTTTACAACAATAGAAAGTCCCAAAGCCGTCTTCTCTGTGTTCCACGGTGGCATTAGCTGAGACTCGAATAGGCTACAACAGCTCTGGTTAGTGAGGGCCGTCACTGGAGACGTTTCTCTAAGAAAGTAAAACAAAATAAAAGAACTTCGGCTAAGCAATCCAAATTGTCGAAAGCAGGGCGATGCAGCAAGCACACACACAGCAGCAAAAGATTGCACACTTCACTTAGCGAGGGGGGAGGTATATTCGCCTCTTCCCCTCTAAATGCTCAATCCGCCTTAAACAGCGAACTCAACGCCTTCCCTCTCAGTTGCTTCCGGAGTTGGGTCTCTCAGCGGCAGCGACCTGCTGTACAAGTCCCTTGGTCAGATCCCTCAGGTAATTTCTCGCCTCTGTGTCCGTGTCTCCACAGCTGTGCGTTCCCGTGTCTCTTTGCCTGGAGCTCGCTCTGCTCTCTCAATCTGTCCGTCTCTTAAAACCATTTATTTAATTAAAAATAATAAGACCCACGTGCGGAATGCGCTTTAAAAGCAACATATTAATTGTCAATTAGGTGGAGAGGCAGTCTAGGCAAGTTATTATTATTACTATTATTTATTTCTTAGCAGACGCCCTTATACAGGGCGACTTACAATTGTTACAAGATATCACATTATACATTATACAGATATCACATTATTTTTACATACAGTTACCCATTTATATAGTTGGGTTTTTACTGGAGCAATCTAGGTAAAGTACCTTGCTCAAGGGTACAACAGCATTGTCCCCCACTGGGGATTAAACCCCCAACTCTCCGGTCAAGGTTCCAGAGCTCTAAACACTACTCCACACAAGTATCGTGATTCAAAATTAGTGAAAATAAACAATAGCCAAACACACAATCAATAATAAATCGTGCAGTGAAAATACAAAATCATATCGTGATTTAAATTTAAAAAAAACAAGCACGCATGTATATAAACACAAAATAAAAAAAGAAAATAATAAAGTGTAAATGCACACCTGCAACACAATGACAGACAATGAATCATAATGAACTGCCATAATAAAGTGTGCTCCTTAGGAGAGATTAGACGGCTTCTACACCCGCGCTGTGAACAAATAGTGAGTGTTTCATCCTCTTTGGTTTGAGCAACTGTTTTTTGGGGACGAGTTGGCCGAGTGGTTAAGGCGATGGACTGCTAATCCATTGTGCTCTGCACGCGTGGGTTCGAATCCCATCCTTGTCGTAGCTTTTTCTTTTATTATTATTACTGTTTCTCGTTCTCTTTTTTTGGCAAAAGTGTTTATCCTGCGACTATAGGACAGTATTGGTCTGTGTTAGAGATGTTCCCCAACAGTAACACAAAAACAGCCTAAACTTTGCTGAAAAATAGTATAACCAAAGGCACCGCTGGGATTTGAACCCAGGATCTCCTGTTTACTAGACAGGCGCTTTAACCATCTAAGCCACGGCGCCCTGCCACACGCAAAGGAATATGTGTCAGAGACCTGTGAAATGAAACCTATCAGGGACATTATTGCCTTTACTGTCATTCTCTACTGCAATGCAGGACTGTAAAATTAACCGCGCGACATTTCTGAAATTAATCTGAAACACTTGAAAATGCGTATTACTTGTTATTAAACAATTTCCGACCTCAGATATCGGAATCTGCATTGTATTTTATATGACCGATTGTACCCTCTTTGTCTAGATATATGACATTTGGTAGTTCACATGATCAAAACATATGGTTAAATTGAGGTCACACCGAGACTTGAACCCGGATGGTTGGATTCAGAGTCCAGAGTGCTAACCTTTACAACATGGAACCTCTGCTGAGCACCCTGGAGATGAATGGCTGTAACATCCTCAGCTCCCAGGTGTTAAATCCCCTACTGCTGACAACCCCTGGACCGCAAGGCTTTCTCCCCGTTCTGATTGCACACAGTCCTTCAACAAACATCAGTTTCTCCAGTTTGAATCCAAAATGCGACGTTTCATTTCTTGGTTCATACTGGCAGCAGGTCTCGAAAACTGCACTATCAGCACCCAATCGTGCACCACAAACACTGCTTACATTCAAATAAGACACATGTTCATTGACAATATATGTATTACACATGTAGATTTAGAAACTGTTTTAATAACATCGGCATTGCTCATTTAAAATAAGAAATATGTGCTTAACAATTAAACACGTTGCATCTTTACAAGTGAAAATACACTTTCAAATACAAATTCCTCCATTTGACCCTCATAAGGACACGACCGGACCCCAGCAATAAAACGACATATAACAAACACGTGGAGTAAATGAATGAATAAAAATGTGTATAGGAACACTTTATTTTGCTCTTCCTTTACCTCTAGCCATCGTTTGGCATAATGTGTTGTTTATGCAAGATGGATAAGACGCCCAATGCGCACAGCTGTCTCCTAGCAAGTGAAGGCACCACTGTATTCTGGACGCTGTAGTTTATTCTAGGAACAAGACACCTGGGCGTGTTAGATATCACGGGAAATCGTGGAGCCTCCTCTTTCGTTTGGTATGAGGACTGCATGCCTAGCTCTTTCCGTTTTTGAGTTACAGGTACTTGAACGCACCTACCTATTTGCTGCGCGTCACAGCACTGGAGCACTGAATGAGAGGGTGCGTAGGATAATCCCGTAACTCTTTTTAGTCGGTACTTATTGTGTTAACTGTGTGATTGTGTAGAGGGGGGTCGTTAGACTACAGCTGTCCTCTCGCTTGTAACGAGCAATTGTAAACTCCTTTTCTGCAGTCTGAGAAGAAGATAATGCCAAAAGGGGTTGTGAATCAATGTGCAAAGTCTCTATAATAATAATATAAAGGATGCGCTTTTAATTGAATGCAGTCGGGGCACAGCCAAGAATTAGACATATCTACATCTGATTAATGAAGAGTAAGAGAGTGGTTTTAATCGGAATAATAATAGGCATAAAAGAACTTCCCTGACCGGGAATCGAACCCGGGCCGCGGCGGTGAGAGCGCCGAATCCTAACCACTAGACCACCAGGGACGTTGCTGAAGGAGTTTGTACGGCTGGCCAGGAATTTCTTTGCTATCAACGCTGTCGCATCAAAAACGGAACAGCCCCCAGGCCCTGCGCAATTGTTACAGGTGTCACTAGGACAGGTTCGTAATACCGGGGTAGCAACACCGTGGAAATGCAGACAAGGAAGCCAGACAATAAATCATGAAAGGGATTCATTTAAATTATTAAAACAATCAGATTAAAATATACTAAAATGGCCAAGCACATATATAAAACATAAAAACGAAATATTGGTCGCAATAACAAGAATAGTTGGATCAATAGCAGCAGTATTCACAATGATTATCACAATTCAAATATAGATTTAGCTACAGCAATAGCAACAACAATGGGCAAATAGCTATAGCCATAACAGGAGTAGCTATCACAACTTAAATATAGGTTCGGCTACAGAAATAACCTGCTATATATCAATATCAGTAACGTTGGAAATGGTTACAGCAACAAACGTAATGTAATTGTCTAACAGCAGCAATCAATAAGAAAAGTTTACAACAATAGAAAGTCCCAAAGCCGTCTTCTCTCTGTTCCACAGTGGCATTAGCTGAGACTCGAATAGGCTACAACAGCTCTGGTTAGTGAGGGCCGTCACTGGAGACGTTTCTCTAAGAAAGTAAAACAAAATAAAAGAACTTCGGCTAAGCAATCCAAATTGTTGAAAGCAGGGCGATGCAGCAAGCACACACACAGCAGCAAAAGATTGCACACTTCACTTAGCGAGGGGGGAGGTATATTCGCCTCTTCCCCTCTAAATGCTCAATCCGCCTTAAACAGCGAACTCAACGCCTTCCCTCTCAGTTGCTTCCGGAGTTGGGTCTCTCAGCGGCAGCGACCTGCTGTACAAGTCCCTTGGTCAGATCCCTCAGGTAATTTCTCGCCTCTGTGTCCGTGTCTCCACAGCTGTGCGTTCCCGTGTCTCTTTGCCTGGAGCTCGCTCTGCTCTCTCAATCTGTCCGTCTCTTAAAACCATTTATTTAATTAAAAATAATAAGACCCACGTGAGGAATGCGCTTTAAAAGCAACATATTAATTGTCAATTAGGTGGAGAGGCAGTCTAGGCAAGTTATTATTATTACTATTATTTATTTCTTAGCAGACGCCCTTATCCAGGGCGACTTACAATTGTTACAAGATATCACATTATACATTATACAGATATCACATTATTTTTACATACAGTTACCCATTTATATAGTTGGGTTTTTACTGGAGCAATCTAGGTAAAGTACCTTGCTCAAGGGTACAACAGCATTGTCCCCCACTGGGGATTAAACCCACAACCCTCCGGTCAAGGTTCCAGAGCTCTAAACACTACTCCACACAAGTGCCGTGATTCAAAATTAGTGAAAATAAACAATAGCCAAACACACAATCAATAATAAATCGTGCAGTGAAAATACAAAATCATATCGTGATTTAAATAAAAAAAAAAAACAAGCACGCATGTATATAAACACAAAATAAAAAAAGAAAATAATAAAGTGTAAATGCACACCTGCAACACAATGACAGACAATGAATCATAATGAACTGCCATAATAAAGTGTGCTCCTTAGGAGAGATTAGACGGCTTCTACACCCGCGCTGTGAACAAATAGTGAGTGTTTCATCCTCTTTGGTTTGAGCAACTGTTTTTTGTGGACGAGGTGGCCGAGTGGTTAAGGCGATGGACTGCTAATCCATTGTGCTCTGCACGCGTGGGTTCGAATCCCATCCTCGTCGTAGCTTTTTCTTTTATTATTATTACTGTTTCTCGTTCTCTTTTTTTTTGGCAAAAGTGTTTATCCTGCGACTATAGGACAGTATTGGTCTGTGTTAGAGATGTTCCCCAACAGTAACACAAAAACAGCCTAAACTTTGCTGAAAAATAGTATAACCAAAGGCACCGCTGGGATTTGAACCCAGGATCTCCTGTTTACTAGACAGGCGCTTTAACCATCTAAGCCACGGCGCCCTGCCACACGCAAAGAAATATGTGTCAGAGACCTGTGAAATGAAACCTATCAGGGACATTATTGCCTTTACTGTCATTCTCTACTGCAATGCAGGACTGTAAAATTAACCGCGCGACATTTCTGAAATTAATCTGAAACACTTGAAAATGCGTATTACTTGTTATTAAACAATTTCCGACCTCAGATATCGGAATCTGCATTGTATTTTATATGACCGATTGTACCCTCTTTGTCTAGATATATGACATTTGGTAGTTCACATGATCAAAACATATGGTTAAATTGAGGTCACACCGAGACTTGAACCCGGATGGTTGGATTCAGAGTCCAGAGTGCTAACCTTTACAACATGGAACCTCTGCTGAGCACCCTGGAGATGAATGGCTGTAACATCCTCAGCTCCCAGGTGTTAAATCCCCTACTGCTGACAACCCCTGGACCGCAAGGCTTTCTCCCCGTTCTGATTGCACACAGTCCTTCAACAAACATCAGTTTCTCCAGTTTGAATCCAAAATGCGACGTTTCATTTCTTGGTTCATACTGGCAGCAGGTCTCGAAAACTGCACTATCAGCACCCAATCGTGCACCACAAACACTGCTTACATTCAAATAAGACACATGTTCATTGACAATATATGTATTACACATGTAGATTTAGAAACTGTTTTAATAACATCGGCATTGCTCATTTAAAATAAGAAATATGTGCTTAACAATTAAACACGTTGCATCTTTACAAGTGAAAATACACTTTCAAATACAAATTCCTCCATTTGACCCTCATAAGGACACGACCGGACCCCAGCAATAAAACGACATATAACAAACACGTGGAGTAAATGAATGAATAAAAATGTGTATAGGAACACTTTATTTTGCTCTTCCTTTACCTCTAGCCATCGTTTGGCATAATGTGTTGTTTATGCAAGATGGATAAGACGCCCAATGCGCACAGCTGTCTCCTAGCAAGTGAAGGCACCACTGTATTCTGGACGCTGTAGTTTATTCTAGGAACAAGACACCTGGGCGTGTTAGATATCACGGGAAATCGTGGAGCCTCCTCTTTCGTTTGGTATGAGGACTGCATGCCTAGCTCTTTCCGTTTTTGAGTTACAGGTACTTGAACGCACCTACCGATTTGCTGCGCGTCACAGCACTGGAGCACTGAATGAGAGGGTGCGTAGGATAATCCCGTGACTCTTTTTAGTCGGTACTTATTGTGTTAACTGTGTGATTGTGTAGAGGGGGGTCGTTAGACTACAGCTGTCCTCTCGCTTGTAACGAGCAATTGTAAACTCCTTTTCTGCAGTCTGAGAAGAAGATAATGCCAAAAGGGGTTGTGAATCAATGTGCAAAGTCTCTATAATAATAATATAAAGGATGCGCTTTTAATTGAATGCAGTCGGGGCACAGCCAAGAATTAGACATATCTACATCTGATTAATGAAGAGTAAGAGAGTGGTTTTAATCGGAATAATAATAGGCATAAAAGAACTTCCCTGACCGGGAATCGAACCCGGGCAGCGGCGGTGAGAGCGCCGAATCCTAACCACTAGACCACCAGGGACGTTGCTGAAGGAGTTTGTACGGCTGGCCAGGAATTTCTTTGCTATCAACGCTGTCGCATCAAAAACGGAACAGCCCCCAGGCCCTGCGCAATTGTTACAGGTGTCACTAGGACAGGTTCGTAATACCGGTGTAGCAACACCGTGGAAATGCAGACAAGGAAGCCAGACAATAAATCATGAAAGGGATTCATTTAAATTATTAAAACAATCAGATTAAAATATACTAAAATGGCCAAGCACATATATAAAACATAAAAACGAAATATTGGTCGCAATAACAAGAATAGTTGGATCAATAGCAGCAGTATTCACAATGATTATCACAATTCAAATATAGATTTAGCTACAGCAATAGCAACAACAATGGGCAAATAGCTATAGCCATAACAGGAGTAGCTATCACAACTTAAATATAGGTTCGGCTACAGAAATAACCTGCTATATATCAATATCAGTAACGTTGGAAATGGTTACAGCAACAAACGTAATGTAATTGTCTAACAGCAGCAATCAATAAGAAAAGTTTACAACAATAGAAAGTCCCAAAGCCGTCTTCTCTGAGTTCCACAGTGGCATTAGCTGAGACTCGAATAGGCTACAACAGCTCTGGTTAGTGAGGGCCGTCACTGGAGACGTTTCTCTAAGAAAGTAAAACAAAATAAAAGAACTTCGGCTAAGCAATCCAAATTGTTGAAAGCAGGGCGATTCAGCAAGCACACACACAGCAGCAAAAGATTGCACACTTCACTTAGCGAGGGGGGAGGTATATTCGCCTCTTCCCCTCTAAATGCTCAATCCGCCTTAAACAGCGAACTCAACGCCTTCCCTCTCAGTTGCTTCCGGAGTTGGGTCTCTCAGCGGCAGCGACCTGCTGTACAAGTCCCTTGGTCAGATCCCTCAGGTAATTTCTCGCCTCTGTGTCCGTGTCTCCACAGCTGTGCGTTCCCGTGTCTCTGCCTGGAGCTCGCTCTGCTCTCTCAATCTGTCCGTCTCTTAAAACCATTTATTTAATTAAAAATAATAAGACCCACGTGAGGAATGCGCTTTAAAAGCAACATATTAATTGTCAATTAGGTGGAGAGGCAGTCTAGGCAAGTTATTATTATTACTATTATTTATTTCTTAGCAGACGCCCTTATCCAGGGCGACTTACAATTGTTACAAGATATCACATTATACATTATACAGATATCACATTATTTTTACATACAGTTACCCATTTATATAGTTGGGTTTTTACTGGAGCAATCTAGGTAAAGTACCTTGCTCAAGGGTACAACAGCATTGTCCCCCACTGGGGATTAAACCCACAACCCTCCGGTCAAGGTTCCAGAGCTCTAAACACTACTCCACACAAGTGCCGTGATTCAAAATTAGTGAAAATAAACAATAGCCAAACACACAATCAATAATAAATCGTGCAGTGAAAATACAAAATCATATCGTGATTTAAATAAAAAAATACAAGTACGCATGTATATAAAGACAAAATAAAAAAAAGAAAATAATAAAGTGTAAATGCACACCTGCAACACAATGACAGACAATGAATCATAATGAACTGCCATAATAAAGTGTGCTCCTTAGGAGAGATTAGACGGCTTCTACACCCGCGCTGTGAACAAATAGTGAGTGTTTCATCCTCTTTGGTTTGAGCAACTGTTTTTTGTGGACGAGGTGGCCGAGTGGTTAAGGCGATGGACTGCTAATCCATTGTGCTCTGCACGCGTGGGTTCGAATCCCATCCTCGTCGTAGCTTTTTCTTTTATTATTATTACTGTTTCTCGTTCTCTTTTTTTTTGGCAAAAGTGTTTATCCTGCGACTATAGGACAGTATTGGTCTGTGTTAGAGATGTTCCCCAACAGTAACACAAAAACAGCCTAAACTTTGCTGAAAAATAGTATAACCAAAGGCACCGCTGGGATTTGAACCCAGGATCTCCTGTTTACTAGACAGGCGCTTAAACCATCTAAGCCACGGCGCCCTGCCACACGCAAATAAATATGTGTCAGAGACCTGTGAAATGAAACCTATCAGGGACATTATTGTCTTTACTGTCATTCTCTACTGCAATGCAGGACTGTAAAATTAACCGCGCGACATTTCTGAAATTAATCTGAAACACTTGAAAATGCGTATTACTTGTTATTAAACAATTTCCGACCTCAGATATCGGAATCTGCATTGTATTTTATATGACCGATTGTACCCTCTTTGTCTAGATATATGACATTTGGTAGTTCACATGATCAAAACATATGGTTAAATTGAGGTCACACCGAGACTTGAATCCGGATGGCTGGATTCAGAGTCCAGAGTGCTAACCTTTACAACATGGAACCTCTGCTGAGCACCCTGGAGATGAATGGCTGTAACATCCTCAGCTCCCAGGTGTTAAATCCCCTACTGCTGACAACCCCTGGACCGCAAGGCTTTCTCCTCGTTCTGATTGCACACAGTCCTTCAACAAACATCAGTTTCTCCAGTTTGAATCCAAAATGCGACGTTTCATTTCTTGGTTCATACTGGCAGCAGGTCTCGAAAACTGCACTATCAGCACCCAATCGTGCACCACAAACACTGCTTACATTCAAATAAGACACATGTTCATTGACAATATATGTATTACACATGTAGATTTAGAAACTGTTTTAATAACATCGGCATTGCTCATTTAAAATAAGAAACATTTGCTTAAAAATTAAACACGTTGCATCTTTACAAGTGAAAATACACTTTCAAACACAAATTCCTCCATTTGACCCTCATAAGGACACGACCGGACCCCAGCAATAAAACGACATATAACTAACACGTGGAGTAAATGAATGAATAAAAATGTGTATAGGAACACTTTATTTTGCTTTTCCTTTACCTCTAGCCATCGTTTGGCATAATGTGTTGTTTATGCAAGATGGATAAGACGCCCAATGCGCACAGCTGTCTCCTAGCAAGTGAAGGCACCACTGTATTCTGGACGCTGTAGTTTATTCTAGGAACAAGACACCTGGGCGTGTTAGATATCACGGGAAATCGTGGAGCCTCCTCTTTCGTTTGGTATGTGGACTGCGTGCCTAGCTCTTTCCGTTTTTGAGTTACTGGTACTTGAACGCACCTACCGATTTGCTGCGCGTCACAGCACTGGAGCACTGAATGAGAGGGTGCGTAGGATAATCCCGTGACTCTTTTTAGTCGGTACTTATTGTGTTAACTGTGTGATTGTGTAGAGGGGGGTCGTTAGACTACAGCTGTCCTCTCGCTTGTAACGAGCAATTGTAAACTCCTTTTCTACAGTCTGAGAAGAAGATAATGCCAAAAGGGGGTGTGAATCAATGTGCAAAGTCTCTATAATAATAATATAAAGGATGCGCTTTTAATTGAATGCAGTCGGGGCACAGCCAAGAATTAGACATATCTACATCTGATTAATGAAGAGTAAGAGAGTGGTTTTAATCGGAATAATAATAGGCATAAAAGAACTTCCCTGACCGGGAATCGAACGCGGGCCGCTGCGGTGAGAGCGCTGAATCCTAACCACTAGACCACCAGGGACGTTGCTGAAGGAGTTTGTACGGCTGGCCAGGAATTTCTTTGCTATCAACGCTGTCGCATCAAAAACGGAACAGCCCCCAGGCCCTGCGCAATTGTTACAGGTGTCACTAGGACAGGTTCGTAATACCGGGGTAGCAACACCGTGGAAATGCAGACAAGGAAGCCAGACAATAAATCATGAAAGGGATTCATTTAAATTATTAAAACAATCAGATTAAAATATACTAAAATGGCCAAGCACATATATAAAACATAAAAACGAAATATTGGTCGCAATAACAAGAATAGTTGGATCAATAGCAGCAGTATTCACAATGATTATCACAATTCAAATATAGATTTAGCTACAGCAATAGCAACAACAATGGGCAAATAGCTATAGCCATAACTGGAGTAGCTATCACAACTTAAATATAGGTTCGGCTACAGAAATAACCTGCTATATATCAATATCAGTAACGTTGGAAATGGTTACAGCAACAAACGTAATGTAATTGTCTAATAGCAGCAATCAATAAGAAAAGTTTACAACAATAGAAAGTCCCAAAGCCGTCTTCTCTGTGTTCCACGGTGGCATTAGCTGAGACTCGAATAGGCTACAACAGCTCTGGTTAGTGAGGGCCGTCACTGGAGACGTTTCTCTAAGAAAGTAAAACAAAATAAAAGAACTTCGGCTAAGCAATCCAAATTGTCGAAAGCAGGGCGATGCAGCAAGCACACACACAGCAGCAAAAGATTGCACACTTCACTTAGCGAGGGGGGAGGTATATTCGCCTCTTCCCCTCTAAATGCTCAATCCGCCTTAAACAGCGAACTCAACGCCTTCCCTCTCAGTTGCTTCCGGAGTTGGGTCTCTCAGCGGCAGCGACCTGCTGTACAAGTCCCTTGGTCAGATCCCTCAGGTAATTTCTCGCCTCTGTGTCCGTGTCTCCACAGCTGTGCGTTCCCGTGTCTCTTTGCCTGGAGCTCGCTCTGCTCTCTCAATCTGTCCGTCTCTTAAAACCATTTATTTAATTAAAAATAATAAGACCCACGTGCGGAATGCGCTTTAAAAGCAACATATTAATTGTCAATTAGGTGGAGAGGCAGTCTAGGCAAGTTATTATTATTACTATTATTTATTTCTTAGCAGACGCCCTTATCCAGGGCGACTTACAATTGTTACAAGATATCACATTATACATTATACAGATATCACATTATTTTTACATACAGTTACGCATTTATATAGTTGGGTTTTTACTGGAGCAATCTAGGTAAAGTACCTTGCTCAAGGGTACAACAGCATTGTCCCCCACTGGGGATTAAACCCACAACCCTCCGGTCAAGGTTCCAGAACTCTAAACACTACTCCACACAAGTGCCGTGATTCAAAATTAGTGAAAATAAACAATAGCCAAACACACAATCAATAATAAATCGTGCAGTGAAAATACAAAATCATATCGTGATTTAAATATAAAAAAAACAAGCACGCATGTATATAAACACAAAATAAAAAAAGAAAATAATAAAGTGTAAATGCACACCTGCAACACAATGACAGACAATGAATCATAATGAACTGCCATAATAAAGTGTGTTCCTTAGGAGAGATTAGACGGCTTCTACACCCGCGCTGTGAACAAATAGTGAGTGTTTCATCCTCTTTGGTTTGAGCAACTGGTTTTTGGGGACGAGGTGGCCGAGTGGTTAAGGCGATGGACTGCTAATCCATTGTGCTCTGCACGCGTGGGTTCGAATCCCATCCTCGTCGTAGCTTTTTCTTTTATTATTATTACTGTTTCTCATTCTCTTTTTTTTGGCAAAAGTGTTTATCCTGCGACTATAGGACAGTATTGGTCTGTGTTAGAGATGTTCCCCAACAGTAACACAAAAACAGCCTAAACTTTGCTGAAAAATAGTATAACCAAAGGCACCGCTGGGATTTGAACCCAGGATCTCCTGTTTACTAGACAGGCGCTTTAACCAGCTAAGCCACGGCGCCCTGCCACACGCAAAGAAATATGTGTCAGAGACCTGTGAAATGAAACCTATCAGGGACATTATTGCCTTTACTGTCATTCTCTACTGCAATGCAGGACTGTAAAATTAACCGCGCGACATTTCTGAAATTAATCTGAAACACTTGAAAATGCGTATTACTTGTTATTAAACAATTTCCGACCTCAGATATCGGAATCTGCATTGTATTTTATATGACCGATTGTACCCTCTTTGTCTAGATATATGACATTTGGTAGTTCACATGATCAAAACATATGGTTAAATTGAGGTCACACCGAGACTTGAATCCGGATGGCTGGATTCAGAGTCCAGAGTGCTAACCTTTACAACATGGAACCTCTGCTGAGCACCCTGGAGATGAATGGCTGTAACATCCTCAGCTCCCAGGTGTAAAATCCCCTACTGCTGACAACCCCTGGACCGCAAGGCTTTCTCCCCGTTCTGATTGCACACAGTCCTTCAACAAACATCAGTTTCTCCAGTTTGAATCCGAAATGCGACGTTTCATTTCTTGGTTCATACTGGCAGCAGGTCTCGAAAACTGCACTATCAGCACCCAATCGTGCACCACAAACACTGCTTACATTCAAATAAGACACATGTTCATTGACAATATATGTATTACACATGTAGATTTAGAAACTGTTTTAATAACATCGGCATTGCTCATTTAAAATAAGAAACATTTGCTTAAAAATTAAACACGTTGCATCTTTACAAGTGAAAATACACTATCAAACACAAATTCCTCCATTTGACCCTCATAAGGACACGACCGGACCCCAGCAATAAAACGACATATAACTAACACGTGGAGTAAATGAATGAATAAAAATGTGTATAGGAACACTTTATTTTGCTTTTCCTTTACCTCTAGCCATCGTTTGGCATAATGTGTTGTTTATGCAAGATGGATAAGACGCCCAATGCGCACAGCTGTCTCCTAGCAAGTGAAGGCACCACTGTATTCTGGACGCTGTAGTTTATTCTAGGAACAAGACACCTGGGCGTGTTAGACATCACGGGAAATCGTGGAGCCTCCTCTTTCGTTTGGTATGTGGACTGCGTGCCTAGCTCTTTCCGTTTTTGAGTTACAGGTACTTGAACGCACCTACCGATTTGCTGCGCGTCACAGCACTGGAGCACTGAATGAGAGGGTGCGTAGGATAATCCCGTGACTCTTTTTAGTCGGTACTTATTGTGTTAACTGTGTGATTGTGTAGAGGGGGGTCGTTAGACTACAGCTGTCCTCTCGCTTGTAACGAGCAATTGTAAACTCCTTTTCTACAGTCTGAGAAGAAGATAATGCCAAAAGGGGGTGTGAATCAATGTGCAAAGTCTCTATAATAATAATATAAAGGATGCGCTTTTAATTGAATGCAGTCGGGCCACAGCCAAGAATTAGACATATCTACATCTGATTAATGAAGAGTAAGAGAGTGGTTTTAATCGGAATAATAATAGGCATAAAACAACTTCCCTGACCGGGAATCGAACCCGGGCCGCGGCGGTGAGAGCGCCGAATCCTAACCACTAGACCACCAGGGACGTTGCTGAATGAGTTTGTACGGCTGGCCAGGAATTTCTTTGCTATCAACGCTGTCGCATCAAAAACGGAACAGCCCCCAGGCCCTGCGCAATTGTTACAGGTGTCACTAGGACAGGTTCGTAATACCGGGGTAGCAACACCGTGGAAATGCAGACAAGGAAGCCAGACAATAAATCATGAAAGGGATTCATTTAAATTATTAAAACAATCAGATTAAAATATACTAAAATGGCCAAGCACATATATAAAACATAAAAACGAAATATTGGTCGCAATAACAAGAATAGTTGGATCAATAGCAGCAGTATTCACAATGATTATCACAATTCAAATATAGATTTAGCTACAGCAATAGCAACAACAATGGGCAAATAGCTATAGCCATAACAGGAGTAGCTATCACAACTTAAATATAGGTTCGGCTACAGAAATAACCTGCTATATATCAATATCAGTAACGTTGGAAATGGTTACAGCAACAAACGTAATGTAATTGTCTAACAGCAGCAATCAATAAGAAAAGTTTACAACAATAGAAAGTCCCAAAGCCGTCTTCTCTGTGTTCCACGGTGGCATTAGCTGAGACTCGAATAGGCTACAACAGCTCTGGTTAGTGAGGGCCGTCACTGGAGACGTTTCTCTAAGAAAGTAAAACAAAATAAAAGAACTTCGGCTAAGCAATCCAAATTGTCGAAAGCAGGGCGATGCAGCAAGCACACACACAGCAGCAAAAGATTGCACACTTCACTTAGCGAGGGGGGAGGTATATTCGCCTCTTCCCCTCTAAATGCTCAATCCGCCTTAAACAGCGAACTCAACGCCTTCCCTCTCAGTTGCTTCCGGAGTTGGGTCTCTCAGCGGCAGCGACCTGCTGTACAAGTCCCTTGGTCAGATCCCTCAGGTAATTTCTCGCCTCTGTGTCCGTGTCTCCACAGCTGTGCGTTCCCGTGTCTCTTTGCCTGGAGCTCGCTCTGCTCTCTCAATCTGTCCGTCTCTTAAAACCATTTATTTAATTAAAAATAATAAGACCCACGTGCGGAATGCGCTTTAAAAGCAACATATTAATTGTCAATTAGGTGGAGAGGCAGTATAGGCAAGTTATTATTATTACTATTGTAGGGACCTTAGAATAGGCACCCCCCATAACGTATTTTTGCTTGGGTTATTATAGTGAGTAGTCATGCGGAGGAAAGTAACCTGAAACTCTTATCTAATAATATAAGGTAGTTATGACGTCCTCCAGCCACTAGGGAGCAACAGCAGGTACACTGGAGGTTGGGTTAGTACATTAGACCTGATAGTGCAGTGTAGCTGAGTGAATAAGAGTGAGACTGCCTGTAAAACAAATATTATTGTTATCTGTTTCAGGTAAGAGATTTATCCAAAAGGTCCCAATATCAGTAATATGTAGTTTAGTTAGCAATTTCGTTTTGTTAGGTAATGTAATTTCATATGGGAAACGGAATTAATAAATATAAATAGTAACAGGGCCTAGTGGGATGTAAACACTGTATATGGTATCTCTATGGGATCGGATGGGGTTTTTGTAATTAATCTGTTTATATCAGAGGCATCCTAGCAGTAAATGTAATCAGATCTATTGATATAACAACATAAAAGTGAGTTTATTTAGTTTCTGATGTTAGTGGTCACGTTTGAAAATAAGAAGTAAAGAAAATTGTGATTGAATTGCATAGCGTTTTCAACCTGTTTATGTGGTGGTTGGGTTAGTACATTAGACCTGATAGTGCAGTGTAGCTGAGTGAATAAGAGTGAGACTGCCTGTAAAACAAATATTATTGTTATCTGTTTCAGAAATTAAAGCTGGATAATTGAACAGCAGTGGTACTGTGCTTTGTGTCTTAGTTTTAAGCATTGGGAAGAAACTCACAGCAGAGTGCCATTCAAGTAAACATCCAAATCAACTATATATGTAACACAAACTTGCCCGGCCCATCAAGTGTGTTACATATTTTGGCGAGCCAGCCAGGAGGAAGTGACCAGGACTAACAGGCAGGGGACGTAACTTCTTTTCCTTTTATATAAAAAAATCTGTATAAAAAGTGAGTTGCCTACAGCTGTCAACGGTGTGCACAATGGAGTTGGAACGACTGCAAGAACAGGCAAGTGTGGCTCTCAGTGCTTTAGAGAGAAACCAGCTAGTGGAAGCATGTTGCTACTTAAAGTGCATAAAGGACCGTGATGCAGCTGTTAAGGAGAGAAGTAGGCGAGCTTTAATCAGAATGGCAGAGCGCGTTTTAGACGATATTGAGGACAAACAGGAGGAAGATGAAGCATGCCAGTATGTGCAAGACTTCATATCTTTCATCAAGTCACTTAAAGGCACAAGCACAGACAGTCAGGCATCCGAGCAGGAGCAGTTACGTTTAGAAGAGTTGAGAGATAAATACAAGCAATTGCAACAGTCCCAGGAGGAAGCTAGGAAAGCTCTGGAGGTAGAGATTAAGGCTATGAGCGTGAAGTTAGGAGCAGGGGACACAGACAAAGTATCAGAGAGAGCAGCACCGGCCCTGCCATTAAGAAACCCTCTGCTGCCTGAAGTTACAATTAGACGAGAGTTTAGGATTCACGGACAGATTGGTGAAGGGGGTCAAAAAGACAAGCTTTCGTACACAAACCTCATCCACCAGATAGAGGCCGGGGTCCGAAAAGGGCATGCAGACTCTGAGGTTATTGATGCTGTGATTAAAGCAGTTTGCCCAGGACTTCATCTTAGAGATATGCTCGAGATAAAAAGTGACCTGACACTTGACAAATTGAGAACAATCTTGAAGGGCCACTATAAGGAGGAAAGCACATCAGACCTCTACCAGAAGTTGGTGAACATTTCACAGGAACCTAGAGAGTCAGCGCAGAACTTTTTATTTCGGGCTATTGAGTTGAAGGAAAGGCTGCTGTTTGCATCCAGAGAAAAAGGGGCCGAAGAGCAGTACGATGCTGAGTTGATAAGAAAAAAATTTCTCAGATCCATAGGTACCGGACTGCAGAGTGACAGTGTGAAGTTCCAGATGAAGCCATACTTGGATGACCCCACTGTCACTGATGAGGCATTGATAGAGAGGATCAGTGAAGCTGCAAGCCTGGAACTGGAGAGGCAGCAGAAAATAAAGAGAAGTATTGCAGCCAAAACAACCCGAACAAATGAGCTACAAGTGGAAGTAAGTAGAGCATTCCAGGAGGGTGAGCAAAGCGCAGAACCACCGAGTACAAGACGGGTCGCACCCAAAGCAGAAGGGACAAGAAAGGGGGCCACCGCTGAGCAGACAGTAGAGACGGAAGTTCATGTGATGGTCAGAGAATTTAGAGCAGAACTAGCCGAGGTGAAGAAAATGCTATCAGCCTCAATTGGCGCGACCGCCAGGTCCAGTCAGGGCTACCCGCCAATGGCAAGAAGAAGATCACTGCAAAGGGGGTGCAGAGCGTGCCAGGAAGCTGAGGCAGGAGAGCAGTGCAACCATTGTTTCAGGTGTGGTCAAGAGGGCCATCTATCTCGGGGATGCCGGGCTCACCGCCAGGTTCAGGGAAACGGGGAGGGGTCGCTGTGAAGGGACCAGCAGCAACCCCACAGGCATTGTCCCAACATCAGCCGGATATGACAACTGGTCACAGGCAACACACCCAGAGCCAGCCGGTGCTCTGCAGTGCCATCAGTGGGCAGGAGGTGAAGGTGGCCAGCAAGGATAACCCTAAGGGAAGAAACCCAGAGTTAGGCAAAACCAGCTACCTCACCCCAAAGCAGGATGCCCGGTTGGTTAAGATGATTGGGAGGAGATGCCTGGTGCACTGCACACTGGACAAGGTGCCAACTTTAGCGTTGTGGGATACGGGAGCCCAGGCCAGCATAATTAGTGAAGAGTGGAGAAGCCTGCATTTACCCCAGACTGCAGTTAGGCCAGTCGAAGAGCTGCTGGGGCCTGGCACACTCATTGGGGTGGCAGCCAATCAGACTGAGATACCATTTGTGGGTTGGGTTGAGGTGGAATTTCAACTGAACGGCAAATTGAACCAAAGTCAGCGCTTGCACATCCCAGTGCTGGTTTCTAGTGATCCCAACGTAGCAGAGGAACCAATCATTGGGTTCAATGTCATCGAAGAGATTGTAAAGGGGCCAAGAACGCTAGAGGGAGAAACACCAATTGATGGCACAGTTAACATGGTGAGGGATGCTTTTTCTGTGAGTGTCAAGGCAGCCAAAGAATTGGTCCAGATAATGCAAGTTTGCAGGACCAACGACAGTAGTTGTGTCGTCCGGACAGGAAAGGGGAAAGTCAGCTTACCACCCGGGCAAGCCACCACCATCCAAGGTCGTGCACACATGGGAACACTGGAAGAAGATCAAGTGATGCTGTTTGTCCCTACGGAGGAGCTGAATTGGCCTGAGGGTGTGGAGGTGATGGAAGGGTTGGTGACTGTTAGCAAAAGGAACCCAACAGCAATCACTATCTCGGTGGTGAACACCTCCAAGCATAACATCACCTTGGGTCAGCATGCCACCTTGGGGCACATGCAGCCAGTTAAAGCGGCTTACCCAGCGGCAGTGAGATCCTTAGAGCACCAGAATGACCACATGGATTCGGCGGAGTCACCCCGACAGATGTGTAAGGGCAAGAGGAGTCAAGTAGAACCACAAGGACATGCATGGGATCCACCTGTTGATTTACACCACTTGAGTACGGCACAGCAAGCAGTGGCTAAGAAGATGCTGAGAGAGGAGTGCAATGCTTTCTCTCAAGATGACTATGATGTGGGACACATTCCCTCGTTACGGATGCACATCACTCTCCATGACAAAACTCCGGTACAGAAGACATACACATCAGTACCAAAGCCTTTACATCACGAGGTGAAAGAATACCTGCAGGACCTGCTGAACCGAGGCTGGATAACCAAGTCCAGGTCACATTACTCCTCACCCATTGTCTGTGTACGAAAAAAAGATGGAAGTTTAAGGCTTTGCTGTGACTACCGTGAGCTGAACCGGAAGTCCGTCCCTGATAGACACCCAATTCCCAGAATCCAAGATATGCTGGATAGTCTAAGCGGCAGTTCCTGGTTCTCTGTCCTGGACCAGGGGAAGGCCTACCACCAGGGTAGCCTAGACAAGGAAAGTCGACCTCTCACAGCATTCATCACCCCCTGGGGCTTATATGAGTGGGTCCGCATTCCTTTTGGTCTGAGCTCGGCCCCTGCCGAATTCCAACGAAGCATGGAAGAGTGTCTATCAGGCCTTCGAGATGACATCTGCCAGCCGTACCTAGATGATAATCTAGTGCACAGTAAGACCTTTGAGGACCACATCCAGCACATCAGGACAGTACTGCAACGATATCAGCAACATGGCGCTAAGCTGTCCGCAAAGAAGTGTGAAATGTTCCGGAAAAAGGTGAGATTCCTAGGCAGGATGGTGTCGGAGGATGGTTACTCAATGGATCCTGCAGAGATAGCCCCAGTCCAGGCTCTCAAGGAGAAGAAACCCGCCACTGTAGGAGAATTGAGGAAAATGCTAGGTTTCCTCTCATACTACAGGGCATATGTACAAAACTTTTCAAGGCTTGCAAAGCCTTTGTATGACCTGCTTTCATTACCCCAAGCAGGAAAACAGTGGACAGAGACACAAAAGCTTAAGGATAAGAAAAAGGAAAAGAGGGAAATGAGGAAGCAGGGGCAGTTGCCAAGCCGGGCTCCCATCACATGGACAAGTACACACCAGCAGGTGTTGGAACAGCTAGTGGATCTCCTTTCTAACCCGCCCATGTTGGTATATCCAGACTTCAATCAGCCGTTCGTGCTACACTGTGATGCCTCACAGGAAGGGCTCGGAGCTGTACTATACCAGCGACAAGAAGGAAAATTGAAGGTTGTAGCGTATGGGTCAAGGACACTCACACCACCGGAGAAGAATTACCACCTGCATTCAGGGAAACTTGAGTTCTTGGCATTGAAGTGGGCAATATGTGAGCGCTTTCGTGATTATTTGTTCCATGCACCATCCTTCACGGTCTATACAGACAACAACCCACTCACATATATCCTGACGACAGCGAAATTGAATGCTACTGGACAGAGGTGGGTTGCAGAGCTTGCAGACTTTAATTTCAAGATCAAGTATCGTCCGGGTAGAGCCAATGCAGATGCTGATGGGCTGTCCAGAATGCCTCTGAACATCGATGGATTAACCTCGCAGTGTACGGAGGAAGTAAGCCCGGGAGTGATAACGGCCACGATACAAGGGGTCTCCATACCACAGGAAGAGTCGACACCACTCCTGAGTGCCATTGCACTGCACTCCATGGGGGTCCAGGAGGATCTGGATCATTTGCACACCTCCTGGCAGTACATCCCGAGAGCGGAACTTAAAGAAGCGCAAAGAAGAGACCCGGTTATCGGAAGAGTATTGGAGTACAAGGCCAACAACCAGAGACCAGGGGCTCAAGCAAGTCGACAAGCACATAGTGACGAACAAGTGCTCCTGCGAGAATGGACGAAGCTGTATATCAGTGAGGAGGGAATATTGTGCCGGAAAACTGTTTCCAGATCACAAGTAGTGTTGCCCAAACAGTATCAACCGCTGGTGTATCGGGAGTTGCATCAGGAGATGGGACATCTGGGAGTGGAGCGGACCTTGAGCCTCATCAGGGAACGATTTTATTGGCCGAAGATGCAACGAGATGTAGAACACTTCGTGATCAAGGTCTGCGACTGTCTGAAGAAAAGAAGACCCAACAAACCCACCCGAGCACCATTGTGTAACATCAAAACAACCTACCCATTTGAGTTGGTGTCAGTGGATTTCCTGCACCTGGAAAAGTGCAAGAAAGGATATGAGTACATTCTAGTGGTAATGGATCACTACACTCGCTTTGCCCAAGCCTATGCGACAACCAACAAATCTGCGAAGACTGTGGTTGACAAGATCTTCAATGATTTTGCGCTCAAATTTGGTTTCCCCACACGCATTCATCATGACATGGGAAGGGAGTTTGAAAACCAGCTGATGACAAAGCTGAAGGAGCACTGCAACATCAAAGGCTCCCACACCACTCCTTACCACCCTCAGGGCAATGGACAGGTAGAGAGATTTAATCGAACCCTGCTTGGGATGCTGAGGACATTGACAGAGGAACAGAAGGCGGATTGGAAGAGTTATTTGGCAAAGGTTGTTCATGCATATAATTGCACCCGCAATGAAGCCACAGGATTCGCCCCATTCTACCTGCTCTTTGGAAGGTCCCCCAGGTTATCAATTGACCTGATGTTCGGATTGGGGAATGAAATTGAGGCAGGCTCATATGGGGATTACGTGGAGAAATGGAGGAGTCGAATGAAAGAGGCTTATGAGGTGGCCAGCAAATCTGCTTGTAAGGGCGCTGCCAGAGGAAAAGAACATTATGACCAGAAGATCCACGGAGTAGAATTACAACCGGGTAGTCGAGTGTTAGTAAGGAATGTGCGTGAGAAGGGGGGGCCTGGCAAAATCCGCTCCTACTGGGAAGACAGAGTATATGTTGTAGTGGGACAGAAGAGCGACAGCAGCCCTGTATTTGAGGTCAAGCCAGAAGCAGGAGGAGGAAGAAGCAGGATTCTGCACAGGAACTTGCTATTGCCATGTGATTTCCTACCTCTCGAACAACCTTCACGGCAGCAGAAGAAAAAAACATTGCGTGTAGGGCAGAAGGACAAGGGACAATGGGAGAGGGATGTGGATGACAGTGCGACTGACTCCACGGAAGAGTTCCAAGATGAAGATTATATCTTGAGGGCCACAGAGCAACAAGATGTTTCTTCTCTGAACCCAGACGCCCAAGTGTTCAATCCCCAGGAGCCAGAGGAAAACCAACAGATGCAACTCTTCACTGTCATGGAAGAAGCATCACTCTCTGGTGCATCACTCTCAGGAGCAGGGGACCCGGAAAGACAGGTCTCCAGCGAGAGTGAACTGGAACCTCACGCTGATGCTGGAAGCTCTGCAGAGGATTCAGACTCCGGGGAAGAAGAAGGTCCAGACAACCTTGCCAGCCAAAGACCCAAGAGACTAAGCAAACCTCCAAAGACCCTGACCTATGAGACACTGGGGCAACCCTCGATAATGCGAAAGAGAGTGGAGACACATGGATTCCGGTTACAGCAAATGAGAGGAGACCTCTTCACTTGCCCCAGGAGTGAGGCGTTAGCACATTGCATCAGTGAAGACTGCCAAATAGGAGCAGGAATTGCCACCCTCGTTAGGGAGAAATTTTCAGGTGTACAAGACCTACTGAGCCAAAAGAGAAAGGCCGGGGAGTGCGTGGTGCTAAATAAAGGGAACCGGTTTGTTTACTACCTCGTAACAAAAGGAAAATCGCACCAGAAACCATCATGTGGTAGCTTGTGGAAGAGTCTGGAAGCCATGAGAAATCATTGTATTGCCAAGGGAGTTACCAGTGTATCAATGCCCAGGACGGGATGTGGATTGGACCATTTGGAATGGAAGAGGGTTTTGGGAATCATCAAAGATGTCTTCAAGGATACCGACATCCACATCACTGTGTTTACTCTTTGAAGTACTTGAGTGTCTTTAAGAAAAAAATACCAAAGAGGGATGGACTTTGCCACTAGAGACTGGACTGTTTAAGAAAATGCAGATGTCAGGGACGACATTCAGCTTGAGGGGGAGAGTGTAGGGACCTTAGAATAGGCACCCCCCATAACGTATTTTTGCTTGGGTTATTATAGTGAGTAGTCATGCGGAGGAAAGTAACCTGAAACTCTTATCTAATAATATAAGGTAGTTATGACGTCCTCCAGCCACTAGGGAGCAACAGCAGGTACACTGGAGGTTGGGTTAGTACATTAGACCTGATAGTGCAGTGTAGCTGAGTGAATAAGAGTGAGACTGCCTGTAAAACAAATATTATTGTTATCTGTTTCAGGTAAGAGATTTATCCAAAAGGTCCCAATATCAGTAATATGTAGTTTAGTTAGCAATTTCGTTTTGTTAGGTAATGTAATTTCATATGGGAAACGGAATTAATAAATATAAATAGTAACAGGGCCTAGTGGGATGTAAACACTGTATATGGTATCTCTATGGGATCGGATGGGGTTTTTGTAATTAATCTGTTTATATCAGAGGCATCCTAGCAGTAAATGTAATCAGATCTATTGATATAACAACATAAAAGTGAGTTTATTTAGTTTCTGATGTTAGTGGTCACGTTTGAAAATAAGAAGTAAAGAAAATTGTGATTGAATTGCATAGCGTTTTCAACCTGTTTATGTGGTGGTTGGGTTAGTACATTAGACCTGATAGTGCAGTGTAGCTGAGTGAATAAGAGTGAGACTGCCTGTAAAACAAATATTATTGTTATCTGTTTCAGAAATTAAAGCTGGATAATTGAACAGCAGTGGTACTGTGCTTTGTGTCTTAGTTTTAAGCATTGGGAAGAAACTCACAGCAGAGTGCCATTCAAGTAAACATCCAAATCAACTATATATGTAACACAAACTTGCCCGGCCCATCAAGTGTGTTACACTATTATTTATTTCTTAGCAGACGCCCTTATCCAGGGCGACTTACAATTGTTACAAGATATCACATTATACATTATACAGATATCACATTATTTTTACATACAGTTACCCATTTATATAGTTGGGTTTTTACTGGAGCAATCTAGGTAAAGTACCTTGCTCAAGGGTACAACAGCATTGTCCCCCACTGGGGATTAAACCCACAACTCTCCGGTCAAGGTTCCAGAGCTCTAAACACTACTCCACACAAGTGCCGTGATTCAAAATTAGTGAAAATAAACAATAGCCAAACACACAATCAATAATAAATCGTGCAGTGAAAATACAAAATCATATCGTGATTTAAATAAAAAAAAACAAGTACGCATGTATATAAAGACAAAATAAAAAAAAGAAAATAATAAAGTGTAAATGCACACCTGCAACACAATGACAGACAATGAATCATAATGAACTGCCATAATAAAGTGTGCTCCTTAGGAGAGATTAGACGGCTTCTACACCCGCGCTGTGAACAAATAGTGAGTGTTTCATCCTCTTTGGTTTGAGCAACTGGTTTTTGGGGACGAGGTGGCCGAGTGGTTAAGGCGATGGACTGCTAATCCATTGTGCTCTGCACGCGTGGGTTCGAATCCCATCCTCGTCGTAGCTTTTTCTTTTATTATTATCACTGTTTCTCGTTCTCTTTTTTTTGGCAAAAGTGTTTATCCTGCGACTATAGGACAGTATTGGTCTGTGTTAGAGATGTTCCCCAACAGTAACACAAAAACAGCCTAAACTTTGCTGAAAAATAGTATAACCAAAGGCACCGCTGGGATTTGAACCCAGGATCTCCTGTTTACTAGACAGGCGCTTTAACCATCTAAGCCACGGCGCCCTGCCACACGCAAAGAAATATGTGTCAGAGACCTGTGAAATGAAACCTATCAGGGACATTATTGCCTTTACTGTCATTCTCTACTGCAATGCAGGACTGTAAAATTAAGCGCGCGACATTTCTGAAATTAATCTGAAACACTTGAAAATGCGTATTACTTGTTATTAAACAATTTCCGACCTCAGATATCGGAATCTGCATTGTATTTTATATGACCGATTGTACCCTCTTTGTCTAGATATATGACATTTGGTAGTTCACATGATCAAAACATATGGTTAAATTGAGGTCACACCGAGACTTGAACCCGGATGGCTGGATTCAGAGTCCAGAGTGCTAACCTTTACAACATGGAACCTCTGCTGAGCACCCTGGAGATGAATGGCTGTAACATCCTCAGCTCCCAGGTGTTAAATCCCCTACTGCTGACAACCCCTGTACCTCAAGGCTTTCTCCCCGTTCTGATTGCACACAGTCCTTCAACAAACATCAGTTTCTCCAGTTTGAATCCAAAATGCGACGTTTCATTTCTTGGTTCATACTGGCAGCAGGTCTCGAAAACTGCACTATCAGCACCCAATCGTGCACCACAAACACTGCTTACATTCAAATAAGACACATGTTCATTGACAATATATGTATTACACATGTAGATTTAGAAACTGTTTTAATAACATCGGCATTGCTCATTTAAAATAAGAAACATTTGCTTAAAAATTAAACACGTTGCATCTTTACAAGTGAAAATACACTTTCAAACACAAATTCCTCCATTTGACCCTCATAAGGACACGACCGGACCCCAGCAATAAAACGACATATAACTAACACGTGGAGTAAATGAATGAATAAAAATGTGTATAGGAACACTTTATTTTGCTTTTCCTTTACCTCTAGCCATCGTTTGGCATAATGTGTTGTTTATGCAAGATGGATAAGACGCCCAATGCGCACAGCTGTCTCCTAGCAAGTGAAGGCACCACTGTATTCTGGACGCTGTAGTTTATTCTAGGAACAAGACACCTGGGCGTGTTAGATATCACGGGAAATCGTGGAGCCTCCTCTTTCGTTTGGTATGTGGACTGCGTGCCTAGCTCTTTCCGTTTTTGAGTTACAGGTACTTGAACGCACCTACCGATTTGCTGCGCGTCACAGCACTGGAGCACTGAATGAGAGGGTGCGTAGGATAATCCCGTGACTCTTTTTAGTCGGTACTTATTGTGTTAACTGTGTGATTGTGTAGAGGGGGGTCGTTAGACTACAGCTGTCCTCTCGCTTGTAACGAGCAATTGTAAACTCCTTTTCTGCAGTCTGAGAAGAAGATAATGCCAAAAGGGGTTGTGAATCAATGTGCAAAGTCTCTATAATAATAATATAAAGGATGCGCTTTTAATTGAATGCAGTCGGGCCACAGCCAAGAATTAGACATATCTACATCTGATTAATGAAGAGTAAGAGAGTGGTTTTAATCGGAATAATAGGCATAAAAGAACTTCCCTGACCGGGAATCGAACCCGGGCCGCGGCGGTGAGAGCGCCGAATCCTAACCACTAGACCACCAGGGACGTTGCTGAAGGAGTTTGTACGGCTGGCCAGGAATTTCTTTGCTATCAACGCTGTCGCATCAAAAACGGAACAGCCCCCAGGCCCTGCGCAATTGTTACAGGTGTCACTAGGACAGGTTCGTAATACCGGGGTAGCAACACCGTGGAAATGCAGACAAGGAAGCCAGACAATAAATCATGAATGGGATTCATTTAAATTATTAAAACAATCAGATTAAAATATACTAAAATGGCCAAGCACATATATAAAACATAAAAACGAAATATTGGTCGCAATAACAAGAATAGTTGGATCAATAGCAGCAGTATTCACAATGATTATCACAATTCAAATATAGATTTAGCTACAGCAATAGCAACAACAATGGGCAAATAGCTATAGCCATAACAGGAGTAGCTATCACAACTTAAATATAGGTTCGGCTACAGAAATAACCTGCTATATATCAATATCAGTAACGTTGGAAATGGTTACAGCAACAAACGTAATGTAATTGTCTAACAGCAGCAATCAATAAGAAAAGTTTACAACAATAGAAAGTCCCAAAGCCGTCTTCTCTGTGTTCCACGGTGGCATTAGCTGAGACTCGAATAGGCTACAACAGCTCTGGTTAGTGAGGGCCGTCACTGGAGACGTTTCTCTAAGAAAGTAAAACAAAATAAAAGAACTTCGGCTAAGCAATCCAAATTGTCGAAAGCAGGGCGATGCAGCAAGCACACACACAGCAGCAAAAGATTGCACACTTCACTTAGCGAGGGGGGAGGTATATTCGCCTCTTCCCCTCTAAATGCTCAATCCGCCTTAAACAGCGAACTCAACGCCTTCCCTCTCAGTTGCTTCCGGAGTTGGGTCTCTCAGCGGCAGCGACCTGCTGTACAAGTCCCTTGGTCAGATCCCTCAGGTAATTTCTCGCCTCTGTGTCCGTGTCTCCACAGCTGTGCGTTCCCGTGTCTCTTTGCCTGGAGCTCGCTCTGCTCTCTCAATCTGTCCGTCTCTTAAAACCATTTATTTAATTAAAAATAATAAGACCCACGTGCGGAATGCGCTTTAAAAGCAACATATTAATTGTCAATTAGGTGGAGAGGCAGTCTAGGCAAGTTATTATTATTACTATTATTTATTTCTTAGCAGACGCCCTTATCCAGGGCGACTTACAATTGTTACAAGATATCACATTATACATTATACAGATATCACATTATTTTTACATACAGTTACCCATTTATATAGTTGGGTTTTTACTGGAGCAATCTAGGTAAAGTACCTTGCTCAAGGGTACAACAGCATTGTCCCCCACTGGGGATTAAACCCACAACTCTCCGGTCAAGGTTCCAGAGCTCTAAACACTACTCCACACAAGTGCCGTGATTCAAAATTAGTGAAAATAAACAATAGCCAAACACACAATCAATAATAAATCGTGCAGTGAAAATACAAAATCATATCGTGATTTAAATAAAAAAAAACAAGCACGCATGTATATAAACACAAAATAAAAAAAGAAAATAATAAAGTGTAAATGCACACCTGCAACACAATGACAGACAATGAATCATAATGAACTGCCATAATAAAGTGTGCTCCTTAGGAGAGATTAGACGGCTTCTACACCCGCGCTGTGAACAAATAGTGAGTGTTTCATCCTCTTTGGTTTGAGCAACTGGTTTTTGGGGACGAGGTGGCCGAGTGGTTAAGGCGATGGACTGCTAATCCATTGTGCTCTGCACGCGTGGGTTCGAATCCCATCCTCGTCGTAGCTTTTTCTTTTATTATTATCACTGTTTCTCGTTCTCTTTTTTTTGGCAAAAGTGTTTATCCTGCGACTATAGGACAGTATTGGTCTGTGTTAGAGATGTTCCCCAACAGTAACACAAAAACAGCCTAAACTTTGCTGAAAAATAGTATAACCAAAGGCACCGCTGGGATTTGAACCGAGGATCTCCTGTTTACTAGACAGGCGCTTAAACCATCTAAGCCACGGCGCCCTGCCACACGGAAAGAAATATGTGTCAGAGACCTGTGAAATGAAACCTATCAGGGACATTATTGCCTTTACTGTCATTCTCTACTGCAATGCAGGACTGTAAAATTAACCGCGCGACATTTCTGAAATTAATCTGAAACACTTGAAAATGCGTATTACTTGTTATTAAACAATTTCCGACCTCAGATATCGGAATCTGCATTGTATTTTATATGACCGATTGTACCCTCTTTGTCTAGATATATGACATTTGGTAGTTCACATGATCAAAACATATGGTTAAATTGAGGTCACACCGAGACTTGAACTCGGATGGCTGGATTCAGAGTCCAGAGTGCTAACCTTTACAACATGGAACCTCTGCTGAGCACCCTGGAGATGAATGGCTGTAACATCCTCAGCTCCCAGGTGTTAAATCCCCTACTGCTGACAACCCCTGGACCGCAAGGCTTTCTCCCCGTTCTGATTGCACACAGTCCTTCAACAAACATCAGTTTCTCCAGTTTGAATCCAAAATGCGACGTTTCATTTCTTGGTTCATACTGGCAGCAGGTCTCGAAAACTGCACTATCAGCACCCAATCGTGCACCACAAACACTGCTTACATTCAAATAAGACACATGTTCATTGACAATATATGTATTACACATGTAGATTTAGAAACTGTTTTAATAACATCGGCATTGCTCATTTAAAATAATAAACATTTGCTTAAAAATTAAACACGTTGCATCTTTACAAGTGAAAATACACTTTCAAACACAAATTCCTCCATTTGACCCTCATAAGGACACGACCGGACCCCAGCAATAAAACGACATATAACTAACACGTGGAGTAAATGAATGAATAAAAATGTGTATAGGAACACTTTATTTTGCTTTTCCTTTACCTCTAGCCATCGTTTGGCATAATGTGTTGTTTATGCAAGATGGATAAGACGCCCAATGCGCACAGCTGTCTCCTAGCAAGTGAAGGCACCACTGTATTCTGGACGCTGTAGTTTATTCTAGGAACAAGACACCTGGGCGTGTTAGATATCAGGGGAAATCGTGGAGCCTCCTCTTTCGTTTGGTATGTGGACTGCGTGCCTAGCTCTTTCCGTTTTTGAGTTACAGGTACTTGAACGCACCTACCGATTTGCTGCGCGTCACAGCACTGGAGCACTGAATGAGAGGGTGCGTAGGATAATCCCGTGACTCTTTTTAGTCGGTACTTATTGTGTTAACTGTGTGATTGTGTAGAGGGGGGTCGTTAGACTACAGCTGTCCTCTCGCTTGTAACGAGCAATTGTAAACTCCTTTTCTGCAGTCTGAGAAGAAGATAATGCCAAAAGGGGCTGTGAATCAATGTGCAAAGTCTCTATAATAATAATATAAAGGATGCGCTTTTAATTGAATGCAGTCGGGCCACAGCCAAGAATTAGACATATCTACATCTGATTAATGAAGAGTAAGAGAGTGGTTTTAATCGGAATAATAATAGGCATAAAAGAACTTCCCTGACCGGGAATCGAACCCGGGCCGCGGCGGTGAGAGCGCCGAATCCTAACCACTAGACCACCAGGGATGTTGCTGAAGGAGTTTGTACGGCTGGCCAGGAATTTCTTTGCTATCAACGCTGTCGCATCAAAAACGGAACAGCCCCAGGCCCTGCGCAATTGTTACAGGTGTCACTAGGACAGGTTCGTAATACCGGGGTAGCAACACCGTGGAAATGCGGACAAGGAAGCCAGACAATAAATCATGAAAGGGATTCATTTAAATTATTAAAACAATCAGATTAAAATATACTAAAATGGCCATGCACATATATAAAACATAAAAACGAAATATTGGTCGCAATAACAAGAATAGTTGGATCAATAGCAGCAGTATTCACAATGATTATCACAATTCAAATATAGATTTAGCTACAGCAATAGCAACAACAATGGGCAAATAGCTATAGCCATAACAGGAGTAGCTATCACAACTTAAATATAGGTTCGGCTACAGAAATAACCTGCTATATATCAATATCAGTGACGTTGGAAATGGTTACAGCAACAAACCTAATGTAATTGTCTAACAGCAGCAATCAATAAGAAAAGTTTACAACAATAGAAAGTCCCAAAGCCGTCTTCTCTGTGTTCCACGGTGGCATTAGCTGAGACTCGAATAGGCTACAACAGCTCTGGTTAGTGAGGGCCGTCACTGGAGACGTTTCTCTAAGAAAGTAAAACAAAATAAAAGAACTTCGGCTAAGCAATCCAAATTGTCGAAAGCAGGGCGATGCAGCAAGCACACACACAGCAGCAAAAGATTGCACACTTCACTTAGCGAGGGGGGAGGTATATTCGCCTCTTCCCCTCTAAATGTTCAATCCGCCTTAAACAGCGAACTCAACGCCTTCCCTCTCAGTTGCTTCCGGAGTTGGGTCTCTCAGCGGCAGCGACCTGCTGTACAAGTCCCTTGGTCAGATCCCTCAGGTAATTTCTCGCCTCTGTGTCCGTGTCTCCACAGCTGTGCGTTCCCGTGTCTCTTTGCCTGGAGCTCGCTCTGCTCTCTCAATCTGTCCGTCTCTTAAAACCATTTATTTAATTAAAAATAATAAGACCCACGTGCGGAATGCGCTTTAAAAGCAACATATTAATTGTCAATTAGGTGGAGAGGCAGTATAGGCAAGTTATTATTATTACTATTATTTATTTCTTAGCAGACGCCCTTATCCAGGGCGACTTACAATTGTTACAAGATATCACATTATACATTATACAGATATCACATTATTTTTACATACAGTTACCCATTTATATAGTTGGGTTTTTACTGGAGCAATCTAGGTAAAGTACCTTGCTCAAGGGTACAACAGCATTGTCCCCCACTGGGGATTAAACCCACAACCCTCCGGTCAAGGTTCCAGAGCTCTAAACACTACTCCACACAAGTGCCGTGATTCAAAATTAGTGAAAATAAACAATAGCCAAACACACAATCAATAATAAATCGTGCAGTGAAAATACAAAATCATATCGTGATTTAAATAAAAAAAAACAAGTACGCATGTATATAAAGACAAAATAAAAAAAAGAAAATAATAAAGTGTAAATGCACACCTGCAACACAATGACAGACAATGAATCATAATGAACTGCCATAATAAAGTGTGCTCCTTAGGAGAGATTAGACGGCTTCTACACCCGCGCTGTGAACAAATAGTGAGTGTTTCATCCTCTTTGGTTTGAGCAACTGGTTTTTGGGGACGAGGTGGCCGAGTGGTTAAGGCGATGGACTGCTAATCCATTGTGCTCTGCACGCGTGGGTTCGAATCCCATCCTCGTCGTAGCTTTTTCTTTTATTATTATCACTGTTTCTCGTTCTCTTTTTTTTGGCAAAAGTGTTTATCCTGCGACTATAGGACAGTATTGGTCTGTGTTAGAGATGTTCCCCAACAGTAACACAAAAACAGCCTAAACTTTGCTGAAAAATAGTATAACCAAAGGCACCGCTGGGATTTGAACCCAGGATCTCCTGTTTACTAGACAGGCGCTTTAACCATCTAAGCCACGGCGCCCTGCCACACGCAAAGAAATATGTGTCAGAGACCTGTGAAATGAAACCTATCAGGGACATTATTGCCTTTACTGTCATTCTCTACTGCAATGCAGGACTGTAAAATTAAGCGCGCGACATTTCTGAAATTAATCTGAAACACTTGAAAATGCGTATTACTTGTTATTAAACAATTTCCGACCTCAGATATCGGAATCTGCATTGTATTTTATATGACCGATTGTACCCTCTTTGTCTAGATATATGACATTTGGTAGTTCACATGATCAAAACATATGGTTAAATTGAGGTCACACCGAGACTTGAACCCGGATGGCTGGATTCACAGTCCAGAGTGCTAACCTTTACAACATGGAACCTCTGCTGAGCACCCTGGAGATGAATGGCTGTAACATCCTCAGCTCCCAGGTGTTAAATCCCCTACTGCTGACAACCCCTGGACCTCAAGGCTTTCTCCCCGTTCTGATTGCACACAGTCCTTCAACAAACATCAGTTTCTCCAGTTTGAATCCAAAATGCGACGTTTCATTTCTTGGTTCATACTGGCAGCAGGTCTCGAAAACTGCACTATCAGCACCCAATCGTGCACCACAAACACTGCTTACATTCAAATAAGACACATGTTCATTGACAATATATGTATTACACATGTAGATTTAGAAACTGTTTTAATAACATCGGCATTGCTCATTTAAAATAAGAAACATTTGCTTAAAAATTAAACACGTTGCATCTTTACAAGTGAAAATACACTTTCAAACACAAATTCCTCCATTTGACCCTCATAAGGACACGACCGGACCCCAGCAATAAAACGACATATAACTAACACGTGGAGTAAATGAATGAATAAAAATGTGTATAGGAACACTTTATTTTGCTTTTCCTTTACCTCTAGCCATCGTTTGGCATAATGTGTTGTTTATGCAAGATGGATAAGACGCCCAATGCGCACAGCTGTCTCCTAGCAAGTGAAGGCACCACTGTATTCTGGACGCTGTAGTTTATTCTAGGAACAAGACACCTGGGCGTGTTAGATATCACGGGAAATCGTGGAGCCTCCTCTTTCGTTTGGTATGTGGACTGCGTGCCTAGCTCTTTCCGTTTTTGAGTTACAGGTACTTGAACGCACCTACCGATTTGCTGCGCGTCACAGCACTGGAGCACTGAATGAGAGGGTGCGTAGGATAATCCCGTGACTCTTTTTAGTCGGTACTTATTGTGTTAACTGTGTGATTGTGTAGAGGGGGGTCGTTAGACTACAGCTGTCCTCTCGCTTGTAACGAGCAATTGTAAACTCCTTTTCTGCAGTCTGAGAAGAAGATAATGCCAAAAGGGGTTGTGAATCAATGTGCAAAGTCTCTATAATAATAATATAAAGGATGCGCTTTTAATTGAATGCAGTCGGGCCACAGCCAAGAATTAGACATATCTACATCTGATTAATGAAGAGTAAGAGAGTGGTTTTAATCGGAATAATAATAGGCATAAAAGAACTTCCCTGACCGGGAATCGAACCCGGGCCGCGGCGGTGAGAGCGCCGAATCCTAACCACTAGACCACCAGGGACGTTGCTGAAGGAGTTTGTACGGCTGGCCAGGAATTTCTTTGCTATCAACGCTGTCGCATCAAAAACGGAACAGCCCCCAGGCCCTGCGCAATTGTTACAGGTGTCACTAGGACAGGTTCGTAATACCGGGGTAGCAACACCGTGGAAATGCAGACAAGGAAGCCAGACAATAAATCATGAATGGGATTCATTTAAATTATTAAAACAATCAGATTAAAATATACTAAAATGGCCAAGCACATATATAAAACATAAAAACGAAATATTGGTCGCAATAACAAGAATAGTTGCATCAATAGCAGCAGTATTCACAATGATTATCACAATTCAAATATAGATTTAGCTACAGCAATAGCAACAACAATGGGCAAATAGCTATAGCCATAACAGGAGTAGCTATCACAACTTAAATATAGGTTCGGCTACAGAAATAACCTGCTATATATCAATATCAGTAACGTTGGAAATGGTTACAGCAACAAACGTAATGTAATTGTCTAACAGCAGCAATCAATAAGAAAAGTTTACAACAATAGAAAGTCCCAAAGCCGTCTTCTCTGTGTTCCACGGTGGCATTAGCTGAGACTCGAATAGGCTACAACAGCTCTGGTTAGTGAGGGCCGTCACTGGAGACGTTTCTCTAAGAAAGTAAAACAAAATAAAAGAACTTCGGCTAAGCAATCCAAATTGTCGAAAGCAGGGCGATGCAGCAAGCACACACACAGCAGCAAAAGATTGCACACTTCACTTAGCGAGGGGGGAGGTATATTCGCCTCTTCCCCTCTAAATGCTCAATCCGCCTTAAACAGCGAACTCAACGCCTTCCCTCTCAGTTGCTTCCGGAGTTGGGTCTCTCAGCGGCAGCGACCTGCTGTACAAGTCCCTTGGTCAGATCCCTCAGGTAATTTCTCGCCTCTGTGTCCGTGTCTCCACAGCTGTGCGTTCCCGTGTCTCTTTGCCTGGAGCTCGCTCTGCTCTCTCAATCTGTCCGTCTCTTAAAACCATTTATTTAATTAAAAATAATAAGACCCACGTGCGGAATGCGCTTTAAAAGCAACATATTAATTGTCAATTAGGTGGAGAGGCAGTCTAGGCAAGTTATTATTATTACTATTATTTATTTCTTAGCAGACGCCCTTATCCAGGGCGACTTACAATTGTTACAAGATATCACATTATACATTATACAGATATCACATTATTTTTACATACAGTTACCCATTTATATAGTTGGGTTTTTACTGGAGCAATCTAGGTAAAGTACCTTGCTCAAGGGTACAACAGCATTGTCCCCCACTGGGGATTAAACCCACAACTCTCCGGTCAAGGTTCCAGAGCTCTAAACACTACTCCACACAAGTGCCGTGATTCAAAATTAGTGAAAATAAACAATAGCCAAACACACAATCAATAATAAATCGTGCAGTGAAAATACAAAATCATATCGTGATTTAAATTAAAAAAAAACAAGCACGCATGTATATAAACACAAAATAAAAAAAGAAAATAATAAAGTGTAAATGCACACCTGCAACACAATGACAGACAATGAATCATAATGAACTGCCATAATAAAGTGTGCTCCTTAGGAGAGATTAGACGGCTTCTACACCCGCGCTGTGAACAAATAGTGAGTGTTTCATCCTCTTTGGTTTGAGCAACTGGTTTTTGGGGACGAGGTGGCCGAGTGGTTAAGGCGATGGACTGCTAATCCATTGTGCTCTGCACGCGTGGGTTCGAATCCCATCCTCGTCGTAGCTTTTTCTTTTATTATTATCACTGTTTCTCGTTCTCTTTTTTTTGGCAAAAGTGTTTATCCTGCGACTATAGGACAGTATTGGTCTGTGTTAGAGTTGTTCCCCAACAGTAACACAAAAACAGCCTAAACTTTGCTGAAAAATAGTATAACCAAAGGCACCGCTGGGATTTGAACCCAGGATCTCCTGTTTACTAGACAGGCGCTTTAACCATCTAAGCCACGGCGCCCTGCCACACGCAAAGAAATATGTGTCAGAGACCTGTGAAATGAAACCTATCAGGGACATTATTGCCTTTACTGTCATTCTCTACTGCAATGCAGGACTGTAAAATTAACCGCGCGACATTTCTGAAATTAATCTGAAACACTTGAAAATGCGTATTACTTGTTATTAAACAATTTCCGACCTCAGATATCGGAATCTGCATTGTATTTTATATGACCGATTGTACCCTCTTTGTCTAGATATATGACATTTGGTAGTTCACATGATCAAAACATATGGTTAAATTGAGGTCACACCGAGACTTGAACCCGGATGGCTGGATTCACAGTCCAGAGTGCTAACCTTTACAACATGGAACCTCTGCTGAGCACCCTGGAGATGAATGGCTGTAACATCCTCAGCTCCCAGGTGTTAAATCCCCTACTGCTGACAACCCCTGGACCTCAAGGCTTTCTCCCCGTTCTGATTGCACACAGTCCTTCAACAAACATCAGTTTCTCCAGTTTGAATCCAAAATGCGACGTTTCATTTCTTGGTTCATACTGGCAGCAGGTCTCGAAAACTGCACTATCAGCACCCAATCGTGCACCACAAACACTGCTTACATTCAAATAAGACACATGTTCATTGACAATATATGTATTACACATGTAGATTTAGAAACTGTTTTAATAACATCGGCATTGCTCATTTAAAATAAGAAACATTTGCTTAAAAATTAAACACGTTGCATCTTTACAAGTGAAAATACACTTTCAAACACAAATTCCTCCATTTGACCCTCATAAGGACACGACCGGACCCCAGCAATAAAACGACATATAACTAACACGTGGAGTAAATGAATGAATAAAAATGTGTATAGGAACACTTTATTTTGCTTTTCCTTTACCTCTAGCCATCGTTTGGCATAATGTGTTGTTTATGCAAGATGGATAAGACGCCCAATGCGCACAGCTGTCTCCTAGCAAGTGAAGGCACCACTGTATTCTGGACGCTGTAGTTTATTCTAGGAACAAGACACCTGGGCGTGTTAGATATCAGGGGAAATCGTGGAGCCTCCTCTTTCGTTTGGTATGTGGACTGCGTGCCTAGCTCTTTCCGTTTTTGAGTTACAGGTACTTGAACGCACCTACCGATTTGCTGCGCGTCACAGCACTGGAGCACTGAATGAGAGGGTGCGTAGGATAATCCCGTGACTCTTTTTAGTCGGTACTTATTGTGTTAACTGTGTGATTGTGTAGAGGGGGGTCGTTAGACTACAGCTGTCCTCTCGCTTGTAACGAGCAATTGTAAACTCCTTTTCTGCAGTCTGAGAAGAAGATAATGCCAAAAGGGGTTGTGAATCAATGTGCAAAGTCTCTATAATAATAATATAAAGGATGCGCTTTTAATTGAATGCAGTCGGGCCACAGCCAAGAATTAGACATATCTACATCTGATTAATGAAGAGTAAGAGAGTGGTTTTAATCGGAATAATAATAGGCATAAAAGAACTTCCCTGACCGGGAATCGAACCCGGGCCGCGGCGGTGAGAGCGCCGAATCCTAACCACTAGACCACCAGGGACGTTGCTGAAGGAGTTTGTACGGCTGGCCAGGAATTTCTTTGCTATCAACGCTGTCGCATCAAAAACGGAACAGCCCCCAGGCCCTGCGCAATTGTTACAGGTGTCACTAGGACAGGTTCGTAATACCGGGGTAGCAACACCGTGGAAATGCAGACAAGGAAGCCAGACAATAAATCATGAAAGGGATTCATTTAAATTATTAAAACAATCAGATTAAAATATACTAAAATGGCCAAGCACATATATAAAACATAAAAACGAAATATTGGTCGCAATAACAAGAATAGTTGGATCAATAGCAGCAGTATTCACAATGATTATCACAATTCAAATATAGATTTAGCTACAGCAATAGCAACAACAATGGGCAAATAGCTATAGCCATAACAGGAGTAGCTATCACAACTTAAATATAGGTTCGGCTACAGAAATAACCTGCTATATATCAATATCAGTAACGTTGGAAATGGTTACAGCAACAAACGTAATGTAATTGTCTAATAGCAGCAATCAATAAGAAAAGTTTACAACAATAGAAAGTCCCAAAGCCGTCTTCTCTGTGTTCCACGGTGGCATTAGCTGAGACTCGAATAGGCTACAACAGCTCTGGTTAGTGAGGGCCGTCACTGGAGACGTTTCTCTAAGAAAGTAAAACAAAATAAAAGAACTTCGGCTAAGCAATCCAAATTGTCGAAAGCAGGGCGATGCAGCAAGCACACACACAGCAGCAAAAGATTGCACACTTCACTTAGCGAGGGGGGAGGTATATTCGCCTCTTCCCCTCTAAATGCTCAATCCGCCTTAAACAGCGAACTCAACGCCTTCCCTCTCAGTTGCTTCCGGAGTTGGGTCTCTCAGCGGCAGCGACCTGCTGTACAAGTCCCTTGGTCAGATCCCTCAGGTAATTTCTCGCCTCTGTGTCCGTGTCTCCACAGCTGTGCGTTCCCGTGTCTCTTTGCCTGGAGCTCGCTCTGCTCTCTCAATCTGTCCGTCTCTTAAAACCATTTATTTAATTAAAAATAATAAGACCCACGTGCGGAATGCGCTTTAAAAGCAACATATTAATTGTCAATTAGGTGGAGAGGCAGTCTAGGCAAGTTATTATTATTACTATTATTTATTTCTTAGCAGACGCCCTTATCCAGGGCGACTTACAATTGTTACAAGATATCACATTATACATTATACAGATATCACATTATTTTTACATACAGTTACCCATTTATATAGTTGGGTTTTTACTGGAGCAATCTAGGTAAAGTACCTTGCTCAAGGGTACAACAGCATTGTCCCCCACTGGGGATTAAACCCACAACTCTCCGGTCAAGGTTCCAGAGCTCTAAACACTACTCCACACAAGTATCGTGATTCAAAATTAGTGAAAATAAACAATAGCCAAACACACAATCAATAATAAATCGTGCAGTGAAAATACAAAATCATATCGTGATTTAAATTAAAAAAAAACAAGCACGCATGTATATAAACACAAAATAAAAAAAGAAAATAATAAAGTGTAAATGCACACCTGCAACACAATGACAGACAATGAATCATAATGAACTGCCATAATAAAGTGTGCTCCTTAGGAGAGATTAGACGGCTTCTACACCCGCGCTGTGAACAAATAGTGAGTGTTTCATCCTCTTTTGTTTGAGCAACTGGTTTTTGGGGACGAGGTGGCCGAGTGGTTAAGGCGATGGACTGCTAATCCATTGTGCTCTGCACGCGTGGGTTCGAATCCCATCCTCGTCGTAGCTTTTTCTTTTATTATTATCACTGTTTCTCGTTCTCTTTTTTTTGGCAAAAGTGTTTATCCTGCGACTATAGGACAGTATTGGTCTGTGTTAGAGATGTTCCCCAACAGTAACACAAAAACAGCCTAAACTTTGCTGAAAAATAGTATAACCAAAGGCACCGCTGGGATTTGAACCCAGGATCTCCTGTTTACTAGACAGGCGCTTTAACCATCTAAGCCACGGCGCCCTGCCACACGCAAAGAAATATGTGTCAGAGACCTGTGAAATGAAACCTATCAGGGACATTATTGCCTTTACTGTCATTCTCTACGCAATGCAGGACTGTAAAATTAACCGCGCGACATTTCTGAAATTAATCTGAAACACTTGAAAATGCGTATTACTTGTTATTAAACAATTTCCGACCTCAGATATCGGAATCTGCATTGTATTTTATATGACCGATTGTACCCTCTTTGTCTAGATATATGACATTTGGTAGTTCACATGATCAAAACATATGGTTAAATTGAGGTCACACCGAGACTTGAACCCGGATGGCTGGATTCAGAGTCCAGAGTGCTAACCTTTACAACATGGAACCTCTGCTGAGCACCCTGGAGATGAATGGCTGTAACATCCTCATCTCCCAGGTGTTAAATCCCCTACTGCTGACAACCCCTGGACCGCAAGGCTTTCTCCCCGTTCTGATTGCACACAGTCCTTCAACAAACATCAGTTTCTCCAGTTTGAATCCAAAATGCGACGTTTCATTTCTTGGTTCATACTGGCAGCAGGTCTCGAAAACTGCACTATCAGCACCCAATCGTGCACCACAAACACTGCTTACATTCAAATAAGACACATGTTCATTGACAATATATGTATTACACATGTAGATTTAGAAACTGTTTTAATAACATCGGCATTCCTCATTTAAAATAAGAAACATTTGCTTAAAAATTAAACACGTTGCATCTTTACAAGTGAAAATACACTTTCAAACACAAATTCCTCCATTTGACCCTCATAAGGACACGACCGGACCCCAGCAATAAAACGACATATAACTAACACGTGGAGTAAATGAATGAATAAAAATGTGTATAGGAACACTTTATTTTGCTTTTCCTTTACCTCTAGCCATCGTTTGGCATAATGTGTTGTTTATGCAAGATGGATAAGACGCCCAATGCGCACAGCTGTCTCCTAGCAAGTGAAGGCACCACTGTATTCTGGACGCTGTAGTTTATTCTAGGAACAAGACACCTGGGCGTGTTAGATATCACGGGAAATCGTGGAGCCTCCTCTTTCGTTTGGTATGTGGACTGCGTGCCTAGCTCTTTCCGTTTTTGAGTTACTGGTACTTGAACGCACCTACCGATTTGCTGCGCGTCACAGCACTGGAGCACTGAATGAGAGGGTGCGTAGGATAATCCCGTGACTCTTTTTAGTCGGTACTTATTGTGTTAACTGTGTGATTGTGTAGAGGGGGGTCGTTAGACTACAGCTGTCCTCTCGCTTGTAACGAGCAATTGTAAACTCCTTTTCTGCAGTCTGAGAAGAAGATAATGCCAAAAGGGGTTGTGAATCAATGTGCAAAGTCTCTATAATAATAATATAAAGGATGCGCTTTTAATTGAATGCAGTCGGGGCACAGCCAAGAATTAGACATATCTACATCTGATTAATGAAGAGTAAGAGAGTGGTTTTAATCGGAATAATAATAGGCATAAAAGAACTTCCCTGACCGGGAATCGAACCCGGGCCGCGGCGGTGAGAGCGCCGAATCCTAACCACTAGACCACCAGGGACGTTGCTGAAGGAGTTTGTACGGCTGGCCAGGAATTTCTTTGCTATCAACGCTGTCGCATCAAAAACGGAACAGCCCCCAGGCCCTGCGCAATTGTTACAGGTGTCACTAGGACAGGTTCGTAATACCGGGGTAGCAACACCGTGGAAATGCAGACAAGGAAGCCAGACAATAAATCATGAAAGGGATTCATTTAAATTATTAAAACAATCAGATTAAAATATACTAAAATGGCCAAGCACATATATAAAACATAAAAACGAAATATTGGTCGCAATAACAAGAATAGTTGGATCAATAGCAGCAGTATTCACAATGATTATCACAATTCAAATATAGATTTAGCTACAGCAATAGCAACAACAATGGGCAAATAGCTATAGCCATAACAGGAGTAGCTATCACAACTTAAATATAGGTTCGGCTACAGAAATAACCTGCTATATATCAATATCAGTAACGTTGGAAATGGTTACAGCAACAAACGTAATGTAATTGTCTAACAGCAGCAATCAATAAGAAAAGTTTACAACAATAGAAAGTCCCAAAGCCGTCTTCTCTGTGTTCCACGGTGGCATTAGCTGAGACTCGAATAGGCTACAACAGCTCTGGTTAGTGAGGGCCGTCACTGGAGACGTTTCTCTAAGAAAGTAAAACAAAATAAAAGAACTTCGGCTAAGCAATCCAAATTGTCGAAAGCAGGGCGATGCAGCAAGCACACACACAGCAGCAAAAGATTGCACACTTCACTTAGCGAGGGGGGAGGTATATTCGCCTCTTCCCCTCTAAATGCTCAATCCGCCTTAAACAGCGAACTCAACGCCTTCCCTCTCAGTTGCTTCCGGAGTTGGGTCTCTCAGCGGCAGCGACCTGCTGTACAAGTCCCTTGGTCAGATCCCTCAGGTAATTTCTCGCCTCTGTGTCCGTGTCTCCACAGCTGTGCGTTCCCGTGTCTCTTTGCCTGGAGCTCGCTCTGCTCTCTCAATCTGTCCGTCTCTTAAAACCATTTATTTAATTAAAAATAATAAGACCCACGTGCGGAATGCGCTTTAAAAGCAACATATTAATTGTCAATTAGGTGGAGAGGCAGTATAGGCAAGTTATTATTATTACTATTATTTATTTCTTAGCAGACGCCCTTATCCAGGGCGACTTACAATTGTTACAAGATATCACATTATACATTATACAGATATCACATTATTTTTACATACAGTTACCCATTTATATAGTTGGGTTTTTACTGGAGCAATCTAGGTAAAGTACCTTGCTCAAGGGTACAACAGCATTGTCCCCCACTGGGGATTAAACCCACAACCCTCCGGTCAAGGTTCCAGAGCTCTAACCACTACTCCACACAAGTGCCGTGATTCAAAATTAGTGAAAATAAACAATAGCCAAACACACAATCAATAATAAATCGTGCAGTGAAAATACAAAATCATATCGTGATTTAAATTAAAAAAAAACAAGTACGCATGTATATAAAGACAAAATAAAAAAAGAAAATAATAAAGTGTAAATGCACACCTGCAACACAATGACAGACAATGAATCATAATGAACTGCCATAATAAAGTGTGCTCCTTAGGAGAGATTAGACGGCTTCTACACCCGCGCTGTGAACAAATAGTGAGTGTTTCATCCTCTTTGGTTTGAGCAACTGTTTTTTGTGGACGAGGTGGCCGAGTGGTTAAGGCGATGGACTGCTAATCCATTGTGCTCTGCACGCGTGGGTTCGAATCCCATCCTCGTCGTAGCTTTTTCTTTTATTATTATTACTGTTTCTCGTTCTCTTTTTTTGGCAAAAGTGTTTATCCTGCGACTATAGGACAGTATTGGTCTGTGTTAGAGATGTTCCCCAACAGTAACACAAAAACAGCCTAAACTTTGCTGAAAAATAGTATAACCAAAGGCACCGCTGGGATTTGAACCCAGGATCTCCTGTTTACTAGACAGGCGCTTAAACCATCTAAGCCACGGCGCCCTGCCACACGGAAAGAAATATGTGTCAGAGACCTGTGAAATGAAACCTATCAGGGACATTATTGCCTTTACTGTCATTCTCTACTGCAATGCAGGACTGTAAAATTAAGCGCGCGACATTTCTGAAATTAATCTGAAACACTTGAAAATGCGTATTACTTGTTATTAAACAATTTCCGACCTCAGATATCGGAATCTGCATTGTATTTTATATGACCGATTGTACCCTCTTTGTCTAGATATATGACATTTGGTAGTTCACATGATCAAAACATATGGTTAAATTGAGGTCACACCGAGACTTGAACCCGGATGGCTGGATTCAGAGTCCAGAGTGCTAACCTTTACAACATGGAACCTCTGCTGAGCACCCTGGAGATGAATGGCTGTAACATCCTCAGCTCCCAGGTGTTAAATCCCCTACTGCTGACAACCCCTGGACCGCAAGGCTTTCTCCCCGTTCTGATTGCACACAGTCCTTCAACAAACATCAGTTTCTCCAGTTTGAATCCAAAATGCGACGTTTCATTTCTTAGTTCATACTGGCAGCAGGTCTCTAAAACTGCACTATCAGCACCCAATCGTGCACCACAAACACTGCTTACATTCAAATAAGACACATGTTCATTGACAATATATGTATTACACATGTAGATTTAGAAACTGTTTTAATAACATCGGCATTCCTCATTTAAAATAAGAAACATTTGCTTAAAAATTAAACACGTTGCATCTTTACAAGTGAAAATACACTTTCAAACACAAATTCCTCCATTTGACCCTCATAAGGACACGACCGGAACCCAGCAATAAAACGACATATAACTAACACGTGGAGTAAATGAATGAATAAAAATGTGTATAGGAACACTTTATTTTGCTTTTCCTTTACCTCTAGCCATCGTTTGGCATAATGTGTTGTTTATGCAAGATGGATAAGACGCCCAATGCGCACAGCTGTCTCCTAGCAAGTGAAGGCACCACTGTATTCTGGACGCTGTAGTTTATTCTAGGAACAAGACACCTGGGCGTGTTAGATATCACGGGAAATCGTGGAGCCTCCTCTTTCGTTTGGTATGTGGACTTCGTGCCTAGCTCTTTCCGTTTTTGAGTTACAGGTACTTGAACGCACCTACCGATTTGCTGCGCGTCACAGCACTGGAGCACTGAATGAGAGGGTGCGTAGGATAATCCCGTGACTCCTTTTAGTCGGTACTTATTGTGTTAACTGTGTGATTGTGTAGCGGGGGGTCGTTAGACTACAGCTGTCCTCTCGCTTGTAACGAGCAATTGTAAACTCCTTTTCTGCAGTCTGAGAAGAAGATAATGCCAAAAGGGGCTGTGAATCAATGTGCAAAGTCTCTATAATAATAATATAAAGGATGCGCTTTTAATTGAATGCAGTCGGGCCACAGCCAAGAATTAGACATATCTACATCTGATTAATGAAGAGTAAGAGAGTGGTTTTAATCGGAATAATAATAGGCATAAAAGAACTTCCCTGACCGGGAATCGAACCCGGGCCGCGGCGGTGAGAGCGCCGAATCCTAACCACTAGACCACCAGGGATGTTGCTGACGGAGTTTGTACGGCTGGCCAGGAATTTCTTTGCTATCAACGCTGTCGCATCAAAAACGGATCAGCCCCCAGGCCCTGCGCAATTGTTACAGGTGTCACTAGGACAGGTTCGTAATACCGGGGTAGCAACACCGTGGAAATGCAGACAAGGAAGCCAGACAATAAATCATGAAAGGGATTCATTTAAATTATTAAAACAATCAGATTTAAATATACTAAAATGGCCAAGCACATATATAAAACATAAAAACGAAATATTGGTCGCAATAACAAGAATAGTTGGATCAATAGCAGCAGTATTCACAATGATTATCACAATTCAAATATAGATTTAGCTACAGCAATAGCAACAACAATGGGCAAATAGCTATAGCCATAACAGGAGTAGCTATCACAACTTAAATATAGGTTCGGCTACAGAAATAACCTGCTATATATCAATATCAGTAACGTTGGAAATGGTTACAGCAACAAACGTAATGTAATTGTCTAACAGCAGCAATCAATAAGAAAAGTTTACAACAATAGAAAGTCCCAAAGCCGTCTTCTCTGTGTTCCACGGTGGCATTAGCTGAGACTCGAATAGGCTACAACAGCTCTGGTTAGTGAGGGCCGTCACTGGAGACGTTTCTCTAAGAAAGTAAAACAAAATAAAAGAACTTCGGCTAAGCAATCCAAATTGTTGAAAGCAGGGCGATGCAGCAAGCACACACACAGCAGCAAAAGATTGCACACTTCACTTAGCGAGGGGGGAGGTATATTCGCCTCTTCCCCTCTAAATGCTCAATCCGCCTTAAACAGCGAACTCAACGCCTTCCCTCTCAGTTGCTTCCGGAGTTGGGTCTCTCAGCGGCAGCGACCTGCTGTACAAGTCCCTTGCTCAGATCCCTCAGGTAATTTCTCGCCTCTGTGTCCGTGTCTCCACAGCTGTGCGTTCCCGTGTCTCTTTGCCTGGAGCTCGCTCTGCTCTCTCAATCTGTCCGTCTCTTAAAACCATTTATTTAATTAAAAATAATAAGACCCACGTGCGGAATGCGCTTTAAAAGCAACATATTAATTGTCAATTAGGTGGAGAGGCAGTCTAGGCAAGTTATTATTACTTATTTCTTAGCAGACGCCCTTAACCAGTGCAACTTCCAATTATTACAAGATATCACATTATTTTTACATACAGTTACCCATTTATATAGTTGGGTTTTTACTGGAGCAATCTAGGTAAAGTACCTTGCTCAAGGGTACAACAGCATTGTCCCCCACTGGGGATTAAACCCACAACCCTCCGGTCAAGGTTCCAGAGCTCTAACCACTACTCCACACAAGTGCCGTGATTCAAAATTAGTGAAAATAAACAATAGCCAAACACACAATCAATAATAAATCGTGCAGTGAAAATACAAAATCATATCGTGATTTAAATAAAAAAAAAACAAGCACGCATGTATATAAACACAAAATAATAATAAAAAAATAATAAAGTGTAAATGCACACCTGCAACACAATGACAGACAATGAATCATAATGAACTGCCATAATAAAGTGTGCTCCTTAGGAGAGATTAGACGGCTTCTACACCCGCGCTGTGAACAAATAGTGAGTGTTTCATCCTCTTTGGTTTGAGCGACTGGTTTGTGGGGACGAGGTGGCCGAGTGGTTAAGGCGATGGACTGCTAATCCATTGTGCTCTGCACGCGTGGGTTCGAATCCCATCCTCGTCGTAGCTTTTTTTATTATTATTATTACTGTTTCTCATTCTCTTTTTTGGCAAAAGTGTTTATCCTGCGACTATAGGACAGTATTGGTCTGTGTTAGAGATGTTCCCCAACAGTAACACAAAAACAGCCTAAACTTTGCTGAAAAATAGTATAACCAAAGGCACCGCTGGGATTTGAAACCAGGATCTCCTGTTTACTAGACAGGCGCTTTAACCATCTAAGCCACGGCGCCCTGCCACACGCAAAGAAATATGTGTCAGAGACCTGTGAAATGAAACCTATCAGGGACATTATTGCCTTTACTGTCATTTTCTACTGCAATGCAGGACTGTAAAATTAAGCGCGCGACATTTCTGAAATTAACCTGAAACACTTGAAAATGCGTATTACTTGTTATTAAACAATTTCCGACCTCAGATATCGGAATCTGCATTGTATTTTATATGACCGATTGTACCCTCTTTGTCTAGATATATGACATTTGGTAGTTCACATGATCAAAACATATGGTTAAATTGAGGTCACACCGAGACTTGAACTCGGATGGCTGGATTCAGAGTCCAGAGTGCTAACCTTTACAACATGGAACCTCTGCTGAGCACCCTGGAGATGAATGGCTGTAACATCCTCAGCTCCCAGGTGTTAAATCCCCTACTGCTGACAACCCCTGGACCGCAAGGCTTTCTCCCCGTTCTGATTGCACACAGTCCTTCAACAAACATCAGTTTCTCCAGTTTGAATCCAAAATGCGACGTTTCATTTCTTGGTTCATACTGGCAGCAGGTCTCGAAAACTGCACTATCAGCACCCAATCGTGCACCACAAACACTGCTCACATTCAAATAAGACACATGTTCATTGACAATATATGTATTACACATGTAGATTTAGAAACTGTTTTAATAACATTGGCATTGCTCATTTAAAATAAGAAACATTTGCTTAAAAATTAAACACGTTGCATCTTTACAAGTGAAAATACACTTTCAAATACAAATTCCTCCATTTGACCCTCATAAGGACACGACCGGACCCCAGCAATAAAACGACATATAACTAACACGTGGAGTAAATGAATGAATAAAAATGTGTATAGGAACACTTTATTTTGCTTTTCCTTTACCTCTAGCCATCGTTTGGCATAATGTGTTGTTTATGCAAGATGGATAAGACGCCCAATGCGCACAGCTGTCTCCTAGCAAGTGAAGGCACCACTGTATTCTGGACGCTGTAGTTTATTCTAGGAACAAGACACCTGGGCGTGTTAGATATCAGGGGAAATCGTGGAGCCTCCTCTTTCGTTTGGTATGTGGACTGCGTGCCTAGCTCTTTCCGTTTTTGAGTTACAGGTACTTGAACGCACCTACCGATTTGCTGCGCGTCACAGCACTGGACCACTGAATGTGAGGGTGCGTAGGATAATCCCGTGACTCTTTTTAGTCGGTACTTATTATTATTATTATTATTTATTTCTTAGCTGACGCCCTTATCCAGGGCGACTTACAATTGTTACAAGATATCACATTATTTTTACATACAATTCCCCATTTATACAGTTGGGTTTTTACTGGAGCAATCTAGGTAAAGTACCTTGCTCAAGGGTACAACAGCAGTGTCCCCCACTGGGGATTGAACCCACGACCCTCCGGTCAAGAGTCCAGAGCCCTAACCACTACTCCACACTGCTGCCCTACTTATTGTGTTAACTGTGTGATTGTGTAGAGGGGGGTCGTTAGACTACAGCTGTCCTCTCGCTTGTAACGAGCAATTGTAAACTCCTTTTCTGCAGTCTGAGAAGAAGATAATGCCAAAAGGGGTTGTGAATCAATGTGCAAAGTCTCTATAATAATAATATAAAGGATGCGCTTTTAATTGAATGCAGTCGGGCCACAGCCAAGAATTAGACATGATTTCCATAACACGAGAGTAGATGTTAAAACTTCATGCTGATTTGAACTCGGCTCTCGCCAAGATAAGCACCAACTAAGACGTAGCTTTACAGTAACCTAATGTGATCCATATGCGTCTCCATCCATTTACGTTTCCTTCCATATGATGATGTAGATATCCTTCTGTCTGGTGTTAATGGCTGAAGTGTAATGCTGGCTCCAGGGATCAGCTTATTTTGCCTCCCTGGCGCATCAGCACACACAACGGCTGCGATGCTGGCTCCGGGGATCAACCAAAGTGCGGCCTCCCCAGCGCATCAGCATGACAACCGTCTGGATTGAGCTAAGTAGGGTACATCTCTGGGGTTTTCAAGTGGGCACCTTCCATCCTCAGTGTTTCGTCGACTAGCCCACGACACCTCAAGAGGGCTCGACGGTGATTCTGGCGTCCCAGCATCACCCCCCTCCGTCCCCCACTCAACTCAGCCCAGCTTACTTACCTGTCCCCAGCCAGAATCTTTCCGTCTCAACCACAGCCAGTTGCTGCTCCTCTCTGCTGCTTCAGATAAGTTCTTCACTGTGCGACGCAACTCTTGGCCACTGAATCCGACGTCTCTGAGAAACCGGGTTGTAGAGTGTGCCACAAATCCTCGACAACCCACTTCCACTGGGTAAACCCGAACTCTCCAGCCTCGCTGTTCCGCTTCAGTGGCTAGTTGAGCATACCGCAGTTTCTTCCTTTCATACGCCTCATCTACAGCATCCTCCCATGGCACTGTTAACTCTACCAGGTGAACAAGGCGTGCTGATCCAGACCACAAGACAATATCTGGTCGAAGGTTAGTGGTGGCAATCTCAGGTGGAAAAATAAGCCGTTGACCAACATCTGCCAGCATATTCCAGTCTCTAGCAGCTTCCAGTTGTCCTGGGCGAGGATTGGTTTTAACACCTTTTCTTGGTGGTTGCTCTCCTGGGCGGAGGAATGTTGTCTTTTGTGTGTAATGTTTTGATGGAACAGGTGACAACTTATTGGTCATGTTACGCTTGTCTTCCAATGCTAAGGCCAAACATCGCAGCACCTGGTCATGGCGCCAAGTAAACCGTCCTTGGCTAAGAGCCACCTTACATCCTGTCAAAATGTGCCTTAATGTTGCAGGTGATGAACACAAAGGACATGAGGGATCCTCTCCTACCCAGAGGTTTAGGTTCTGTGGTGATGGGAGAACATCATATGTTGACCTGATGAGGAAACTGATCCTGCTCTGTTCCATTGACCATAGGTCTTGCCAGCCAATCTTGCGTTGTTCCACACTCTCCCATCTCATCCATTCTCCCTGTTTGGCCTGGGAAATGGCCTTTATACACCTCATCCTCTCCTCCTGCTTTTGCACCTCGTTGACTACCAGCTTCCTTCTTTGAGCTGGGGCCGCCTTGTGCCATGTAGGAGGAGTTGAACTGAAACCAAGACCCCCCTCTTCCATGCTGAACTTGCCCCATGATATCACCAATTCGAAGGGCAGCCTTTGCATCTTCCACAGCTTTCTTTGCCGCCCACTTTCTTCCAGTTTTCAACACAGGTGCTGCCTCCCTTACGCATTTATCGCGTGACTCTACTAATGTCATTTCCAGTCTGACCTTGGCGCACTTAAACTCCTCGGTTAGAGCAGAGACTGGTAGCTGCAGTATTCCTTTACCATAAAGTCCCACTCTGCTGAGGCAGCGTGTAACTCCCAACCATTTCCTGATGTATGAACTGATTAAAGCTTCCAGCTACTCTACTGTTGTCAAAGAAACCTCGTACACAGTCACTGGCCACAGCAACCTCGGCAGTAGACCAAACTGAAAGCACCAGAGTTTTAGTTTACCTGGTAGAGCGCAGCTGTCTATGCTCTTCAACTCTTCCACTGCTTGTTGTCTAACTTCTCCCACACGAACTGTGTCCTTTAGATCCCCGTCGTACCATCTCCCAAGACTCTTCACTGGCTTCTCAGACACTGTTGGTATTGCCTCACCATTAATGAAGAATGTTTTATCTACTACTTTGCCTTTAATTATAGAGATGCTCCTTGATTTAGTGGGCTTGAATTGCATTCGTGCCCATTCAATGTTATTGGTTAATTTGCCCAATAATCGATTAGTGCAGGCTACTGTTGTAGTCATGGTTGTCATGTCATCCATGTATGCTCGAATTGGTGGTAGTCGCATTCCAGAAGCCAAGCGCTCTCCTCCTACTACCCATTTTGATGCCCTAATGATTACTTCCATTGCCATGGTAAAAGCCAGTGGAGAAATGGTGCATCCTGCCATTATTCCAACCTCTAGGCATTGCCATGTAGTGCTGAATTCTGAAGTTGAAAAACTGAATTGCAAATCTCCAAAATAGGCTTTCACTAAATTTGTTATTGTCATCGGTACACTGAAAAAATCAAATGCTGCCCAAAGTAGTTCATGTGGCACTGAACCATATGCATTAGCCAAATCCAGGAATGTCACATGGAGCTCTTTCCTCTCCTTTTTAGCTGATTGAATTTGTTGCCAGATCACATTGATGTGTTCTAAGCAACCTGGGAAACCTGGAATGCCCGCTTTTTGTATTGAAGTGTCAATGAAGCAGTTCTTTAATAGGTAAGCTGACAATCTCTGAGCAATAATGCTGAAGAAAATCTTGCCTTCTACGTTTAATAGGGAAATGGGACGAAACTGACTGATGCTTGTAGAATCTTTTTCTTTAGGTATAAAGACTCCACCTGCTCGGCGCCATGCTCTTGGTACAACCTGTTTTTCCCATGCCACTTTCATCAATTTCCACAGAATTCGTAGAACTCCTGAAGCACTCTTGTACACTCTGTACGGAACTCCATTAGGCCCTGGAGATGATGAAGCCCTTGCTTTTTTCACAGCTTGCTCTATTTCTTTCCACTTAGGTGCACAGTCCTCCATTTGGTATTCTGGTGGATTGATAGGTGGGATGTCTGACGGAATTGACATAGGCTCCTGCCTTTTTGAATCTGTATGTGTTTCCTCCAAATATCTCTCCAGCTCAACCTTAGATGCTTTTAGTGTGCCATTCTTCTCACTGGTGAATAACTTCTTTACAAATTTGAATGGGTCTTTATAAAAGTTAGCTCTCGCACGCTCCTTCTTTTTGTAGCGTTTCCGTAGGCGCTCAGCTCTGCGCAATGTTGCAAGCTTATCTTTTATGACCCTTTGTAAGAGATTGAGTCCCTCCTTCTGACTTTGTTCTGCTCTTCTCCATTGGTTCCTCAGCTGTCTCCTTTCTCTAACTAAGCGTTCAATCTCCTGCTGCCGTCTAGACTTTCCAGGAATAGTTTGTACTTTTTCCTTCCTTTTTTCAACTCCAAACCTCTCACTTCCATATGCGTAGATGATGTCCCCAAATTTATCCAGCTTCTTTTCAACTGTTCCACTTAATCTTTCCAATGCAACGCAGAGATCTGTGTTTACTGTGTCCCATGCAGTTTTCTCACAAGCTCTTGGCCATTTAACTCCAGGCTTGTGCCCGTTGAGGTTCTTTTCTCTCTTATGCTGGTTTGTCTGACCGGGTTCACAAGGATCATTAGGTTCATCACTAACTGTGTCCATGCAAGTCCTCCTCACATCTATGACAGGGGTGCTGATATCCTGCGAACTGTGGTTTGCTTCCTGTCGCTGGATTTCATTCGACTGACTTGACTGACTTCGTAAGAAGTACTGATCAATGCGAGGCCCTTGTCCCTTCTCCCTCAAGCATTTCATTCTCCCTTGATGAATCTTCAAACCCCTGACCGTTGTCGCCTTGCTCCAGCCGCAGACACAAACCTGGAGTTCCATGTCTTTGTTAACTGCAGATCTTGAACTAGTCTTTTGTGAAGTACTCTCCATACTCATATCCGTTTCCGTTCCTAAGTCGTTAACCGTGTTGTCCAACGTTGAGTCATCTTCCGCCCCCGCTCTCGCAGACTCTAGGGGTATTTTTCTATTTAATTTCTTAGAAGCCTTGGGCGGGTGTCTCCAGCATCCTGTAAACACAGAGCTGGATACTGCCGACAAGGGTAGCTAACCCTTACCAGCCCCAATGGGGTCTCTTTCCTCCTGTCAGCTGTCTCTCCAGGCTGTCACAAGTTCTTTCCCTTGTTGCCAGCTGCACTATTCACAGCAGTCACTGGACCTATCCAGATCTTCATGATTTCCATTACACGAGAGTAGATGTTAAAACTTCATGCTGATTTGAACTCGGCTCTCGCCAAGATAAGCACCAACTAAGACGTAGCTTTACAGTAACCTAATGTGATCCATATGCGTCTCCATCCATTTACGTTTCCTTCCATATGATGATGTAGATATCCTTCTGTCTGGTGTTAATGGCTGAAGTGTAATGCTGGCTCCAGGGATCAGCTTATTTTGCCTCCCTGGCGCATCAGCACACACAACGGCTGCGATGCTGGCTCCGGGGATCAACCAAAGTGCGGCCTCCCCAGCGCATCAGCATGACAACCGTCTGGATTGAGCTAAGTAGGGTACATCTCTGGGGTTTTCAAGTGGGCACCTTCCATCCTCAGTGTTTCGTCGACTAGCCCACGACACCTCAAGAGGGCTCGACGGTGATTCTGGCGTCCCAGCATCACCCCCCTCCGTCCCCCACTCAACTCAGCCCAACTTACTTACCTGTCCCCAGCCAGAATCTTTCCGTCTCAACCACAGCCAGTTGCTGCTCCTCTCTGCTGCTTCAGATAAGTTCTTCACTGTGCGACGCAACTCTTGGCCACTGAATCCGACGTCTCTGAGAAACCGGGTTGTAGAGTGTGCCACAAATCCTCGACAACCCACTTCCACTGGGTAAACCCGAACTCTCCATCCTCGCTGTTCCGCTTCAGTGGCTAGTTGAGCATACCGCAGTTTCTTCCTTTCATACGCCTCATCTACAGCATCCTCCCATGGCACTGTTAACTCTACCAGGTGAACAAGGCGTGCTGATCCAGACCACAAGACAATATCTGGTCGAAGGTTAGTGGTGGCAATCTCAGGTGGAAAAATAAGCCGTTGACCAACATCTGCCAGCATATTCCAGTCTCTAGCAGCTTCCAGTTGTCCTGGGCGAGGATTGGTTTTAACACCTTTTCTTGGTGGTTGCTCTCCTGGGCGGAGGAATGTTGTCTTTTGTGTGTAATGTTTTGATGGAACAGGTGGCAACTTATTGGTCATGTTACGCTTGTCTTCCAATGCTAAGGCCAAACATCGCAGCACCTGGTCATGGCGCCAAGTAAACCGTCCTTGGCTAAGAGCCACCTTACATCCTGTCAAAATGTGCCTTAATGTTGCAGGTGATGAACACAAAGGACATGAGGGATCCTCTCCTACCCAGAGGTTTAGGTTCTGTGGTGATGGGAGAACATCATATGTTGACCTGATGAGGAAACTGATCCTGCTCTGTTCCATTGACCATAGGTCTTGCCAGCCAATCTTGCGTTGTTCCACACTCTCCCATCTCATCCATTCTCCCTGTTTGGCCTGGGAAATGGCCTTTATACACCTCATCCTCTCCTCCTGCTTTTGCACCTCGTTGACTACCAGCTTCCTTCTTTGAGCTGGGGCCGCCTTGTGCCATGTAGGAGGAGTTGAACTGAAACCAAGACCCCCTCTTCCATGCTGAACTTGCCCCATGATATCACCAATTCGAAGGGCAGCCTTTGCATCTTCCACAGCTTTCTTTGCCGCCCACTTTCTTCCAGTTTTCAACACAGGTGCTGCCTCCCTTACGCATTTATCGCGTGACTCTACTAATGTCATTTCCAGTCTGACCTTGGCGCACTTAAACTCCTCGGTTAGAGCAGAGACTGGTAGCTGCAGTATTCCTTTACCATAAAGTCCCACTCTGCTGAGGCAGCGTGTAACTCCCAACCATTTCCTGATGTATGAACTGATTAAAGCTTCCAGCTTCTCTACTGTTGTCAAAGAAACCTCGTACACAGTCAGTGGCCACAGCAACCTCGGCAGTAGACCAAACTGAAAGCACCAGAGTTTTAGTTTACCTGGTAGAGCGCAGCTGTCTATGCTCTTCAACCCTTCCACTGCTTGTTGTCTAACTTCTCCCACACGAACTGTGTCCTTTAGATCCCCGTCGTACCATCTCCCAAGACTCTTCACTGGCTTCTCAGACACTGTTGGTATTGCCTCACCATTAATGAAGAATGTTTTATCTACTACTTTGCCTTTAATTATAGAGATGCTCCTTGATTTAGTGGGCTTGAATTGCATTCGTGCCCATTCAATGTTATTGGTTAATTTGTATGTAAACATATCTACATCTGATTAATGAAGAGTAAGAGAGTGGTTTTAATCGGAATAATAATAGGCATAAAAGAACTTCCCTGACCGGGAATCGAACCCGGGCCGCTGCGGTGAGAGCGCCGAAGCCTAACCACTAGACCACCAGGGACGTTGCTGAAGGAGATTGTACGGCTGGCCAGGAATTTCTTTGCTATCAACGCTGTTGCATCAAAAACGGAACAGCCCCCAGGCCCTGCGCAATTGTTACAGGTGTCACTAGGACAGGTTCGTAATACCGGGGTAGCAACACCGTGGAAATGCAGACAAGGAAGCCAGACAATAAATCATGAAAGGGATTCATTTAAATTATTAAAACAATCAGATTAAAATATACTAAAATGGCCAAGCACATATATAAAACATAAAAACGAAATATTGGTCGCAATAACAAGAATAGTTGGATCAATAGCAGCAGTATTCACAATGATTATCACAATTCAAATATAGATTTAGCTACAGCAATAGCAACAACAATGGGCAAATAGCTATAGCCATAACAGGAGTAGCTATCACAACTTAAATATAGGTTCGGCTACAGAAATAACCTGCTATATATCAATATCAGTAACGTTGGAAATGGTTACAGCAACAAACGTAATGTAATTGTCTAACAGCAGCAATCAATAAGAAAAGTTTACAACAATAGAAAGTCCCAAAGCCGTCTTCTCTGTGTTCCACGGTGGCATTAGCTGAGACTCGAATAGGCTACAACAGCTCTGGTTAGTGAGGGCCGTCACTGGAGACGTTTCTCTAAGAAAGTAAAACAAAATTAAAGAACTTCGGCTAAGCAATCCAAATTGTTGAAAGCAGGGCGATGCAGCAAGCACACACACAGCAGCAAAAGATTGCACACTTCACTTAGCGAGGGGGGAGGTATATTCGCCTCTTCCCCTCTAAATGCTCAATCCGCCTTAAACAGCGAACTCAACGCCTTCCCTCTCAGTTGCTTCCGGAGTTGGGTCTCTCAGCGGCAGCGACCTGCTGTACAAGTCCCTTGCTCAGATCCCTCAGGTAATTTCTCGCCTCTGTGTCCGTGTCTCCACAGCTGTGCGTTCCCGTGTCTCTTTGCCTGGAGCTCGCTCTGCTCTCTCAATCTGTCCGTCTCTTAAAACCATTTATTTAATTAAAAATAATAAGACCCACGTGCGGAATGCGCTTTAAAAGCAACATATTAATTGTCAATTAGGTGGAGAGGCAGTCTAGGCAAGTTATTATTACTTATTTCTTAGCAGACGCCCTTAACCAGTGCAACTTCCAATTATCACATTATTTTTACATACAGTTACCCATTTATATAGTTGGGTTTTTACTGGAGCAATCTAGGTAAAGTACCTTGCTCAAGGGTACAACAGCATTGTCCCCCACTGGGGATTGAACCCACAACCCTCCGGTCAAGGGTCCAGAGCTCTAACCATTACTCCACACAAGTGCCGTGATTCAAAATTAGTGAAAATAAACAATAGCCAAACACACAATCAATAATAAAACATGCAGTGAAAATACAAAATCATATCGTGATTTAAATAAAAAAAACAAGCACGCATGTATATAAACACAAAATAATAATAAAAAAAATAATAAAGTGTAAATGCACACCTGCAACACAATGACAGACAATGAATCATAATGAACTGCCATAATAAAGTGTGCTCCTTAGGAGAGATTAGACGGCTTCTACACCCGCGCTGTGAACAAATAGTGAGTGTTTCATCCTCTTTGGTTTGAGCAACTGGTTTTTGGGGACGAGGTGGCCGAGTGGTTAAGGCGATGGACTGCTAATCCATTGTGCTCTGCACGCGTGGGTTCGAATCCCATCCTCGTCGTAGCTTTTTTTATTATTATTATTACTGTTTCTCGTTCTCTTTTTTTTGGCAAAAGTGTTTATCCTGCGACTATAGGACAGTATTGGTCTGTGTTAGAGATGTTCCCCAACAGTAACACAAAAACAGCCTAAACTTTGCTGAAAAATAGTATAACCAAAGGCACCGCTGGGATTTGAACCCAGGATCTCCTGTTTACTAGACAGGCGCTTTAACCATCTAAGCCACGGCGCCCTGCCACACGCAAAGAAATATGTGTCAGAGACCTGTGAAATGAAACCTATCAGGGACATTATTGCCTTTACTGTCATTCTCTACTGCAATGCAGGACTGTAAAATTAAGCGCGCGACATTTCTGAAATTAATCTGAAACACTTGAAAATGCGTATTACTTGTTATTAAACAATTTCCGACCTCAGATATCGGAATCTGCATTGTATTTTATATGACCGATTGTACCCTCTTTGTCTAGATATATGACATTTGGTAGTTCACACGAGCAAAACATATAGTGAAATTGAGGTCACACCGAGACTTGAACTCGGATGGCTGGATTCAGAGTCCAGAGTGCTAACCTTTACAACATGGAACCTCTGCTGAGCACCCTGGAGATGAATGGCTGTAACATCCTTATAGTGTTCTTGTGTGTTGAGAAGAACAATCCAAAGGCAGTATGATGAGTATTCATAACCTGTATTCATTTAATTGTTAAACCTAAAACAAACAACTTTTTGCTTCCAGCTTGCAACTGCAACTTCCCGCTATATCCCAAAACCCGGACTGGAGTGACGTAACAATCAGCTACGTTACTTCACTCAAAACATGGACTAGACTCAAACAGCGCCACAGTATTATAACAACATTACATCTCTCCCTTGTTTTAACAAGATAATAGATGTACATATATATATATATATATATATATATATATATATATATATATATATATATATATATATATATATATATATATATATATATATTGTGATAAATAGTGGGTTATCGGGGGTTAGTCCCGATAGAAATAGTAGGGATTTCTATTTAAAGAACAGCGATAACTGTACTGTTGGTCACAAGATTTCCTTTTCGTTTGTTTTAAAATGGCTGCCGCTTAAAAGACTACAATTCCCCTAGTTCCTGGAACTCAGGGGCTCTGTAACGGCGGGATTCTGGGTAAATAAAAGGGGAGTGTTTTGTAGCAAGGGTTGGTGGTGGTACGGCAGTGAGACCTGTGTGTTGGATTGTTTTTACACATTATAAAGAAAATCCTAGCAGGACGTGCCTGTGGGGGCCAAAGAGTGGAAAATATTGTTAGTACGAAACTAAACGGTGATACGGTGGTACGGTTATACAGTTATACAGCGAGCAGAGGCTGTAAGGGACAGTCTTCAAAGGACGATGAAATACGTGAATACAGCGAGGTGCGCTGTTTAAAAAAAAGACGCGTTTGGGTGTACGCAATCCAACGCAAAGGACGGAACAGTAATACTGAAGACACGGCTCTGAAGTTGGATGTAAACTTACCTGCAACGCTACAACAAGCTGTGAGTACAAGCTCTACAACCGGAATACATATTCCTATACTCAAATGGTGGAAAGGCTGACAAGCCAACGTGATTACCCAGGAACAAGAAAGAGATGCTGTGTTTCTTTTTGTTTACTGGACTAAGTGCACCACGTGTGGACACTTAAAAGACTGAAAAGAAAAGGTGCATGTACCAGTGGACTTCAAGTAAATCTTTATGGGATTTAATTGCATTATGTTTGTGTGTACAGTTCTTCTTTATTATTAGGGTGTGGATCAGCCACTCCCTAATCAATAGTCAGGGCTTGAAAAGTGAGTTAGTGCCCAGACCTGGGTTAGTTTTTATTTTGGTGCTCATATTTAGTTTTGTCTCTACTTTTGTTTTCTTTGTAAATAAAATCTCACCTATTGGTTCGCCATTTCTGTTTCCGACTCAATCTTTGGAATAGCACATTCAGTCAGAGTCTTACAAAATAGAGCACTTTCGCTCACAATATATATATATATATTTATAAGCCCTTTCTTTAAAGTCATTGAAACTGTAATTTGTGTGATTTCTGGAAAGTCCATTAAATCAAATTTCTTTAATCAGATATCTTGGAGGTCTTCGAGTTTATCTTGAAGGGTAATGTCTTTCATGTGATGGGATTTGTTGATCACGCTGGAGTACTGAATTCTCTCTGCCTCCTCCTAAATTGGTGCATGTTGTCTGGGGGACATCCCCTACCTCTTCCATGGCAGGTAAATCCTTGTTTGGGGTTTTGACCACTTTGAAGTGTGATGAATTTCTAGTGACACGGTGTCCGTGATTTTCAGCTGTAAGCATTGATCCTTTGATGTCGACCACCTGGTATGGTGTGCTATGGAATGGGGTGGATAGTTTACCTTTGTGCAGTTGGCGGTAAAGTACCGTGTCACCTATTTTGATGTCCAAAGGATGTGCATTGTTGTGACAATCTGCATATGTCTTCATGTGTTGCTTCGCTTTTCGATCGGTGTCTCGAAGTGATGTGTCTTCAGTTTGATGGTGCAGGCTGGGAAGTGTAGTGTTGATTTTTCTGCAAAACATCAGTTCAGCTGGGGTCAGTTTCGTGGTGATATGCGGTGCAGCTCTATAGTTCCTGAGAAACTTGAAAAGATGTTGTTTCCATGGCTTGCCCTCGGAATGTGTGGCAGAAACTGTCTTTTTAAGTGTTCTCATAAAACGTTCCACCTCTGTATTTGCTCTTGGCCAGTAGGGTGTAATTCTTCTGTGTTTGAAACCAAGGTAGGTAGAAAAGTTTTTGAACTCTTGGCTATTGAAAGGAGGACCATTGTCAGTATTGACAACCTGCGGAATTCCAAAAGATGAGAAAATCTTGTCCAGTTTTGGAATGATTGTATTTGCTGACGTGGACTTAACAATTTCTACCTCTGGGTAGCGGGAGTATTCATCTAACACAACAAGCAGATAATCCCCAGAAGGAAAAGGTCCTGTGAAATCAATGGCCACTTGAAACCACTGTCCTTTTGGAAGTTCAGACATTTGAAGAGGTTCCATGTGTGTTTGTGGCACAGCAGCTTGGCATGGGATGCAGTTGTGGATTAGATTTTCTACACTTTTATCAATGCCTGGAAACCACACTTTGTCTCTTATTAGTTGTTTTGTCTTGACTGTGCCTAGATGGCCTTCATGAGCTAAAGCTAGTGCTCTAGACTGCAACGAGGTTGGTATAACGAGTCTGTTGCCTCTGAGTATGATGTCCGCATCTGCATTGGTGGTAAGCTCATTGCGCAGGGGATAGAAAGCTTTAAGTGTGGTAAAGTCAATATTTGTGAGTGTGTCAGGAGTTTTATTAATGTCATGCCAATTTCCTTTCTGAATTAAATCTGCTAGCCTTTGTAGCGTAGGGTCTTGCTTGGTCTCTTGTTTCACTTCTAGCATGGTCATCGCCTTGGGGACCGTGTGATCAGCAATGAAACTTATGTACTCTTCCGCAATCGTGCTAGCTTGCGTGTTGTGTGATGACATGTGTGATATGGGATGCCTTGACATGTAGTCAGCAGGGTTATCCTTTCCAGCTTGGTGGATCACTTTAGCGGGTGGTGTTGCTTTTGGGTTGTTGAAGATGTACTCCAGTGGTTTATGATCCGTGATCACAGTGAAATCAGATCCGTATAAGTACAGGTGAAAGTGTTCACATGCCCAGATGATTGCTAGTGCTTCCCGTTCTATTTGAGAGTATCGTTGTTCTACAGGAGTGAGAGCTCTACTAGCATATGCGATTATGTTTGTGATTCTGCTGTCTGGTGCTTGTTGGCTGAGAATGGCACCTAAACCAACCGGACTAGCATCTACAAGAATGGTTGTGTCTTTAGTTTGGTCAAAATATGCCATTGTCTTGTGGCTTGTCAACTGCCGTTTCAATTCACCTAAAGCAAAATCGTGTTTTGAATTCCAGCACCACAATTTGTCTTTCTTTGTAAGTTCACGAAGGGGTTGTGATGTTGTAGCAAAATCTGGAATAAAACGTGCACAGTAGGTTACCATGCCAAGTAAACTGCGTACTTCTGTGGTACTGGTTGGGGCTCTCATGTTCATTATAGCCTCAATTTTTTGGGGGTCTGCAGATATGCCTTCTTTTGAGAAAATGTATCCATAAAATTCTAGTTTAGATTTGTTATACTCACATTTGTTTTTGTTTAGGGTGAGGTGATTTTCTTGCAGTCTTTGGAACACAGCTTTGAGACTCTTGTCATGGTCTTCTGGAGTCTTCCCAAATACTATTATGTCATCACTGATGTTTCTGACATTTGGAATTCCTTGCAAGACCTGCTGGATGGTGTTTTGAAATAGCTCAGCAGCAGATGAAATCCCAAAGTTCAATCTCTTGTAGTGCCACAGACCAACATGAGTGGTGAACGTGGTAATGTATCTTGATTCTGGTGCTAGCTCAAGCTGGTGGTATCCAGCATTTAAATCAAGCTTAGAGAATACCACTGCTCCATTGAGGTCATGGATTAGGTCATCTACTGTGGGAGTCAAGTGGCGTTCTCGCAGAATGGCTGTGTTTGGTAATCTCATATCAATGCAAATACGAACTCTGTCTGGGTCTTTGGGTTTGGGAGCCACAACAATTGGCGATACCCAGGGTGTTGGACCACTTATTCTTTCTATAATGTCCTGACTTTCAAGCAGACTTTTTTACGTATGTGGAAAGGAATTCTTCGATGTGGCTGGACAACTGGTGGAATGTCAGGGTTGACATGCAGCTTGACTTGGAAATCTTTTAACTTTCCAATTCCTTCAAAGATATTTGCATGTTGTGTCAAGAGTGACTCTAAGAATGGTGGGTGGACCTTTGCAGTTGTATGTGACACTGAATTAATTATTTTTAAAAGTCCAAGTTCAGTGGCTGTCTGGCAGCTCAACAACGAGCCATAGTGCCCTTTGACAATGTAGAAAACAGTAGGGACAATTTTTGTGCTGTTGCTAACTGTAGTGCAGAATTTTCCCAACAGTGGTAGGGCTGTGCGAGATCCATATGTGCAAATTTTAATGTTTGCGCGCTGGAGTTGTACCTTGTCTTGTAGTTTGGTGTAGGCAGTTTCATCCATTATGTTCACGCTGGCACCGGAGTCCACAATGACATCAATAGCAGTGTTCTCAACAATAATCTTGGTAAGAGGTTGTTTTGGGTTAATGGTATACACAGTGTAAAGGCATTCATCATCTGAACTTGATCTTCTGTCAGTTTTGCTGGAAGAGTCATCACTTACATGCACTTCATGCACTTTGGACTTTATATGTTGCTTTCCAGGGTTCTTTGTGGTGGGCAAGTGTAGTTTTGAACGGCAGCATTTTTCAAAATGATTCAGTTTTCCACATGCTCTGCATGTTTTGCCTTTAGCAGGGCAAAAGGCCTGTCCTCCTCTGTGAGGGTAGCTGCCTCCACAGTTGTTGCATTTATTATTGTCAGGTGCCCTGTTGGTGTATGCTTCTCTGGTGAATTGACGTTTGTTGTGTTGAATGGAATTCACAGGCATTGCGTTTTGAAATTGCTGTTTTGTTTCTTCTATACTTTTTGCATGAAGTTCTGAGAATTCCATAGCCCTTCCTGTGTCCAGCAGTTCTTTCAGTGTCATGTCAGCATTTCGTAGCGCTCTCCTTCTTAAATGCGTGGATGTGCAGCTTAAAATAATTTGAGATTTGATTTCCCTTTTTATACTTGCAAACTCGCATGTTTCTGCCAGGTGTCTGAGTCTCGTATGATATGCATCAAGGGTTTCATCTGCCATCTGTTTCGCCTGACGAAAAACGTATGTTTCATATTCAGTGTTTTTTTTCAGCGAAAAGTACTCAGTCAGTTTCGTTACTGCAGTATCATAAGCATCCACTCCCCCGGTTTCTGGCAACGTCTCAAAAACATCAAACACATCAGGTCCAGTGTAATGTAAAAGCATAGCTTTCTTTTGTTTGTTGTCTTTAATGTTTAACGCAATAATGAAGTTCTGAAATCTTTGAATCCACTTAGTCCAGTGGAGCCCGAGTGAGCTAGGGTCACTGTGTATGTCAAATGAAGGAAACGGAGGAAGTCCAGCTGCAGCCGCCATTTCGTGGTCGTATATATTTATTTATTTATTTATTTATTTATAACTCACGTGTTGCGTTGTTCAGATATCCTCGTCGCCAAATATAGAGTTCTTGTGTGTTGAGAAGAACAATCCAAAGGCAATATGATGAGTATTCATAACCTGTATTCATTTAATTGTTAAACCTAAAACAAACAACTTTTTGCTTCCAGCTTGCAACTGCAACTTCCCGCTATATCCCAAAACCCGGACTGGAGTGACGTAACAATCAGCTACGTTACTTCACTCAAAACATGGACTGGACTCAAACAGTGCCACAGTATTCTAACAACATTACAATCCTCAGCTCCCAGGTGTTAAATCCCCTACTGCTGACAACCCCTGGACCGCAAGGCTTTCTCCCCGTTCTGATTGCACACAGTCCTTCAACAAACATCAATTTCTCCAGTTTGAATCCAAAATGCGACGTTTCATTTCTTGGTTCATACTGGCAGCAGGTCTCGAAAACTGCACTATCAGCACCCAATCGTGCACCACAAACACTGCTCACATTCAAATATGACACATGTTCATTGACAATATATGTATTACACATGTAGATTTAGAAACTGTTTTAATAACATCGGCATTGCTCATTTAAAATAAGAAACATTTGCTTAACAATTAAACACGTTGCATCTTTACAAGTGAAAATACACTTTCAAATACAAATTCCTCCATTTGACCCTCATAAGGACACGACCGGACCCCAGCAATAAAACGACATATAACTAACACGTGGAGTAAATGAATGAATAAAAATGTGTATAGGAACACTTTATTTTGCTTTTCCTTTACTTCTAGCCATCGTTTGGCATAATGTGTTGTTTATGCAAGATGGATAAGACGCCTAATGCGCACAGCTGTCTCCTAGCAAGTGAAGGCACCACTGTATTCTGGACGCTGTAGTTTATTCTAGGAACAAGACACCTGGGCGTGTTAGATATCACGGGAAATCGTGGAGCCTCCTCTTTCGTTTGGTATGTGGACTGCGTGCCTAGCTCTTTCCGTTTTTGAGTTACAGGTACTTGAACGCACCTACCGATTTGCTGCGCGTCACAGCACTGGAGCACTGAATGAGAGGGTACGTAGGATAATCCCGTGACTCTTTTTAGTCGGTACTTATTGTGTTAACTGTGTGATTGTGTAGAGGGGGGTCGTTAGACTACAGCTGTCCTCTCGCTTGTAACGAGCAATTGTAAACTCCTTTTCTGCAGTCTGAGAAGAAAATAATGCCAAAAGGGGTTGTGAATCAATGTGCAAAGTCTCTATAATAATAATATAATTGATGCGCTTTTAATTGAATGCAGTCGGGCCACAGCCAAGAATTAGACATATCTACATCTGATTAATGAAGAGTAAGAGAGTGGTTTTAATCGGAATAATAATAGGCATAAAAGAACTTCCCTGACCGGGAATCGAACCCGGGCCGCGGCGGTGAGAGCGCCGAATCCTAACCACTAGACCACCAGGGACGTTGCTGAAGGAGTTTGTACGGCTGGCCAGGAATTTCTTTGCTATCAACGCTGTCGCATCAAAAACGGAACAGCCCCCAGGCCCTGCGCAATTGTTACAGGTATCACTAGGACAGGTTCGTAATACCGGGGTAGCAACACCGTGGAAATGCAGACAAGGAAGCCAGACAATAAATCATGAAAGGGATTCATTTAAATTATTAAAACAATCAGATTAAAATATACTAAAATGTCCAAGCACATATATAAAACATAAAAACGAAATATTGGTCGCAATAACAAGAATAGTTGGATCAATAGCAGCAGTATTCACAATGATTATCACAATTCAAATATAGATTTAGCTACAGCAATAGCAACAACAATGGGCAAATAGCTATAGCCATAACAGGAGTAGCTATCACAACTTAAATATAGGTTCGGCTACAGAAATAACCTGCTATATATCAATATCAGTAACGTTGGAAATGGTTACAGCAACAAACGTAATGTAATTGTCTAACAGCAGCAATCAATAAGAAAAGTTTACAACAATAGAAAGTCCCAAAGCCGTCTTCTCTGTGCTCCACTGTGGCATTAGCTGAGACTCGAATAGGCTACAACAGCTCTGGTTAGTGAGGGCCGTCACTGGAGACGTTTCTCTAAGAAAGTAAAACAAAATAAAAGAACTTCGGCTAAGCAATCCAAATTGTTGAAAGCAGGGCGATGCAGCAAGCACACACACAGCAGCAAAAGATTGCACACTTCACTTAGCGAGGGGGGAGGTATATTCGCCTCTTCCCCTCTAAATGCTCAATCCGCCTTAAACAGCGAACTCAACGCCTTCCCTCTCAGTTGCTTCCGGAGTTGGGTCTCTCAGCGGCAGCGACCTGCTGTACAAGTCCCTTGGTCAGATCCCTCAGCTGTGGGCCCGTATTTGTTCCTTTAGTTCTTTATTACTTTCTGGTTTACTTGAGTTTCATTTCTGTCTCCTCGCCTTTCTGTGGGGGCTGTGTGGTCCAGTGGTTAAAGAAAAGGCCTTGTAACCAGGAGGTCCCCCGTTCAAATCCCACCTCAGCCACTGACTCATTGTGTGACCCTGAGCAAGTCACTTAACCTCCTTGTGCTCCGTCTTTCAGGTGAGACGTAGTTGTAAGTGACTCTGCAGCTGATGCATAGTTCTTACACCCTAGTCTCTGTAAGTCGCCTTGGATAAAGGTGTCTGCTAAATAAACAAATAATAATAATTTCTCTCCTGTGTCTCCACTGCTGTGCGTTCCCGTGTCTCTTTGCTTGGAGCTCTCTCAATCTGTCTGTCTCTTAAAACCATTTATTTAATTAAAAATAATAAGACCCACGTGCGGAATGCGCTTCAAAAGCGACACATTAATTGTCAATTAGGTGGAGAGGCAGTCCAGGCAAGTGCCGTGATTCAAAATTAGTGAAAATAAACAATAGCCAAACACACAATCAATAATAAATCGTGCAGTGAAAATACAAAATCATATCGTGATTTAAATAAAAAAAAAAACAAACATGCATGTATATAAACACAAAATATTAAAAAAAATAATAAATTGTAAATGCACACCTGCAACACAATGACAGACAATGAATCATAATGAACTGCCATAATAAAGTGTGCTCCTTAGGATAGATTAGACGGCTTCTACACCCGCGCTGTGAACAAATAGTGAGTGTTTCATCCTCTTTGGTTTGAGCAACTGGTTTTCGGGGACGAGGTGGCCTAGTGGTTAAAGCGATGGACTGCTAATCCATTGTGCTCTGCACGCGTGGGTTCGAATCCCATCCTCGTCGTAGCTTTTTTTTTTTATTACTGTTTCTCTTTCTCGTTTTTTTGGCAAAAGTGTTTATCCTGCGACTATGGGACAGTATTGGTCTGTGTTAGAGATGTTCCCCAACAGTAACACAAAAACAGCCTAAACTTTGCTGAAAAATAGTATAACCAAAGGCACCGCTGGGATTTGAACCCAGGATCTCCTGTTTACTAGACAGGCGCTTTAACCAGCTAAGCCACGGCGCCCTGCCACACGCAAAGAAATATGTGTCAGAGACCTGTGAAATGAAACCTATCAGGGACATTATTGCCTTTACTGTCATTCTCTACGCAATGCAGGACTGTAAAATTAAGCGTGCGACATTTCTGAAATTAATCTGAAACACTTGAAAATGCGTATTACTTGTTATTAAACAATTTCCGACCTCAGATATCGGAATCTCCATTGTATTTTATATGACCGATTGTACCCTCTTTGTCTAGATATATGACATTTGGTAGTTCACATGATCAAAACATATGGTTAAATTGAGGTCACACCGAGACTTGAACCCGGATGGCTGGATTCAGAGTCCAGAGTGCTAACCTTTACAACATGGAACCTCTGCTGAGCACCCTGGAGATGAATGGCTGTAACATCCTCAGCTCCCAGGTGTTAAATCCCCTACTGCTGACAACCCCTGGACCGCAAGGCTTTCTCCCCGTTCTGATTGCACACAGTCCTTCAACAAACATCAGTTTCTCCAGTTTGAATCCAAAATGCGACGTTTCATTTCTTGGTTCATACTGGCAGCAGGTCTCGAAAACTGCACTATCAGCACCCAATCGTGCACCACAAACACTGCTCACATTCAAATAAGACACATGTTCATTGACAATATATGTATTACACATGTAGATTTAGAAACTGTTTTAATAACATCGGCATTGCTCATTTAAAATAAGAAACATTTGCTTAACAATTAAACACGTTGCATCTTTACAAGTGAAAATACACTTTCAAATACAAATTCCTCCATTTGACCCTCATAAGGACACGACCGGACCCCAGCAATAAAACGACATATAACTAACACGTGGAGTAAATGAATGAATAAAAATGTGTATAGGAACACTTTATTTTGCTTTTCCTTTACCTCTAGCCATCGTTTGGCATAATGTGTTGTTTATGCAAGATGGATAAGACGCCCAATGCGCACAGCTGTCTCCTAGCAAGTGAAGGCACCACTGTATTCTGGACGCTGTAGGTTATTCTAGGAACAAGACACCTGGGCGTGTTAGATATCACGGGAAATCGTGGAGCCTCCTCTTTCGTTTGGTATGTGGACTGCGTGCCTAGCTCTTTCCGTTTTTGAGTTACAGGTACTTGAACACACCTACCGATTTGTTGCGCGTCACGGCACTGGAGCACTGAATGAGAGGGTGCGTAGGATAATCCGTGACTCTTTTTAGTCGGTACTTATTGTGTTAACTGTGTGATTGTGTAGAGGGGGGTCGTTAGACTACAGCTGTCCTCTCGCTTGGAACGAGCAATTGTAAACTCCTTTTCTGCAGTCTGAGAAGATGATAATGCCAAAAGGGGTTGTGAATCAATGTGCAAAGTCTCTGTAATAATATAAAGGATGCGCTTTTAATTGAATGCAGTCGGGCCACAGCCAGGAATTAGACATATCTACATCTGATTAATGAAGAGTAAGAGAGTGGTTTTAATCGGAATAATAATAGGCATAAAAGAACTTCCCTGACCGGGAATCGAACCCGGGCCGCAGCGGTGAGAGCGCCAAATCCTAACCACTAGACCACCAGATTCGTTGATGGAGGAGGCTGTATGGCTGGCAAGGAATTTCTTTGTTATCAACGCTGTCGCATCAAAAACGGAACAGCCCCCAGGCCCTGCGGAATTGTTACAGGTGTCACTAGGACAGGTTCGTAATACCGGGGTAGCAACACCGTGGAAATGCAGACAAGGAAGCCAGACAATAAATCATGAAATGGATTCATTTAAATTATTAAAACAATCAGATTAAAATATACTAAAATGGCCAAGCACATATATAAAACATAAAAACGAAATATTGGTCGCAATAACAAGAATAGTTGGATCAATACCAGCAGTATTCACAATGATTATCACAATTCAAATATAGATTTAGCTACAGCAATAGCAACAACAATGGACAAATATCTATATCCATAACAGGAGTAGCTATCACAACTTAAAGAACTTCGGCTAAGCAATCCAAATTGTTGAAAGCAGGGCGATGCAGCAAGCACACACACAGCAGCAAAAGATTGCACACTTCACTTAGCGAGGGGGGGAGGTATATTCACCTTTTCCCCTCTAAATGCTCAATCCGCCTTAAACAGCGAACTCAACGCCTTCCCTCTCAGTTGCTTCCGGAGTTGGGTCTCTCAGCGGCAGCGACCTGCTGTACAAGTCCCTTGGTCAGATCCCTCAGGTGTGGGCCCGTATTTGTTCCTTTAGTTCTTTATTACTTTCTGGTTTACTTTAGTTTCATTTCTGTCTCCTCGCATTTCTCTCCTCTGTCTCTCTGTCTCTGTGTCTCTGTGTCTCTGTGTCTGTGTCTCCACAGCTGTGCGTTCCCGTGTCTCTTTCCCTGCAGCTCTCTCTGCTCTCTCAATCTGTCCGTCTCTTAAAACCCTTTAGTTAATTAAAAATAATAAGACCCACGTGCGGAATGCGCTTCAAAAGCGACACATTAATTGTCAATTAGGTGGAGAGGCAGTCCAGGCAAGTGCTGTGATTCAAAATTAGTGAAAATAAACAAAAGCCAAACACACAATCAATCATAAATCGTGCAGTGAAAATACAAAATTATATCGTGATTTAAATTAAAAAATAAACAAGCACACATGTATATAAACACAAAATAAAAAAAAAATAATAAAGTGTAAATGCACACCTGCAACACAATGACAGACAATGAATCATAATGAACTGCCATAATAAAGTGTGCTCCTTAAGACAGATTAGGCGGCTTCTACACCTGCGCTGTTAGTGTTTCATCCTCTTTTGTTTGAGCAACTAGTTTTCGGGGACGAGGTGGCCGAGTGGTTAAGGCGATGGACTGCTAATCCATTGTGCTCTGCATGCGTGGTTTTGAATCCCATCCTCGTCGCAGCTTTTGTTTTTTTATTTTATTACTGTTTCTCTTTCTCTTTTCTTTTGGCAAAAGTGTTTATCCTGCGACTATAGGACATTATTGGTCTGTGTTAGAGATGCTCCCCAACAGTAACACAAACACAGCCTAAACTTTGCTGAAAAATAGTATAACCAAAGGCACCGCTGGGATTTGAACCCAAGCTCTCCTGTTTACTAGACAGGCACTTTAACCATCGAAGCCACGGCGCCCTGCAACACACAAGGAAATATGTGTCAGAGACCTGTGAAATGAAACGTATCTCGGACTATTGGCTTGACTTCTCTACTACAATGCTGTAACCGATATTAACATCTGTCACTGAAGGAATACATTTAAAATGTAGCCGCTACGCCACTCCCCAATATTAATAAGGAGAAAAGAAAAATCTTAATTAAGGTTCTTTTCTATTGGGCAACGACTTAGTTTAATAGCAGCATCAATTCCCAATTACAGAAACCAGAAGCCAAGTAAATGTATACAAAGTTTATTAACACAAAGGCAATTCCAGTTAAAAACAATTTAAAATGTAGCAGCAATTGTCTAGAGTTAGCAGCAATAAATGCAATGTAGAATATGGTTTTAATATAGCAGCAATGATATTAATGTATAAAAATGGTTTCAAATAACAGTAATCACAATGTCACAGCAATAACTACAAATAGCAACAATAATTCACTGGTTGCCTATGAGGGCTTGAGAGGAGGCGAAATTGGGAGTGAGATATTAAGAATGAGACAAGATGAGAGGATTTCTCTGGTTGCTTAGGAGGCTTGAGAGGGGCGAGTCTTTTGAGAGTTTAAGAGTGAGAGGAGTTTGGACTCCCAAGTGGCGCATCCAGTAAAGGCGCTCCACGTGAGTGCAGGATACGCTCTATAGCCTGCAAGTCGCGAGTTCGAATCCAGGCTATTCCTTTGCCGATCGAGGACGGGAGCTTCCAAGGGGCGGCGCACAATTGGTCGAGTGTCGCTCTGTGGGAGGGAGGGTTAGGTCAGTCAGGGTGTCCTCGGCTCACCGCTTGGCACATAAGCAGCAGAAGAATAGGATGTGGCCAGGGGTCCCCTCAGGCCGGCGAGGAACAGCCGGGCGGCAGTGGTTGAGACGAGAGGCCGACCCGGACAGCCGGGGGAGTGAGACTCATTTCCCCCCAAAAGAGGACCCCCGACTCCCCACAAGAACCACACCGTGGGATAGAAAAGAGATCGCAGAGCCGCACACATAGACAAAAGCTAGAAAAGACAAGAGATGTTATTAGACAACCTATGCCTATAAGCCGTCCGCACTGTGGAGAGGAAAAACCTGCAGGGAGGAAACCTCTGGTGGGCCTGGCAGAGAGGGCACCCCCCACTCCGGGCAAGCTAACGAGTGCTTGGTGAGCTGTGGCGACGTCTGCAGAGGATGATCTAATATAAAGTTCAACAGCTGATGAGATCCAACACCCCATAGACTTAATCAAGTGTTGATTGATTCCTGCCCTTGCCGCGGAGGCAGCTGCTCTGATCCAGAATGAATGAGGGGAGAAATAGTTCGAAGAAAGCCCGATCCATGACAAGAGGGTGCATAAACGGGATGAGAACCAGTATCTCGTAAGTATAGATCTGGAGCTGTCGATGAAGAGGGGATCTGATGGAAAATACTGAATCCTTGGCTTAATTGGACCGTTTTTGAAGATCTGATGTGGAGGATAAAGTGGTTTCCGGGCATTTGAGAGAGATCTGAGCGCTTGAGGCCTAGAGCTGGGAAGCTGGAATTTGATGGAGTTGAGAATTCTGCACAGCAGAGAAATCCAAAGGTGGCGGTCCGGCACAGGGTTTCCATGACGATGTCGTTGAATAGGTTGAAGCATCCTTGCCGGAGAGCAGTGATGAGACAAAGGAGAAGGTCTGTAGAGATTGGTTAACTTGATGGAGAGGAGGGGAGCAGGCTTTTCTCCATACATCTGAGCGTTCTCTCTAGAGATCCGCCATCTCTAGAACGGACAAGAGGAGAAAGATTGGAGGCGAAATTGATACTGAATGCCCGCTAGGTAGCATCTAAATAAACGTAGAGACAGCCTGAGGTGAGTGATGAAGGCGAGGAGGTGCTGTAGGTTGAAAGAGGTATGAGAGATCTGTTTTTTACTCGCAAAAGTGAGTAAATGAAGACCAGGCAGTCGAGTAGAAGGAACGGGTAGATGGGGCAAGAACGTACTCCATGAATCTACGTGGTGATTGAAGGAGGCCAGAGAGAGAGTTATTCAGTTGAATATTGTTTTGCTGAAGGGTGGTACGAGACGAAGGTTGGGGTCTGGTCCTGGGACCAGGTTGCGGAACTTCTGGATCTTGTTGTAACTTTTTGGAAGTCTGTTTTGAAGTCCTGATGAATAGGAGGAAGTTATTTCCGGGTACTTGAGTGAGGTCAAAGTGCCGCAGGCTGATGGCTGGGAAACTGGAGATTCCGATGAGATTGCTTGTCTTGATGGAGAGGAGGATGCGAGACTCTCAAGCGGACCTCCGGGATTGAAAGGAGGTGGGGGGACGGAGGAGAAACAGGTGCTGGATACCTGAGAGATAATTCCTGATGAAGGGGCCAGGTTAAGGGATAGCCTGAGGTCTGTCATAAAGGCAAGGAGGTGCTGAAGGTTATAGGTGGTGAGAGAGATACGAATCTGGGCACAGAATGTGTTGAAGGAAGACCAGGCAGTAGAATAAGAAGAGCGACTGGAAGGGGCGAAGGCATTTCTCCCTGAAGCTGCAGGCCGACGGGGAGGCTGGAGAGTGTGGAGTTTAGTGGAACACCAGCTGATTGAAAGGATGAACTTGTCACGGGTTGGGGTCTGCTTGTGGGACCGGGCTGTGAAACTTGCAGACCATCACACAACCTCCACCATGTTTAACACTGGGCATGGTTAACTTTTTTTTTTTTACTGCAAGGTGTAGTATTCTGTAGTAAAATTACTACAGCCGGCCAAAGTCCAGTATCTGGGTGCACGGAATGGTTCACAAGACCTCATGGTTGAAATGGCTTAACGCTCCAAGTCTATCCATTGTATTCCCCTTGATGTCCTGGTAACTCTTGCTTTTTTTTTTTTAAACCGGTAAATCACTGGTGTTGTCACGGTAAGTTCACAGGGCGCACTCTGTTCCTTCAGGAATCCTGCAGAGCAAGTGCTTCACAAGAGCAGTTAGACATAGTACTTCCAAGGTCAGGTCATTGAATAGACAGGGCAGCTTTTTCTGAGGGTAGAGATTAAAGAGTGAAGGATGTCTATTGATATAGGGAGCCAGGAGGGAGAAGCAGGGGGGGAGGGACGGGGGGGGACTCTTGAGGATCTCCCCGAGTGTCAGCAAACTGATGGAATGGATAGGAGTCTTGGAGAAAGGACGGAGATGAGGCGGCAGAAATACTGAATTCCGGAGATGTAGGCTTTAACGGTAGTGGGCGCTAAGTGAAGAGAATCCTTGCATGGGCGATGGAAGCTAGATCCGTTGCTCATTAAATCGGGATGGGATGTATTTTGTTTTGAGTGCAGAAAGTTGTAAATGTTTTCCATCCAGTGGTAAATGAAGATTTGGTCGCTGGGGCTAAGGGTGTGGCCATGTAGTGATGAGCAGATTGCAGAAGCTTGGAGAGTGTTGTATTTAGTTGAACGGCAGATGTTGGTGTTGCAGAGTTTGATGAGGGCTGAAGTGGCAGCTGGACCTGAACAAATATATGAAATCGACTGCAGAGTTGTTTCTAAAAACGAAGGTAGAGAGATGAGATGCCGACCATCCTGTGTTAGTTAATACGGGATTGATCGGCGGTTTGCTACCATCATGTCTGTTTGGAATGGAAAAGGTGAACTCATAAATCAGAGATTTGGGTTTCACAACTCCAGTCATTCTCCAAATAGTGGAACTCCTTAATTCATAAATCAAACAGATTTCCAGTCTTGTACCATGTATTAAAGCTTGTAGTATCTGAGAGGATGAGCGGACATATGACTAAATTGCTGAGGAAGTAAAGCTCTCTGTGTATATATATATTTTAGATCCAGGTATTGGAGGAAAGCTGGAGTGTTGGAAGCTCTAGAGGAGAGCAGTTGCAGATTTAAACAGTAAACTAAAGTCACTTTTGTATGCTGCAATAGTGAGCAGATCTGAAGAGGGAGCCGTGATTTGCTATAATGAGGAGATATTAACAGTAGAGACAAGATCTGGCAGAGATCTGAGGGAGTAGACGATGGAATGCTGTCAGTAGTGTGCAGTGGCTTGCTGTAGAGAGCAGAGCTACTGAATGCAGTGGAAATTGATATTTGAGAGTTAAGGCGTTTTTAGATGATGTCGTGATGGGGCTGCCTTTGGGCAGAGATGAAGAATGCATAGATCTGAGGCCGCTGCAGAACCTGAGAGGATGTGAATGCGTTGCTCGGAGGCTGCTGCAAAACCTATTGATTTGATCAGGAGCAGTCTAAGAGTGTATTGTCTATTGCGGGGTAGGAGGATGCTTTGACTGAAATGTTGATAATCGTAGGACATAGTTTCTGTATGTGCCTGGTAGCTCAAATTGAATGAAATGGATTTTGAAAATTGTATTAGCCTTGATGAAGTTCGGGGGCAAATGAGGAAGTGCAAATCCAGGAACAAGAAGGTTGCAGGAATGGCCTGATGCAGGGAAGCTGGAAATTAATGTGATGGTGGATTCTTAACATCTCAGAAAGCTGATAAGTTTGGCTTCATGACGAGGTCCTCAAGGGGAGGGGTTTGGATTTGAAAAATTCAAGTTAATATAAATGTAGCAAAACAGGTTGAGGCAGGAGGGGACTGAGAATCCCTCGAAATGACATCGAACTGCAGGAATTGATAGAAAGTTTGGAGTGTGCGAGATTCGCAGCAGTAGCAAATCTGCTTAAATTAAGTAGCGCTTGTGGTGTTATGCTGCCATCTAGAGGTTGCGATTGGAATTAAAACTATTGGCTTAAGTGAAGCAGGGTAGCATATATTTGGTTAATGCGATTAAAATCCTGGTCTATGTATAAAACATTTGCTTTAGAACAGTTAGTGATGATATAAGTAAGTTAACGTAGGTATAGAAGAGGAGCCTGCAGTATTTAGATGTCACAATTCGGCAAGTTGAAGCTCTCATGTTGCAAAAGCGCAGCAGCAGGAGCCAGAAGATTGCAGTAGTGAGGCACAGGCTCGCCTTGCCTGTTACAGCTGCCTGGTCGCCGTGGTAACTTACCACTCCCAGTAGTCACTCGATGAGACGTTGCCGTGGTAACCATGGTCTGTGAGGCGAAAGGTGGGAAAGAGTTGCAGTACAGCGGTGACGTTGGAACAGTCTTTCTGATGAAAACACAGTCCAAGTTGAGAATGTCACTGTGCTTTGAACGGTACAGACTGAGCAGGTAGGAAAATAGCTGATACTATCTTGCGAGCGCTGAGCAGAGAAATGGCCTGCAGTGAAAGGAGCGAACAACAAAAAACAAACACAGACAAGGAAGCGGAAATAGTGGTGGGTTAAAGTAGAAAAGAGAGAGATAGACAGGAGGGGCAGCCAATAACATACGTGGAGCAGCGCTGGCCATGCCCTAATAATTGACGAGGCGAGCGCTGCATTGTGTGGTTGGCTGGAAATACTAAATGAGGCTGAACTGGGATCAGCTTCCACCAGGAAGAGATCGCGGACGCTACCGGGCAGGATGCCACGGAGGGAAGGTAAGACAGGCTAAAGAAAAGGATATAGGATAAGAAAAAAGCAGCGCAAAGTGGGAGAGAGCCCTCTACGTCATCCCCCAAATTACGCCTAAAGGCTAACATTCAAATTACAATTAAAAGGCCCAGCCCTTAGTAGCAGTGTGATAACACGACAAAAATCAATCTCAAAAGTGGTGCTTAACACAATGCAAACATTAAAGTGAAAAAATAAAGAAAGAAACAACAAACGAATCTCAAATACAACTTGTCCCAACAGGGAAATAACACAAAGCAAAAATACATAAAGTGCACATCTAGTAAAGTAATTAACTGCCATCAAGCTCTGGTACTTTAAACTATAGACTATCACGACTACCCGTGGTCTGTTAATCAAATGCACAATCAAACAACAATCACCTTCAAATTACTAGTTTAACACACACACATCATTGTGGTTGCAACAACCATAACAATAGTTAAAAGATAAACAAAAGCACAAACACATTACACCTTCCCTAATACGGAGCGTGGAGGCTAGAGTAATTAGTAATAATTTGAATTTGGTACTTATCTCTACAGAATGTTTTTGTCTTGCACTGTGATTGTGTTGCTGCTGTCCACTGCATAGCCTAGCACAGAACGACACAGCCCAGCACAGCACCACACCGTAATATGGTGTTGAGAGCACAGCTTTTCATGCACGGAGGGATCCATGTGGCACCGCTGTGCCGGATTAATTATTATATATTTTTTTGGAGACTTGTCTTTTTCTTTCCCCCTGATACCATTGTTCAGCTGTAGATCTCAAGATCACCAATAACACAACCGGCAAAAACAGAGAGAACGTCTCAATGCAATCACACGGAAGCGAGTTTTCGAACACTCACAACGAAACCACCCAATAATCCTAGCGTCTCCTGTTGCCTCCACACTCCGTTCACAAAAAAGAAAAAACTTCCATGCCTCGGTGCTTAGATGTTCCATGCCTCAGTGCTTAGTGCCCCAGCATGTCTAACACCTACACTCGTTGTTCCGATTCTTTGGTGTACCAGTACTGTATTCTACCTCAATCAGTGTCCTCAGTGCTTCTGCACCTTTGGCGCATGAGCAGTGCTTAATTTGAGCCGGATCCGGCCGGAACAGGATCCGGCACCTCTCAGATTTGACTTTTTTCGTTCCGGCACCTAATTTGCCCGGATCCAGTACCTCTCGTGATTTATTATTTTTTCCACTGTTTGCACTGTAAACATTCTAATAAAAGCGATCAGAGTTAAAGTTGCCTCTGCCTCGTTATTTCTCCCGCCCCCCGTAAAAGCGCATCCTATTCTGCCAGTGGTTAGGGCTCTGGACTCTTGACCGGAGGGTTGTGGGTTCAATCCCCAGTGGACACTGCTGTTGTACCCTTGAGCAAGGTACTTTACCTAGATTGCTCCAGTAAAAACCCAACTGTATAAATGGGTAATTGTATGTAAAAATAATGTGATATCTGTATAATGTGAAATAATGTATAATGTGTTATCTTGTAACAATTGTAAGTCGTCCTGGATAAGGGCGTCTGCTAAGAAATAAATAATAATAATAAAATAATAATAAAAGATCTGCCGTTTGGCTGCCCTTGGTGAAGGGTTCACTAGTGGAGAACGAGTGTGGTGAAGAGGTAATAGAAAAACTAGTCTAGATTAAACACTTGCTATACATGCTGGCTAAAAACCAGTACGATACTTATTTGTTTTGCCAACGTGCCCCTTTTGTTTTGTGTTTTTTTTAATATTTTGTTTGATTATTGTTTAATAAAATAGTGAGCGCTGTAGCGCCTCAGTTTCTTCCACTACTTCCTGAGTCTGTGCTTCTGGTCTGACGTCACCCCTGCAGCCATCCTGTTCACATTTTCTCACGCTGTTTTCCTCTGAAGGGCTCCATGACGTATTGAGGCTCGTTACATTCACATGCCCCCACCTCCAGAGTGGACTCGGGGCAGCTGAATGACTGCTTTACTGATCTGCCAGAGTTTCCTTATTCTCTGTAAATCAGATATCATGTGTTTATTGCGGCTGCATCGCAGTTTACACACAGAGGGTTAGGGTTGAACTGACTAAGAATTCACAGAGGTCCCCAGTTCAAATCCCACCTCAGCCACTGACTCATTGTGTGACCCTGAGCAAGTCACTTAACCAACTTGTGCTCCGTCTTTCGTGTGAGACGTAATTGTAAGTGACTCTGCAGCTAATGCATAGTTTACACACCCAAGTCTCTGTAAGTCGCCTTGGATAAAGGCGTCTGCTAAATAATGCATCACTAATGAGTTTAGAATTGAACAACCAGCTGTCGTTATTGCATTATTATTAGTATTAGTTTGATTCTTACTGTAGTGTTTATGTTGTGTTTGTGTTGTATTTGCATTGCTTCTGACTTGTCTTGCACTGTGATTGTGTTGCTGCTGTCCACTGCATAGCCTAGCACAGAACGACACAGCCCAGCACAGCACCACACCGTAATATGGTGTTGAGAGCACAGCTTTTCGTGCACGGAGGGATCCATGTGGCACCGCTGTGCCGGATTAATTATTATATATTTTTTTGGAGACTTGTCTTTTTCTTTCCCCCTGATACCATTGTTGGTAGCAGGGGTGACTTTATTATTTTGATTGACGGCTTTTTAAAATAATAAAGCACTTTTTTTTTTACTGAACTTTGTGTGGACATTCTCTTTCTGCACTTCACCACGCAAATCCTGACAAACCCTCAGTACATAAATAAAAGTTAATGTGTTTTTTACTCTCCCCAGAAAACATTATTTTTTATGAAGACACAGAAATCAAATTTAAATGTTTGTTTCTTTTTTAGAAAAGCTTTTTTCTTTATTACAATGAAGAAACTACATTGCACTGAAATAGATACATGAAAATTATTTAACACAGTGGTTTTCCTTTGTTAATGGTCAATATTAAAACATTTTTGAGAAGGAACATGGCATCCCCCCCAAAAAAGGGCATCTCATTTGCTTATGTAATGTCCATCAATATAAAGTCATGCATAGGGGTTTATCAGACCCCAAAATGAATAGAATGGCAGAGTTCAATATATTTCATTCACCTATCAAACATTCCTTATCTATTCCTGATAGTTTACACTGTAGGCTATAGAGTTGGAGTATGCAAATATAATGGCTAAATTCCAATTCAGGCACTTACAATCTGAATTAGAATTTAGCCATTATATTTGCATACTCCAAATGAGAGCATGGCAGTCTGTAAATACACATGTGATTAAATTAAATTAGAGATAAACAAATGTTTCCTGTAACAAAACAGTAATGTATTGTATTGGTAAAATATTCCTTCCCTTCCCAAATGATGTTCAGTGGCAATGCAAACAGAGTTAACATAACAGGGTAATATCGGGAGGGTGCCAGCAGAAAATAATACAATACTGTGCTGATAGAGGTAATAAAAAAAAAAAAAAAAAAAAAAGTTGGTGCACTTTGGACCTTTTACTGTGTGTGTGTGCCTATCAGTGTGTCTTAGTGTGTATGTCTCAGTGCATGTCAGTGCAGGTGTGTGTGTGTGTGTGTGTCAGTCTATAACAGCAGCAGTACAGAGGCTCTGAGTGAGAACCGACTTACTCTTCAGTGAGGAGAGAGACTAGAGAGAGACCAGAGAGAGAGGGGCTGCAATCAAACTCACAGGTCTGTCCAAAATGACTCTGATCTCAGTCCTTTAGAAGCGCATGACTATTCTGTCATTGTAGCTACAAATTGTCTTCCTCCTAACTTGTTACTTCTCAACTCATATTGTATTCTTGGGTTATTTGCACTTATTTTAAACTACACTGTATTGAAATATTGTCCTGTAAGTCACCTTGGATAAAGGTGACTGCCAAATAAACTACTAATAATAATAATAATAATAATAATAATAATAAAAGTGCTTGAATCTTGTGTGTAGCCTAGTAGTTGCTGCAGCATTGTGTGTGTGTGTGTGTGTGTGAGGGTGCGTTTCAGAGTTCAATAGAGGTGTGTATCATTGATGTTTGAGAGTCTTAATGAAGCTGCCACGTTCCAAACAGTGTGCCAGCGAGTTTCACACCCTAATGCAGGTCTGCATCGTTCAATACTGTGTCTGAGTATATGTGCCAGTGCGTTTAAATATGTAAGATAGGTTTCTATCACTTTATAATTTGGTGGTGATGTCACATGTTCACCACATCAGGGTGCTCCCAGGGCCTCAGGCTGTGCGGTGCCCTAGGCGGTGGAATCAAAAGAACCAATTCAATAGGGACTCTGATCCGATTCCCATCGTTCACCTTAGTGAGTCTGTAACAGGGCGAGCAGCCCTGTACATTGTTTATTTATTTTTAGATCGGGGTCTCCCCCTCCGCCCCTGTGCAGAGTGTTTTGTATTATTTATTTAGTTTTATTGTATTATATTTATGACGGCGTAGTGCCGTGTTTTGTTTATTTTTTAAAACGTGTCCTGGCAGAGGCGAGATCAGTGCTCGTCCTCTGCCAGGAGTAATAAGTAAAACTCGTGCAGAAAATAAAGCAACCAAAAAATAAATAAAATATTTAAACAAAAGAACACTCGCTCACAGAGCAAAATAAAAGGGTAAACAAAAACAAATCACGAACACAAAATCCAAAATAAATAAACCATGAACCATACAGGTCAGGCTGGGCAGTCGCTGTCACTGTTCCTGTATGCTATGATTTAGTTTCGTTTTAAGTAACTCCGTCTCCTCTCACACACTCTCTCCTTCTGACACCCACCCCGATCTAGAGAGCTGCAGGCTTTTTATAACAGGTGACCATCTCCCGATTAGCAACAAATTAAATCGCCTAATTAATTCGGGAGATGGCCACCTTCTGCACGAGTTTTACTTATTACTCCTGGCCAGGGCCGTGTTAAGCCAATGGGCTACATGGGCTGAAGCCCAGGGCCCCGCCTCCTAGGGGAGCCCCCGCCGTCCCTGTAAAGCAGTGGTCCTCAAAGTGGTGCCCGCTGGCAAATTCAGTGCTGCTCGCTTATGCTGTGCTTGTACGTACTCGACATATATTTTTTTTTTCCTGAAGGACCTCTGCGATACGATCATCCAACGGAATATCTGCATTTTCTCTGCGGTAGCCCAATCATAAATTAGCTGGGTGGGACAATAACTGTGTCTGTTTCAGTTGCAGGTACTGACAGTAAGTTTAACCAATAGGAGAGTCAAATATCTGCCAAGTTTACGCCGTTGTCCAATCATAATTAAGCAGAGGCCGTTCACGGTATTCTGCATGAAAATTGAAGGCGAGTGAGTAGCCAATGGGAAAGTGAAAGATCCGACAGCTGTCCAATCATTCGTGAGCAGAGGCGGGCTGTTAATATGCCGGGTAAGCACTGAATTTCGCCGACTGTTATTGAGAAAAATAATACATTTCAGTATTTAGAATTAAATTTTCTCTATATATATTTCTTAATTTCACCAGACAAGGGAAACACCGTAGTAGATTTAGTTACAAATCCACTTTCTCTGAATAATTGCACTGGGAGATGAGCGATCTTTAAAACAGAGTAGTGTTGACAGATTTGACAAATTGACACAAAGCGAGACGCTATCTATCCTCTTATTTTAGTTTATTCATGGTTATCTATGTAAACATGTTATTTAAAAATATTTGCATTGCGTATTTTATATGAATTATTTAAAAAAATAAGCGCAGCACGCACAATTACTGCCTGAGACTTGGCGTTATCACAGTAAACAAAGAATAACTCCCACTAAAACTCTCTATATATAACGTTATACTATAAGAACCTATGCAATAGTCAGCGTGCCCGCAAACAGCCAAGTAAAATCAATTTATGCCCGTGCCCAAATTACTTTGAGGACCACTGCTGTAAAGTCAAACTGATAACGGTTGGCAAATAAAAAAGCACGTACTAAACTAAACAATTTGCCTATTTTTTTAAAACATTTTTGTGTCCTTTTGGCATGCCGTAGTTATTTGACGAAATAAAAAAAATCTTATGCTAACTCAAATAAGAAAAGCTGAGTAGCGGTGCGAAAAAAAAAGAAAAATCACTAAACTCAAACTAGCTAAATCCGAGGAGGTTATAAATAGTACCCCAAAACTCACTAAACTCTTTAAAAGTCAGTGTCAGAAGAATGAAAGTGAGGAAGAGCCACATGAGTCAGAGGAGCAAGCAGAGAGCAGCGAGTCGGTTAGCGCTGGGTGCACAGCCACTACAGCAGAGGAGAAAAACGAGAGCCAGCCATTGAACTGCCAATTTAAGGCGAGAGAAACTGACGAAACAGATAGGGTCCGATAACTGAGGAGGTGAGGTCGCACTAGGTGAGCAAGTGTCCCCTTATTTGCCAGTAAGACAGTAATTTTTCCGCCTCAGAAAGAATTTAATGAATTACTGAATTTAATGACTCAATCATTTAACTCTCATGTTCACTGAACATGACCTGCTTCGCCAACTGGACTTCACGGACATTAGTAAGGAATTCTTTTTTTAAGTTTTAAGGCAAGAAAGCATAAGATCTAGCAATGGTAAGTCAAATGTGTCTTTATACTTTGCAATGTTAAGGAGGCTTGAGAGTAGCGCCGATTACACTATGTTTTTGTCTAATGTCAGCGTTGATTTAATTCGAAACGATGCGGTCGGTAATGAGAGCTAGTGGTACCGACTACCATACTATTTTGCATGCCATAGCTACTGTGATGTGAGTGGTAATGCTGTCCACTGCCTATTCGAATGACATTATTGTGTTGGTATTGTATGAGTTTGTGCTGGGGGGGGGGGGGGAGTTGGGGTTCTCCAAGGGGGGCCCTGAAATGTCAGTAGCCCTGGGCCCCCAAATACCTTAATACGGGCCTGCTCCTGGCAGAGGACGAGCACTGATCTCGCCTCTGCCAGGACACGTTTTAAAAAATAAACAAAACACGGCACTACGCCGTCATAAATATAATACAATAAAACTAAATAAATAATACAAAACACTCTGCACAGGGGCGGAGGGGGAGACCCCGATCTAAAAATAAATAAACAATGTACAGGGCTGCTCGCCCTGTTACAGAGTCATTCAAAAAGAACGATTAGTTCGCGAACTACACATCACTAGGGAGGACAGTGCATACACCGACGAAGTGCCCGGAGCAGGTACAGTTTGGACGGAGGCTCAGTTCAAGAAACAGCAAACGTATAACCCCTGGCTTGTCATGCAAAATTCAAAGCTGGGCTGTACAACATGCAAAAAGGTAGGGAGCTTGGGTCAGGAAAAGACTGGAGGGATGAAACTAGCAAAAGAGTGGGTGAAATGTACAGTAACGTCCTCTGCCTCCGACGTAAAAAAAACAACAAAGACCCCTCAGAAAAAAGGTTTTTGAACATGCCCTAACCAAGGTCCATTTAGCGGCAGCAAGCATTGTAGCCAAGGCTAAAGATGACACCTTAACACAGGTTATAGTTACATTGTCTGCTACATTGTGTTTGTCACTTTTTTCTCATGCGTTCCGGTACCTCAGAGCCACGCGAAACACCCTCCCTGTCGCGCTCACTATGTGTTCCGGGACCTCCCAATTTACAAAGTAAGTACTGTGCATGAGTGCGTCAATACACAGGTCTACACCCTCCAGTGTTTAAAAAACTCCCTTGGGGCCATACAGACCTCAAGGATGGCTAAATTCTATGCTTGCACATCATGCACAACGTCCTCAAGCCCTTGCTCTGGCCCTGGCTCAGCCGATAATGCCGGCTCCGGACTGACCCCACCTGCACAGGGGTCACCCCGGATGTTACAGAACTGGATGTCAGCATTTCTGAGGAGGTCCATGATGCAATTTCGATCGCGGCCTCATGGGATGGTGGCTCCTTCCTTCAGAAGCAGCCCTACCTCCCCTATCCATTCCTCTGGACCAGCTGTAGAGGATTTGCTGCAGTGATCTCTTCTCATCCGTCGTACTCGCCAGTCTGTCCATCCGAGCGAATGGTTTATAACAGTGGACCGAAAGGACGCGTATTCCACGTCCCTATTCATCCAGCGCACAGGAAGTATCTCCGCTTCCCCTTTCAGGGGACAGTCTTTGAGTTTTCCGTGCTGCCATTCGGCCTCCCCTTAACCGCCCACACATTTTCCAAGTGCATATATGTCATTCTAGCTCCTTTGCAGCTGCAAGGGATCAGGGTGGTGAACTACCTGTCAATCTGTCCCAGTCAGCGATTGTGATTGTGACGAAGCATCTGTTCAGGCTGGGTCTCACCCTCAACGATGCCAGAGCCAATTAATACCGATGCAAAGTACGGTCTACTTGGGTCTCTGGCTGGATTCCCTTATGATGTGAGCCTACCTGTTGGACGTAGCTGCCATTCGTAACTGTCTGGCCCTGTTCAACAAGGGTTCACAGTACAATTGGTGTTGTGTTAAAAACTATTGGGTCTAATTACTGTGGCCTCATCAGCCACCCAACTGGGGCTACTCCACATGCGCCCGATCCAAGTGTGGTTCAGTGCCTTTCGGCCACACCCCAAGTGTGACAGACACCGTCGGCTGACCGTGTCTCGCCTATGCTGGGAAGCTCTACGCTGGTGGAGGCAAGCCTCTCACCTGAGCGAAGGCGTAAGTATGGGAGTGATACAAAACCGTCAATTGGTGATGACAGGTGCATCCAACTCTGGTTGGGCGTCGATCTGGGCAGGCAGAGGAGTCCGCTGACCATGGTCGGGTCACTGGACATCCCTTGCACATAAATGCGCAGGAGCTCGGAGCGGTCCACCTTGCGCTTCAACATTTCCTTCCTGTGCTCCAGAACAGACCCCGGGGTTACACCACATAGCCTTTTGGCTGTTGATCTGGGCACAGAGCCACTTACTTTCCCTCCAGGCTATCCATCTCCCGGGAATGGTGAACTGGGCAGCGGACCTCCTCTCCAGGGAGGGTCCTCACCTGCCAGAATAGCAACTGCACCCTCAGGTGGTGCAGCGCATTTGGGAACGCTTCGGGGAAGCCCAAGTCGATCTCTTTGCCAAGACAGAGACAACCCGTGGATCTCCTCAGCCAGGCGCAAGGCAGCCTCTAGCACCCAGAACCGGGCAGACTCCAACTGTGGGTCTGGCCCCTGAACTGGACCATCTGTCCGCCTTAGGGCTCTCAGTTGTCAGTACACTGAAGAATGCATGGGACTCCTCCACTGAAGCGTTGCACACCTATAAGTGTACTGACACACCTTTTGAATTACAGACATGTTATCCTGATTGCACTTGTCGTACCCTGAAGCAGTATGCTATTTTTTGTGATTTATAATAAACCAATAATTCCTAAGTTTCAGAGCCTAAATAAACCATATTGTTCTCTATAGAGTGCCTTTCAGGTGTCTTTCTTTTCTAAGACTGTACACAGTATGGTATGGAGAGTATGGAGAGTATGGAAAAATGCTTCTCCGATAATAATCTCTTACTTGGATACAGTGAATCCTGCATGCAAATTGTTGACAAGCAGTAAGTTGTCAGTTTTTGCACAGTGTTTTGCTAAACCTGCATCACCGTGTAGGGCACAGAGATATGTTGCTGAGTTCTAAGGGACTAACATTTGACAGAACTTTGGCTAAAGGCCTGGTCACACGGGCAACTTTTATTGATGGTAACAAGAGGAACACATTTGTTGCCTTCATGTTGCCTTCATGTTGCCTTGCAGTTTACGGTGATTGTTAAACATATGATATTCAGTGTAAATAAAGTATTTTTAAACTATATTGTTGTTGTAGCTATTATCATGTTATTACAAAGAGGTTTTGTATTATTTAAATCATAGAGAGTTTAGGAAAAATGACCTAATAAAAGGGGCAGCAGTGTGGAGTAGTGGTTAGGGCTCTGGACTCTTGACCAGAGGGTTGTGGGTTCAATCCCCAGTGGGGGACACTGCTGTTGTACCCTTGAGCAAGGTACTTTACCTAGATTGCTCCAGTAAAAACCCAACTGTTTAAATGGATAATTGTATGTAAAAATAATGTGATATGTGAAATAATGTATAATGTGATATCTTGTAACAATTTTAAGTCGCCCTGGATAAGGGTGTCTGCTAAGAAATAAATAATAATAATCAAACAAAAAAAAATGCAAACTCAATACAAGGAAGTGTAAAGTGAAAGACGCAGTGCAGTCATTGGTAATTTGTGCATTGAGCTGTGCATAGTCTCATCACTGTTGGGTTCAGGGTGCAGTCTCATTGAGCTGTACAGAGTCTCATCACTGTGGGGTTCAGGGTGCAGTCTCATTGAGCTGTACAGAGTCTCATCACTGTGGGGTTCAGGGTGCAGTCTCATTGAGCTGTACAGAGTCTCATCACTGTGGGGTTCAGGGGGGGTGATGGCATTTCCAAATGTTTCACCTGTGGACATAAAGCAATGTGATGTAATTAGATACTGTTGAAGAAGCAGAATGAACAGTGTTTACACATCATCAACAGGCAAGCAAGGGTACCGATCTCTACTGTAAGGAGGGGGGACAAAACATGTGACAATTTAGGAAAATAAGTTGTGACGTCACGACACATTCTTATAAACACAGATGGCGAGTATTGAAACGGTAATAGTGATAAGAAATGTTTTAATGTGTATTTTAACTATAAACTAATCTGCTTTAGAAACGCTAAATCTCATTGTTACTTGACAAATTAGAGTGATTTAATAACAATGTCATTTAGAAGGAAAAATAAACATTTCGACACAAATATATTTATGAAGGAATAAGGTCTTTCACCTAATATTTTCCAAATATGTTTTTTCTTATGTCTGATCTGGAACAGAATTCCTTTTCCAGTTTAGGCAGATTGATGTCTTGGTGAGTGTGACAAACTGCTACAGAGATCAGTCTGCTTTGTGTCATGCTGAAACTGCGTTCTGCTTGGGTTGAAGATGCTGGTGAAACTAGCAGCAAACGTACTAGTTGTTCTTTGTTGAGGGAAAAGTCTCCTCTTCGGTTGTCAGTTCTTGCATGATTTTTGCGGCTTCCGTAACAGATCTGTTGTGATTTTGATGTTTAATTACTATTATCCTGTTATATTTTATTGACAAAAAAATTCCTACCTTACTAACTTCTGGCAATTTTTCACTGCTACCATCTAGTTCTTCCACTCTATTTTATTTTTTTTTTGCAGGTGGCTTGCTAAAAAAAAATTGAATATCCATTTCTAAACTTAAACCCGTAACACCATTATTGTACGCATCGACTAAGCAATGACCAGTTCATTGTGTAAAATAAGGAGGGGTGGACAATCTGGTGTGTTCCAGTCCCAAGAAAACAAGCTGGCCATATTTTGTTTAAGTATTTTGAATCATAAAACCGTTTAAAAATATTGTTGGGGTCGAGAAAGTGGGGGGGGGGGGGGGGGGGGGGCAATGTACTGTCGTCCCCCCCCCCCCCCATTGCAAAGAGTGGGTGGGACTTAACCCCCCCAACCCCCATCCCCCCCATGATCTGCTCCGATGCAGGCAAGTAAGTCAACCGATGTACTGATCTTTTTAAATAGTGGGGGGATCAACTTACCTGACACTATCATGATAACAATAAAATCATGAAAAACATTTCCACGAGTTCAGTGCTTCTGACTCAAGAATAACAAGGCTTTGTTGCTTCAGCACATTCACAACCTTTACAATGTGGGCAGCCTGTGTGTCCCAATTAATTATGCAGTGTTACATCATAGGTGCATGAATCAGCTATACAATGAGATTAAACATCAACTTCAATGCACTACACTGGTAGAGCAGTGTCAGAATATGAATACTTAGGCCTACTCAAGAAGAACTGGGAATTGTGAATATTGCTGTCAAACAACATAACCAAACAGTATTGTAATTCAAATGGATGTAGTTATTATTTTAACTTACATTTCTTTCTCAAATATACAAACTAATAATAATAATAATAATAATAATAATAATAATAATAATAATAATAAACCACATGAAAGATGCCTTAATGCATTACAATGTGCTATTCATTATAGTAACATTTGTGTTTTTTGCGCATCTATATTCTCAAACTATTCAAAATATTTTGCATAAGATTTATGTTTGATTCTTAAATGTTTTTGCATTTCTTGGCGTAGGTGTCAGTCTGGCACTACCATTGCAATGATGCAATAATCCACAATGGACCTGGCCATTGATTCAAAGACTCTTCTGCCCTTTGGTTTCTATTGTAGAAGAGGGAAGTCTCATTCAGCGCATTGGAAATTCAGAGCACACCACCTTAACTTTATGAACAAGTTTGTTTCATGACACAACAGCGCCACCTCCTGGTAAAATATATCAGTTTGTGAAGAGCAGCTTGTGTTTCAGTGTCAGGTAGTTTTTGTACAGTGCTGGATGGGTTTCTGTCACTGTGGGACTCAGGGCGCAGTAGTACACGGCTGCGTCAGTCACTTCAGTGTCTATCAGTTTCAGAAACACGTGTTTATTGTCTTTATCAACCTCTGCTGAGATTCGGTGTTCTTCCTCGTTTGCTTTAGATACAGTCCCCGTTTCAAGGCACATCAGCAGGTACTCCAAAGCCTGTCCGGGATACTGGCGATACCATTGTAAATTCTGTACAGCACCCGTGTAGTTGCACTGGAGGGTCACATTATCTCCTTGTTTAACATTTTCCACACCGGATATTGGAGTAATTGTGTTTCCAAAACTCCCTTCTGTAGAAATAAAATAAAGAAAAAAAGTCTAAAGTGTAATCTTCAAGCTATGCCTTTCCAACACTGCACTTCTATAAATCAGAACGGGCAATTATTATTTATTTTACTTTTTTTTTTTTTTAAATGACATTTGAAGTAATTTACTCTGTAAAGCCATTCGTGTTGTAATATTGAAGGTACACAATTAAACAATAAGCTTTATAAGTACCTTCATTTAATGTCTCGCTTAGTCATCAGACTTACCTAATAGAAGTGTAAAGAGCAGTAAAGTGATGAGAGCCATTCTCACCCGTGACAATACCAGAGGATCTGTGACAGCCCTCCCCAGTACGCGAGGATAGGAAGCGCTCTGTGGACACAGTGCTCTCAGCTGTGTATGATGTCACATTGAAGGCGTGTCAGACTGTTTGAGGTCACACCAGTAGAAGCAAAAGCAGGCGGATTACTACCACCAGCTGCTGGTATGCTTTACAACTTTTTTTTTTATATTACACTGTTGTGGAATTACTTTTGAAAAACAAATGCATCAGAAAGAGAGACAGTCTTTTAAAGGGAGCTGCATACCAGAATGCACACGGTGATGCACAAACAATTTCCTCACCATGTAATCTGTATACCTCTCTATTTGTGTCTGGTTTGTTTGCAAACGACCATCGTAATAACAAATGCAAACCCCCAAAAATATATATATTAATGATCAAAACATAGACATAAATGAAAACAAATCTAAAACAATAGGAGCCCCAATATGACTATAGGAGGCTGTGTGGTCCAGTGGTTAAAGAAAAGGGCATGTAACCAGGAGGTCCCCTTTCAAATCTCACCTCAGCCACTAACTCATTGTGTGACCCTGAGCAAGTCACTTAACCTCCTTGTGCTCCGTCTTTCGGGTGAGATGTAATTGTAAGTGACTCTGCAGCTGATGCATAGTTCACACACTCTAGTCTCTGTAAGTCGCAAGGCATCTGCTAAATAAACAAATAATAATAATAAACAATTTTACAAGATGTTTGGCATTTGTCTCACTTGTAAAAGATAGAGGGTGGCATTCAGCGGATGCAATACTGAGGCACTCCACATGGGCTGCATGAAAATGACTTGAACTACAGGGTGTTTTTTTAACTAGTTTCTGCAACTATTATTATTATTATTATTATTTATTTATTAGCAGACGCCCTTATCCAATTGTTACAAGATATCACATTATTTTTTTTTTTATTTACATACAATTATCCATTTATACAGTTGGGTTTTTACTGGAGCAATCTAGGTAAAGTACCTTGCTCAAGGGTACAGCAGCAGTGTCGCCTACCAGGGATTGAACCCACGACCCTCCGGTCAAGAGTCCAGAGCCCTAACCACTACTCCACACTGCTGCCCACTAGCTGGTTAGTGTGAGCAGAGAGGTGGAATTTGTCACTTTTGGAGAAAAAGGGAAAGCCTTCAAAGAAGAAAACCTTGAACCTACAGTCAGGGCCGGCTTTAATCTGTGCGGGGCCCTAGGCAGTGATAATTAAGTGTGGGGTACAATGCTACAGTAGCAATCATATATTTTTAATTTAATTGACGGCAATGGTTTTTACCCCGGTTTTCTCCCCAATTTGGAATGCCCAATTGTTATTTGTATCCCGGGAAACGGTGGCTGGAACACATGTCCCCTGAAACATGCTCCTGTCCATCTGTCATTTTTCGCACTGCAGATCCAGAGCGAGGCCACCAGACCTACAGTGGAGGACAAACAGATCTGATGGCTCCACTGCAGAACCGCAGGCGTCCTAATGGCCACAGTGGTCGCTGGTACGCGATGAACCTTGGATTCCCCTGCCGACTTAAACCCTCCTTACCTGGGCGGCGCTTGGCCAATTGTGCACTACCCCTAGGAACCCCCGATCACAATCGGCAGTGACATAGCCTGGATTCGAACCTGTGTTCTCCATGCTATAGGGTGCATCCTGCACTCCATTCGGAGCGCCTTTACTGGATGTGCCACTCGGGAGTCCCAGCAACCATATCTTAAGGTTAGTATATAGGTGCATCATGTAATCATATGGACTTATATATACTAACGTTAAGATACAGTAAATCATTTTCATGATATTAAATGTTAATGAATACTTTATCATTTCATATAATTCACGAGTTCAAAACACTCAGAATTCCAGTCTACTTCAAATATATCACATATATATATTTTTTTTTCTAAAATTACCCTGCCCCAATATGACTATTGAAAAATACTGTAATGCCCGACTATAAGTGGGTTCTGACAGGTAGGCAGCGAGAATAACCAGGCAGAAATAAATAAATAAATAAATAAATAAATAAATAAATAATAATAATAACAACAAAAAAATCCCTCTTTGACACATGACACTGTGTGAATGCCCCTTTTTAATTTTCATTCTAAATTACTAAGAACATAAATTACAAACACATTTTCCTAGCTTCAGCGGCAGCAATGTCCTTTGTCAAATCTGAGTATTCTAAATTCTTGGCAACTTCGCATGTGACAGTATGGCCAAATTTGACAATCTTTGAGCACAAATATGTCTTGATCAATTTCAGCCAGAAGCAACTGTTTTCATGCATGTACTGCAGAATTTTCACAGGACTCATACTTGCAACTACAGCGTCAGGGGTGCAAATCATTTAGAAAATTAGTGCTAAAGTGTTTTAAATGTTTAGCACCAGAGAGCCTGTTGGTGCTAAATTATCCCTCCCCCACCCGTTCAATGAATTTTTATTGTTTGGTGTTACAGTAAATATTTTTAACAAATTGTACCCCTATCTATCACACCCATATTTGTAATATTTTGTAATAAGGAAATTCTGGCACATCTCTCATCCATGGCAAGACTCATAGCAGCCAGTAATATTATTTTAATTTTTTCTTAGAAGAAATAATTTGTAAACAAACATGTACTTAAAAAGAGTGTATTTAATGTTGCTGGTGCTATATGAGGTACCCCAGATTTGTAACCCTGAGCATTTTGCGCGCACGTAATGAACACATTAAATCTCACGGCAGTCCGGTTGAGTACCGGACCCCATCAATGGTGGGGGTCCTAGGCAGATGCCTCACTTGCCTTGCCATAAGGCCGGCGCTGGTGTAATTCACAAACAAATTCCTCTTACTTTGTTGGGAATTGCTGATTCAGGAGTTAAGGACAAGTGTACGTATTTAGTAGAACATGATTTTAATAACAGATTTGTATATACAATGGATAATGAAATAAATTCAAATTAAATCAGTTTAGTAATACAGTTATTGTCCTTCAGAAGATCAGAAAACTCAAGAGGATTTCCACAAGACAGAAATTACACATTTGATAGGAATGGATTGTTCAGGAGATCAAGACAAACACCAATATTCAGTAGAACACAAGTCAATTAAAAATATCTAAAGATTCACATGGAATACATTGAAATTATAACAATATACTGATACAGTATTTGTGGGATTAGTGAGGTGAACGTCCAATAGATATTTAGGACAATACGATACAAATTAGAGGTAATGTTTGTAGTAAAAATGATACAGAAGATGGCCAAGCATCTACTATTGAAGGTCATGGTGATAGAGGCAACGTTTATAGTAGAAATGCCCCACTTCATATAAATTATAAGGGAAACTAAGACTTTAAAATTGAGGAAACATTGACATCTAGTGGAGAAAATAAACATCTACTGTGGAGCCATAGCACAGTCCATTCAAATGTGTAATTGATGTAAAAACATCTAACAACGGGACTGGAAAGTTTATTCACAGACAAGAATACTTTAAAGAAAAAGAAAGAAAAAACTGACATGATTTTAAAGCCAATGCTAAACTTCCTCTTCTTTCTTTAATGATAATCAAAACAATTAGTAAATTAAACAGATATGAACTGTTTTTCACATTATAGTGTAAATCAATGAGTTAAAGTGGTCTCTATTTTCCATAAAGACACAAGATAAACACAGTATCTGTGTGCTGTGAGATATTGTAGAGGTAGAGCAGCTTCCTTTCTCATTGTGCCTGCACCGCACAGTAATACACAGCGGCATCCTTCAATTCAACACCTGCGATCACAAGAACACAGGAGCCCTTTGCTTTCTCTACTACTAATGTAAAGTGTCCTTCTTCATTCTTCTGGTGTTCACGGATGATCATGTGTGGAGCTGTACTGGGATACTGTCTGTACCAGAACACTGTATCACTGGTAGCTATATTGCTGCAGTGGATCTGGGCTGGTGATCCCTCCACCGTCTTCAGTCCAGATGTCTGATTGAGCTTCCCCAGGCAGCAGCCAGCTAAAGACACACAGAAAATCAGGGGTTTCATGACGTCAACAAACCCCTTCAAAAAGAGCAGTGCAGTATTCCAGGATAAAAGCAGAGCAAAGTGTAGTAAAACATAGTAAAAGCATTGTAACTGCAGGTAAATGCAGTAAATGCCTAGTATAAGCATGGAAAACAGCATAATCAATGCACACATTTACCATTTTTAAATAAATACACTGATAAATGTGAGAAATAAATTATGTCATAATATACACTACATTACGCATTTTACCTGGAGAAATATACATTCCATATGAGAAGCATAATCAATTCAAGATAAATGATACAGTATTAATCATATTAAAATAACAAATAGTTCATTTTAAACATTTAACTAGATCACCACAATGAAGCTCATTCTTACACATTGTAAGCAGAAGCAGTTGAATTAGAAAATGCATCTCTTAGTCCAGAGTGTTCTGCAGCCTGTTTGTCTTTTACTGACATAAAGGGAACTGCTTGACTGTGGTCTTGAGGCTTCCCTCAGCAAACACAGTCTGAGAGAGGGAGGGAGAATTGAGTTTGCAGCAGCTGTCTGAACCACAACTGACTGTGCTGTTTGCAAATCTAGATGTCTGTTCACTACAGGGTGTTGATATTCACAAACAAATTCCTGTTACTTTGCTGGGAATTGATGTTTCAGGAGTTAAGGACAAGTGTAAATATTTAGTAGAACATGATTTTATGAACAGATTGGTAGATACAATGCATAACGAAATACATTCAAATTAATTCAGTTTAGTAATATAGTTATTGTCCTTCAGGAGATCAGAAAACTCAGAGGATTTCCACCAGCCAGAAATGACACATTTGATAGGAATGGATTGTTCAGGAGATCAAGACAAACACCAATATTCAGTAGAACACAAGTCAATTAACAGATCTAAAGATTCAATGCAAATTACAACAGTATACTGATACAGTATATGTGGGATTAGTGAGATGGTCATCCAATAGATATTTAGGACAATCTGATACAAATCAGAGGCAATGTTTGTGGTAAAAATGATACAGAAGATGGACAAGAACCTAGTATTGAAGGTCATGGCGCTCTCATTGGATATTCAAAATTATAGTGGCCAGGTTTGTAAGAGAAATAAAGTAGGTGGGCAATGAATCTAGTATTGAAGATCATGGTGATCTTATTGAATACACATACTAATAGAGGCAACGTTTATAGTAGAAATGCCCCACTTCATATAAATTATAAGGGAAACTAAGACTTTAAAATTGAGGAAACATTGACATCTAGTGGAGAAAATAAACATCTACTGTGGAACCAAAAGGACAGTACATTCAAATTTAACTTTACCATTACTAACATTACTGGAATTTCTAAATATCCAAGTAAATTCTATGAATTATACACAGCCCCCATGTTATTGCATTGAAGGGTCACGTTATAAAATGCGTTCAATTTGGTATTTTTGGGAAATGTTCACTTGCTTCTTACTTGATGTTTGGATTCTTGTTATTATTTATTATTATGATGATTTTTTTTGAGTTGCACATTATTGAATATATTTTTAAAATGTAACATGCAATCCATATAATCAATGACATTGTTGATTTAATATGATTAAACTGGTACAGAAAAGGCTGCTCCAGGTCCAGTCATGTCCGATACAGCCTCAGTATATTAGTTGTATCTTTCCTTCACCTGTCATATTTTAGATGAATGCATGCGTGTGCTGGCAGGAGAGAGCCTGGTGCTCTGCCTGTGACGCGCTGCCAGCTGAATTTTGTTTATAGGGATTCACAGCTGAAGATTGGTCGGTTGTGATTCCTTACCAGCTAGTGGGCGTATCCAGGCGGAGCAGCTCTCTATAAAAAGGAGCTCCAAGATACCTCTCTGCTACTAGCCAGTGCCCAGACATCCATACAAACAGTGAAGAAGGAACGGCTTACTGTGTGGTGAGCAGCCTAGAGACTTCTTTTTAAATTCTGAACCTCCGTGTGTTGAACCAGGGCAGAGTTTCACTAAATAATTGTGTAGGAACCAGGACAGGGATTAGTTTGGGGATTTGTTATCCCATTGAATGTTTGTGAAGAAGAGGTGTGTTTGCAGGTTCTCCTGTGTTAGAAGGAGTAGTGCACAGCTGTATTCATGGGGAACTTTTATTTTTATCCTCTTCTGACCAGTGTTTTCTATTTTTTTTATGTATTTCATTTCTGTACACTTGTTATAGTCTCACAAGGTTTTTTTTTTTCTTTAATCATTTTGGGTGCAACTAAAAATAAATATTGCGTGCCTGTGTGGCATGTCAATGTCAGGTCTGTCTCTGTCTCTTTTACCTCTTTTCCTCAAGCTACCCGAGCCTGGTACGGCTCGGGTAGCTTGAGTTGCTTTTACACTAGAGAAAGGTGAGCCACATCGCAATCCAAGGTTGCCACATCACTTCCCTTCTGAGGAGATGACTTAGTGTACCATAGCTTCGCCCCTTTTCAAGATGGCCAACTTCCACCTAACCCTGGGAATGAATTGTCAGGCCATTCAGTCCAGGGCACTTCCTTTTATACAGCGCCCTCACAGGTCAGGAGGGAGATTTATAACCAAGATTCATTCTTTCTCTGTCACATATCCCGCCGCTCAGAGTGGAGGCAAAGGAACACTCGGCTGAATCTACCTTTCCTATTATTACCCCCTCCCTGGAAAAACAATCCACATTTTGGTGTTCTTTTCCTGCACAGTGGATCATGTGCTTAACCACTTGAGTGGAGCGTTGTCTATGATGAGAGCGAATGAATGTCCCAGCAGGTATCGTAAAGAGTGAGTAGCCCATTTAATGGCCAAACACTCCATTTCCACTACGGAGTAGTTGCGCTCCCGAGGGAGTATCTTTTTACTGAGGTACATGATGGGGTGTTCTACTCCGTCTACCATTTGGGGCAAAAACGCACCCAGACCAACATCCGAAGTGTTGGTGTGGAGGATGAATCTCTTGGTAAAATCTGGTGTGATGAGAGTGGGGGCCTGGCAAAGTCTCTGCTTGATAGTATCAAATGCCCCCTAACATTCTCCTTACCACTTATTCAAATTTGGAGCACTCTTTTTATTTGAGGTCAGCTAAGGGATTGACCACTGTGGCATACTCGGGGGATAAATCTTCGGTAACAACTGGCCAACCCCAGTAGAGACCTCACCTGAGCCTTGGTTTTGGGGATTCCTGCATCCATCAAAGCCTGGACTTTGGTGGCAATGGGTTTTTATGGAATTGAAAAAATTAAAACCCCAATAAGAGAAGGAAATGTAGATGAATTAGTAAAGAGAAGAGAAGTTTATTGGAGTTTATTGTACTGTTTTCAAATCTAGATGTCTGCACATTTGATGGTAATTGATTCAAAAGATCATAGGGCAAGCAGAGACCCATAAACTCAGAGGGTTTCCATTTCCATCAGCACAGAATCATTTTATAGCACAGGTTCAAAGACAAACTTCTGTGTGAGGAAACCACTGGGAGTCCATGTCCTTTGACCTGCCACTCCTCCTTGCGAAAAACTGTACACTCCTAAAGCTCTGAATAACATTGTGGTTGTGGTACCTAGTTAGGTACAAATCATAGAGGCAATGTTTGTAGTAAAAATTATATAGAAAACAGACAATAATCTAGTATTGAAGGTCATTGTGCTCTCGTTGGATATTCAAATTCATAGTGGCCAGGTTTGTAGAAATAAAGCAGAAGGTGGTCAATGAACCTGGTATTGAAGCTCATGGTGAGCTAAATGAATACAAAGTAGAAATGCCCCACTTAGGGCTCCCGAGTGGCGCATCCAGTAAAAGCACTCGCTAGAGTGCAGGATGCGCTCTATAGCCTGGATGTCGCCAGTTCGAGTCCAGGCTATTCCACAGCCTACTGTGGACGGGAGCTCCCAGGGGGAAGCGCTCAATTGGCCGAGCGTCGTCCGGGGGGAGGGAGGGTTAGGTCGGCCAGGGTACCCTCTGCTCACCGGGCACCAGCGACCCCTGTAGTCTGGCCAGGCGCCTGCGGGCTTGCCTGTAAGCTGCCCAGAGCTGCTTTGTCCTCCGACGTTGTAGCTCTGAGGCGGCTACACGGTGAGTCTGCAGAGTGTAAAGGAGCGGGCGGCTGACGGCACACGCTTCGGAGGACAGCGTTTGTTCATCTTTGCCCCTCCCGAGTCAGCACAGGGGTGGTATCGGTGAGCTGAGCCCAAAAATAATTGGGCATTTCAAATTGGGGAGAAAATAATAACAACTAATTGGCAACGACTAAATTAAAAAAAAAAAAAGAAATGCCCCACTTAATATAAATTATAAGGGAAACTAAGACTTGAGGAAACGTTGACATCTAGTGGAGAAAATAAACATCTACTGCGGAGCCAAAAGCACAGTCCATTCAAATGTGTAATTGATGTAAAAACATCTAACAACGGGACTGGAAAGTTTATTCACAGACAAGAATACTTTAAAGAAAAAGAAAGAAAAAACTGACATGATTTTAAAGCCAATGCTAAACTTCCTCTTCTTTCTTTAATGATAATCAAAACAATAAATAAAGTAAATAAAACAGATATGAACTGTTGTTTACATTATAGTATAAATCAATGAGTTAAAGTGGTCTCTATTTTCCATAAAGACACAAGATAAACACAGTATCTGTGTGCTGTGAGATATTGTAGAGGTAAAGCAGCTTCCTTTCTCATTGTGCCTGCACCGCACAGTAATACACAGCGGCATCCTTCAATTCGTCACCTGCGATCACAAGAACACAGGAGCCCTTTGCTTTCTCTACTACTAATGTAAAGTCTCCTTCTTCATTCTTCTGGTGTTCACGGATGATCATATGTGGAGCTGTATTGGGATACTGTCTGTACCAGAACACTGTATCACTGGTAGCTATATTGCTGCAGTGGATCTGGGCTGGTGATCCCTCCACCATCTTCAGTCCAGATGTCTGATTGAGCTTCCCCAGGCAGCAGCCAGCTAAAGACACACAGAAAATCAGGGGTTTCATGACGTCAACAAACCCCTTCAAAAAGAGCAGTGCAGTATTCCAGGATAAAAGCAGAGCAAAGTGTAGTAAAACATAATAAAAGCATTGTAACTGCAGGTAAATGCAGTAAATACCTAGTATAAGCATGGAAAACAGTATAATCAATGCACACATTTACCATTTTTAAATAAATATACTGATAAATGTGAGAAATAAATGATGTCATAATATACACTACATTACGCATTTTACCTGGAGAAATATACATTCCATATGAGAAGCATAATCAATTCAAGATAAATGAAACAGTATTAATCGTATTAAAATAACAAATAGTTCATTTTAAACATTTAACTAGATCACCACAATGAAGCTCATTCTTACACATTGTAAGCAGAAGCAGTTGAATTAGAAAATGCATCTCTTAGTCCAGAGTGTTCTGCAGCCTGTTTGTCTTTTACTGACATAAAGGGAACTGCTTGACTGTGGTCTTGAGGCTTCCCTCAGCAAACACAGTCTGAGAGAGGGAGGGAGAATTGAGTTTGCAGCAGCTGTCTGAACCACAACTGACTGTGCTGTTTGCAAATCTAGATGTCTACTCACTACAGGGTGTTGACATACAGAAACAAATTCCTGTTACTTTGCTGGGAATTGATGGTTCAGGAGTTAAGGACAAGTGTAAATATTTAATAGAACATGATTTTATAAACAGATTTGTAGATACAATGCATAATGAAAAGAATGAGTTTAAGCCAACGCTCAGCTTTTTCTGCTCTGCGTGCAGGCTCTATCGGCTATGTTTGATTCCTCTAGTGGTCTTTGGGTAGCTGCCATCAGCCGCGTTCAATTCCACGCTACGTGTCCCTTTTTTAACTACACAATCCATCATTACACTGCACCACACTTCTTATATAGACAGGCAAGCCCTTTGCGAACCCGCCAGACTTGTCCCTGTTCACTTACCCAGCTTGAGTGGCAGACTGTTCCCTTTGAAGATGGTGGCTTTGATCAGTGCTGCAGCTGTCACTGTCTCTCACACCTACATTCAGTTCTTCATGATGTTAGTGTGATAGTGAAACAGTTTATTATACAGGCATATCCACGTAAACCCCAGAATGTCAATAGGAGGAGACGCATGAGTGAGTCAAATATATTCTTTGTACTTGTAATCTGTATTGTATGCCTTTATGCATCTAGAACTGTATTATAACAACTATATAAATGCATTTGTGAAACGATTAGGAAGTGGTGTTATTTTTTATATATTATATATAAGCTCATTTTATATGTATTTATTTGCTGGTTTATGTATGTATTTGTTCTTTCAGATCTGTAATATAATAACTGGCATGGCGTTTGCAGCGATGAGGAAGTGCTACAGAAGTTAGTGAATTCAGATTCCAGACATGAACTGGGTGGAATACAGGCAGAGCCTTCACAGTGTGGTATGGACACATGCACAAACCATGTGTATAATTTGCTGTGCAAACTGTTGGCATAGATTGTTTGTATAGTTGTGCAACCTGTTGACATTTTCATTGCAGTGGTTTACTACCATGTGGTGAAGTTGGGTGTATTGAGTATAATACTTATAGGTTCAATTATTAATGTTAAATTGGCTTGGTTTACTTGCAAAAATACAAATAAGCCTCACCGTTTTGCCACACTATTTTGGCAGTACCTTTGGGCAATTTGGGTTTACATGTCGTTTTCTTTTAGGGTAAGAAATTCTCCTTCAAAATTCAAATGACCTAATTAATGTTAAACTATGGGAGTGTATATTTAAATGTTTCTGTCAGTGTTCCTATTTGGCCTTGCGCGACGACTGATATCATGCAGCTTTCTTAAACTGGGTCTACAATGATTGTAGATTGTGTTGAGGAACCGCAAGTGCAGCCTGGTTCATTATTCCACCAAAAAATGAAACTAAAAAAGCGAAGGAAATAAAACCAAAACCCAGTCATAGCGTTCCACCGATACCAACATTACACACTACCCATACATTATTTGCTGAACATTTTTGACTGCATATATATTTCTATACATTTTATACAAGTAGCTTCAGCAATTCTGATCATTATGGTAGTTTTCGAACTGAGCTCAAATCCAGCACTTTAGGTTAGTGATATAAAAAAGATCCAGTCCAAAATGTTTAGTACAGTAAAGTACAGGCAATAAATCTACAATAGGCCTTTAGTTATAGTAGCAAGTTGTGCTGGTTATATCACAAATGGAATCTCACTGCTGAAGTCTTGTTGAAGTGCAAAAAAAACAAACTTGTTTTTAGCCAATTTGCGCAGCTTTTTAGCATGAGAAAGTGACCTACCAAACCTTTTTAGGTGTACCATGTTTTTGCCACGCACTTCCTATAAGCGTGAGGAATGTGTGATTTGTGCCACGTCACAGCAATGGAGAGAGAATCTGGAGTTTCTAAACTGCCATTGTGAACAAAATTATCTTTGGTCTACCCCAGGGTAGGCCTACCTAAGGTAAAATCGTGTATTTAAAGATGTCCTATTGTTGGAAAAATACCTCCTAAAGGTAAAACATGTAGTAGTGTCTTCTGGCACGGTTTTTATTGTATAGCACTGTAACGGTGGGAGATCTGTACTGACTATCTGGTGTATGCGTGGTACTGCAGGTAGAGGGCAGCAGTCTTGTAAGATCCGCCTGTCAGTCATGGCGATGACACAGAGGTGGGGAAGAGGGTGTGTTGGCTTTCCCTCTCTCTGAGTGGCTGAGAGGCGGGCCTTGGGAGATTGCTCGGCCCATAAGAACTGTGCTTGGTTGTGCATTCGGGTGGCCGTGTTTGGAAATATACAGTGACGCTGGCAGAAGACGCCAGTGTAAAACAAGGACCAGGCAAGCCCGGCTGAGGGAGACAGTCTTCCTTAAAATAATTTACAAAGTAAAAGAAATAATTACGTACCCGAGGGGACGTGTGTAGGTATACAGGGAACTCTGGCCACCCCAGTGTATAGAAATAGTTGAGCGTAGGTCGGAGGCCCGTACTGACCGGCTTAGTGGCAGTGGGGGCACTGCGTAAACAGAACCTTTATTTTGTAGTTTTATTACTGTCTTTTATTTTCCCTTTTCATTTCGCCTTTTGTTTTCATTATTATTTTGAGCACCTGTGAGTGCGTGAGTGTGTCTACTGTTTACCAGTATTGGTATTCCTGTGGTCCTGTGTACCGTTGTCGGTACTCAGGCCACGGACAACAGCGCCCTCTGCAGGCTAAAAGACAAAATAGTCAAAATAATAAAACTGCGTACCAGTGCAGTGTTTCCAAATAAAACTTCTGTCTCCCGTGTGTGTTAGTGAATTGCCCACTACCCTTCCACAAGCACTTTAAAGACTGTGGTAAACACAGTCATAAAATGCTTGGCTGTAGGATGACATCTATGACAAAAAACGTTTGGCTGTAAAGGGGTTAATACAACCCAGTGGATTCAAAACTACATACATGCAATACAGGTAAGGCATTTTTCTTTTCCATAAATAATAATAAAAAAAAATGTATCTTGTTAACAACAGCAGTTATTAACCAGCGCACACAACACAATTGTCTTTATCAAATTAGTCTCACTCTCTGACCTTTAGTCTCACGTTGATGATACAAAAAGCCTTTGTGAAATACTGAACTGAGGCTTAGTGAAATGGTCATGCTGACTTTAAACTTTTTAAAAATATGTCTCAATGATGTGATGAAAACACATCACATTCCTTCACACACACCACCTGGGCACGCAGCTGTCCTATACCCTACAGACAGTCGGAGACGTTTTTGCACTACCTGCTGCTGTGAATGACACACTGTGGCTCAATGCACACTGATAGATGGCAGAGTCTGCAGGCTGTGCACTGCTGATAGACAGGTTACTGAGCGTGTGTGCTTTACTGAGAGTAGCGGTGATTCTTCCATTGCTCTGCGAGTATGATCAGTATGATCAGCACAGGTTCTTTATTGGGGTATTGTCTATACCACTGCAAACTATAGAAGCTTGATGTTTTATAGCTGCAGCTCAGTGTTGTCTGTACCCCTTCGGATACCTTTAGAGAGCGTGGAGACTGGAGAACCTCTTCTTGAGCGATAACACCTAAAAAACACAAGCACAATAAGAAACTATATTACATATCATTTATAAATGAATTTGACAGAGGCACCAAGAACTTGAATACTCCAAACTACTGATATTTTTAAATTTGCCATTAATATTTTCATTATAGTATCATTATGCTTACAGGTTGGGGTTTGTTTTTAAGTAGTCAAATAAAATACATACATTTCATGAACACTATTACAAACATATGCATGCATCGTGCCACCCTCTGCTTCTTCATGTTACAATGGAGATAGATTACATGAAACACACAAGCACAGAGTCGATATGAAAAGGATGTGGTTTAAAGTGGGAGGTGGTTTAAAGAGTGCATAATCATAAATGCTTCTCAATCATAGAGCTTGTTTATCTCTGTGCAGTTATTACCCCTCTTAAGAAATGTGCTTTTGCACTTGCTTCAGAATGGAGCCCATAGTAGTCAGGGCTGCTCTTGGTCAGTGTTCTCCTTCAAAGATCAATCCCCTTCCCTCTTACAACTTGCCTGGAATCTTATTTTGCACTGTGCTGCAATATAAGGCATGAATTACTTCATTTAGTAAAGAGTAGTCCAGCTCATTTATACTACATTTAGGGGAAGAATTTCCTTGCGATGGACAGAATGGTGCCACAGCAGGCACTGTAGCAGGGTAGTGTTGCAGTCAAGGCTGGTCACGGCAGGAAAGAAACCCAGAGTCAGAAGCTGCAGTTTTAAGCGCAATGCACATTGTATTTAACAAAAGACACAAAGTAACAAACCAACACAGAAGGGCCAAAATAAAAGGTTTTCACAAAATAACATTCAAGCACCAAAACCCCAACTTTACTCTCAGGCTTGGCAGCCACCTTCACTGATAGCTTTCTCAAACTCCTCCTTCATATAAAGAATTGTACCACTCTTTTATACCATGTGGCTGGGACTTGAATGATGATCAATTATTCAATCAAGACCCAGCCACATTCCACACGTGTATGTCGCAGGGATGGAATTAACCCCATCCCTGCCAAACTTAAATACTCAATGCCCTACACTATTTACACCAGCCTGCTACACCTACCAATAACATTGGCTTCATTACAACAACCTTTTATGTCAAGTCATGAGGTCAAGTAACCCCATTGGTCCACTTGAGCTGGAATGAAGTTATTATCAGTAATTACAGTTTCATATTTTACTTTTACTCTTTAGTTATATTTATTTTCATATTAAATGTCCTTTAAATATTTTAACTTCAATGGAGGGGCATTTCAACAGTAATAATTAAAAATGAACAGTTTTTATTTTGCATTCCATAAAGCCCAATACTTCTTATATGCAAGCATTTTTAAAACTTTCATTGTCTTCTAAAAGTAATTTTAAGCTTTACTTGAAATTAAGTTATCACATTAGTGTCTGATTCTAGATTTAACAAACATGAGCATATTGGACTTCATGCAGGGAAGAATGGACTGTAATTGGTTTTACTAGGAACACATGTATGTGACAAGGAGCTTTGTTGCTGGTTCCTGCACAAGTGTTTGCAGCTGAGACACATTTCTAGGCAACCGATTGGGCAGCGCTGAGAGGATAAGGAGGTCCGGATTTGCTGGGGGGCGGGCCCAGGGAAGCTGCGCGGAGTTAAAAAGCATCTGCGCCACAGTTCGAGGCTGCTGCAAGGCCATTGCGATACATTGCTGAGCGATAGTGTGTTTGTTTACAGCAAGGAGGGGCGGGTCCGCTCTGCAGGAACTACGACACGGAACCCCTTGACTGCAGGACGGTGCCTGTGAAGCGGCATAGCCAGGACCGTCACAACGACCCGGAGGCGCTGGAAGGCTGGGACTTCGGAAGCAGTAGTATTAGGTTAGTTTAGGGGATGTTGATCCCAACAGTATAGAGAGAGTTACTGTGGAGTAGTAGGTTCCTGGAGCAGGAAGTTCCTTTTCGTAGGACTAGCGCTCGGCATTTTGTGTGGCAAACTTTTATTTTCAGCTTTGTTTTGTTTATTAAATCTGACACTAGGGCTACCATTGCTGGTACCCTAGTGGCAGTACTTGTGTTGAAAATAAATCTGCGTGCCTGTGTGGCGTGTCAACACCAATGCTCTGTGTCTGCATCATGATTATTAAGTAACCATCCACACACGTATCACCGTTACAACATGTAGCAGCTGAAACCCTGGACACAGACTTTGTGCGAATCTTTTTTTCAAAATAAAACATAACTGATCACTGACTGTCAGCACAAATAACCCGCCTCACCGAGTACAGGGTCACATGACCCTATTTTCCAATCAAAATCGTGTTCCCATTTTTTAATACAAAATGCACACCATTTTTTTTTTTTTTTCAAACAATCAAAATTGTAAAGAATGCAGTATGTTTGGCAAAATAAGGAATTTAATAAACATGTCAAACATATGCATAAATACAAAACTATAATAAAGGAATCAACTCTTAACCTTAAAAATGACATCTGTAGTGGCTAGTACTTTTGCAGGAAGCCATGTGAATTTCAAGCAATATAAAAATATCATAATTTTCTTTTATTGTCTACAAAACAGAAAAGCAAAACAAAACAAAACCAACAAAGCCGTCCTTTAAAACCCATGCGCTCCACGGGGATCCTTACTACAGAGCATTCAAGTTCATAGTGATATTATTAATACTAAGTGAAAAAAATGAGAATGAGGGGAAACAAACCACATGGGTCTACGTATACACACAGAAATGCATGAACATATGTGTATACTCATGTACACGTAATTACACATATCTATTCATACACATACACACACACACACACTCACGCGTGGACACATGCACACACACACATGCACGCACACACACCATAAATTTGGACTGGAGAGGGGGGCTATAGTGGAAAATTATTGACCCAAGGGAAGACTATTGTTACCGACAGGGAGCTATAATGCCCCAAACTGTAGAATGGAAGAAAAGATTTTAAAATAAGAAAATAGCATTATAATTCCTGAGTCATGTAAGAAAAAAATGGGGTGTCATATTACATTAACTGAATTGTATTTATCCTGTAACCTTGCTTTAATTCTCTCCATAGATTAATGATTAAACATTATATTTAACCACTGGGAACTGATGTGTTAGTTCTGGTTTTCCAGTTTAGGACAATTACTTTTTTTTAGCAATTGTAAGGGATAGTAATACAAAAAGGTCAAAGCTTGAAAAGTCACCTCGTAAACATAGTGCAGGTGAGGCAGGAGTGTCACAGTCCAGGATACAAGACAGAGTGCTCAGTGCCGTCCTCCAAAACTGGACAGCACCACAGTGCATGGACATAACTGTCCATCTCATCTCCTGAACTGTTCTGTTACTGGACAGCACCACAGTGCACAGACATAACTGTCTATCTCATCTCCTGAACTGTTCTGTTACTGGACAGCACCACAGTGCACGGACAGCCCTGCGCATGGTTTGTATGCTTTCTGAAAATGTTGATACTTTGGACGGCCCATTAAGAAAACCTGTTTTAGAGACGGTACTTTACATTGTTCCTGCAAGTCACACAAAACAATCAAATTGACCAGAACGAAGACACAAAGGCCTATAAAATAACATTGGTATGGTAATTGTTCCTGGTTGAAAACAACGAAGTCTCTGGTATCTGTAAATGAGAAAATGCTTCAGAGTGCGTATCTTTAAGGTTGTGTATTTACAATGAGGCAGGGAGGCTTGCAGGTAAAGAAAAGGAAACAAAGAGCATTACAATTCACTTGTTACTGATTAATACATTCAAAGGGAAATGCGTCATGTCAAGATCACAAGATAACTTGATCTCGACAGAGCGGTTTGAAAGATCATTTATCTTGTGATCTCGACATTGCATTTTCCTGTTTATTCCCTGTAACTACTAAACTTAACAAGATTATTGCCCTCAAAGCACATTGTAGTGGATTTCTGAACTGAACCAAGTTCCTCTTTAAAGTGTGTCTCCTGTTTTTAAGAGTGTGCAGTGTACCCTCCAGCCAGCACATAGCAGATGTTGTTAAGGGTGGAGCAGTCTCTGCCTTGCTGTGCCTCACAGCACAGTAGTAGACAGCTGAATCTGGGTTTTGTGTTTCATTGATATCCAGCCTGCTCCACTTGTCTTTCTCATTTAATATCATAGCTGAATTTCCAGATCGCTCCTGTCCAGAAACTGCTCTTAAAACAATGAGCTGTGGAGCCCTGGATCCATGCTGCCGATACCACTGCAGGCTCCCTATGGATGGGAAGGTGTAGGAGCAGTTCATCTGGACCCCTCGGCCCTCTGAGGTAGTGATGAGCATTTCTGATTGCTGAACTTCAGACTGGGTTACAGAACCTGGAGTGCAAAAATATACTGAGCGCTTTAGCATCCATCCCTTAAACATCTAGAAATGTGTCAGAAAAGGTTTGGATGATTAATAATAAGGCATAACCAGTTATTACAATAACATTTTAATGGCACATTACTTGTGCAATGCTTAAAAAAGTATAAGTCACAATTTAATCTGTGCTTTGCTATAGCATGTTCTTGTTATTGTTCTCATATTGTTTATAGTGTCCTTTATAACATAATTCATAAAGCATATCCCCTTACCTGGTATCAAAATAGCATTGAGAAAAATGATAAAAACTACAGTGTTCATTTTACAGGTAATTACTGAAACAATTCTCTCCGTTTAAATCTTGGCATCTCTCTCTCTCTCTCTCTCTCTCTCTCTCTCTCTCTCTCTCTCTCTCTCTCTCTCTCTCTCTCTCTCTCTCTCTCTCTCTCTCTCTCTCTCTCTCTCTCTCTCTCTCTCTCTCTCTCTCATGGTGCATGTTGGGAGTGTGTGGGTGGAGTCCTGGACTAGGTGTGAGAGCTGCTGACAGGTCTATACTCTACTTTATCTTTCCTGATTCATTGTTTTAAACTCATCTGTTATTTAGAGGTTTATTTATAGCCCCAGAGCAGGTCTGCCCCCAGTGGAAGAGCTCCTGAATGAATGAAAGAAGAGTTATTCCTATAAATGAAGATCTTAATATCGCTCTAAAGTTTAGAATAGATAATCACGATGATGTCATTTTTGCTACCTTGGAGTAAATGAAGTGTTTCAGCTGTGGAAGCGAGGGGCATGTTGTCAGAAACTGTCCGGAGCAGGAGCAGGAGGGGAATCTGGTCCCGGCACCCCGGGGAGGAGCAGGGGGAGCAGGGCTCTGGGACAGCGGCCGCGGGACAGAAGCAGCAGGGCTGACCAGCCCAGCTCACAGACAGAGGGAGACAGTGGGCTTAATGACTCCCAGATCCCTAGCACTAGTAGACTAGCAGGGAAGAAAAGAGGTAGAAAGGCAGCTGAAGGGACTCTGAGGTCAGTAGAAGGCAGAGAGAGCGCTGGCTGAGGGGACAATGAGTCCGGAGAGCAGAGCAGCTCTACTGGGAGACGGGTCACTAAGCACTGGAGTGTGGTTACTGCCATCACAGTTAATGAGGGCTCCTCCGGATCTAAGAGCGATGGAGAGGGAGGATTCACTGACTCCTCTCTCACCTCGGGGTCATCGGCAAGCCAGCAATCAAAGGGGGGATGAAGTCTGCAGAGTATCAGACAGTATTTAGAGAAAACAAAGGACAAGAGAGAGGCTGTAGTGGAGGATTATTTCCCTGATACTGAGTTGTCAGCTCTGTGAAATATCTAATGAAGAAAGGCTCAAGCACTGAGAGCTTCAGTGATCAGCAGAGATGGAGATTGAAGAAAGTATTAAAATGAAGAACATATTAAGTAAACACAGGCATGGTCCCCATAAAGTCATGTAAAAAGAGCTGGAGTATTTGATTTTATTGAACAAAAAAACCATAAACGTTACATTTTTACAAGAAACTCATAGTGGCAATGAAAATCAAACTGTTTGGCTTAAAGAATGGCAATGTTGTTTTAAGTCACAGGTCCTCTGAGTGCAGGAGTAGCAGTTTGATTCTCTGAGGATTTTAAACCTCTTTCCCTTACCGTCGATGAGGCAGTTAAAGGACGCCTGCTCATAATACGGGCAATAGTTGAGCAGAAGACACTTTTTTATAAATATTTACGCCGACGGTAGGGAAAGAGCAGCGTTTTTACAGATATATTAGACAATGCCCTGGCAGACTAGCAGCCAGACGAATATATTTTCCTAGGTGAAGATTTTAACTGCACTGAAAGGGACAAGATAGATAGGAATCACACTTAGCCCCAAGTGCAGTTTGCCAGAGAGCTGCATAAGATTTTAGAAAAGTGGGAACTAGACAATGTTTGGAAAAATAACAACACGACTAAAAGGCAGTAAAAGGTCACCGGTAATGCCTTCTCCTTGGCCTTTTAGCATTTTTAAATCCTGTTTTTATCACACCTACATCTGACCACTGCCTGGTAGTCTCCGGGGTTTTAATCCCCTCTTTAAAGACCTGTAGTGCCTATTGGCATTTTAACAATGGGGCCGCAGTGTGGAGTAGTGGTTAGGGCTCTGGACTCTTGACCGGAGGGTTGTGGGTTCAATCCCCAGTGGGGGACACTGCTGTTGTACCCTTGAGCTAGATTGCTCCAATAATAACCCAACTGTATAAATGGGTAATTGTATGTAAAAATAATGTGTTATCTGTAAAATGTGAAATAATGTATAATGTGATATGTTGTAACAATTGTAAGTCGTCCTGGATAAGGGCGTCTGCTAAGAAATTAATAATAATAATAATAATAACACACTTTTAACCAGTGACACTCATTTTAACTGGTGAAGCTCATTTTAAGACATGTTTTAGTTTCTTCTGGCAGAGCTGGAGGGCACAGAAGAGCTCTTTTAGTTCCCTGAGGCAGTGGTGGGATGTTGGGAAGCTGCAGATCTGCCAGTCCTGTCTGCAGTACACTGTGAGTGTCATTAAGAGCATCAACGAGTCAATGAGAGTGCTAGAGACGGACATCCTGGAGCTCCAACGAGATCTGGAGTCCAATCCAAATCGCAGGCTGGTTGAGGACCTCAAGAGTAAAAGTGTCACTGTTGACCTGTTGGACACAAAGGTACAGGGGGCGCTAACGAGATTGAGGTTCCAGAGTGTATCGCAGGTGAACGCCCCCACACACTACTTCTTCAGTCTGGAGAAAAAACAGGGCCAGAGCAAACTGTCTGCACATGGCGACGGGGCGTGATCTGCGAGAGCCGGGGGAGATCCACAGGAGGGCTGTGGAGTTTCACACACAGCTCTTCTCCACAGAAACGGGGGGGCAAGACAGCCGACATGCAGAGGCTCCTTCAAGGTCTGCCACAGGTCCCTGAAGAGGAGAGGGGTGACCTGGAGGAGCTCTCCACAGCCCTACAAGGACTGAATAACGGCAAGTCCTACGGCATTGTCGGCCTCCCAGTGAAGTTCTGTAAGACCTTCTGGGCTCTGCTGGGGGAGGACCTGCGGTCCATATTTAAGGAGAGTCTGATGCAGTGAGAGCTGCCGCTCAGTTTCAAAAGGTGTGAAATTAAAACTGGAAATTAAGACCTGTCCCCCTGCTGTGTGCTGATTACAGACTGCTGTCTAACGCTCTGGCCAACACACTGAGGGAAGACATGGGGCGTGTAGTACACTCTGACCAGATGTACTGCTTGCCCAACAGGGCACTCTTCGTCAATGTCTTTTTAATTTGGGATATTTTGGCAGGCTCCAGGATATTTGGCATAGACACTGGGCTGATTTCACTAGACCAGGAAAAGGCTTTTGACAGGGTTGAGCACCAGTTATTGTGGAGGACCATGCGGGACGAGACTTTATGAAAAAAAACTGTGTTAAAATGGGAATGGGATTTTGGGGTGCCAAGAACATAGACATGTCTTTGTTTTTGCTGTACTGATTAATTGAAAATAAAGTGTGAGTATGAGTATGAGAGACCGCTACCTCAGCGTCTATAGCTGTACCTATTATAGTTTTTCTACTGGTCTCTATATATAGTCACACTATAATAATTATAACTGTGTTTTTTATTTTATTTTTTTTAAATGATGGAACCTTAAAACATGCTAAACACTTTGATTTCATCCCCTTCAATGTTTACATTGTGTACTTAAGCAACAACATATCTCGAATCAATACAGTTCATGATGGTCTGAATATTTTTTTCAGTAGAAATCATAAATAATATGAGTGAAAATGGAGACTGCAGTCAGTTTTAGTTCAAGTTAATAAAAAAGAACACGTTGTCTTTTTTGTTAAATAATCCAGTAGATGGCAATGTGTGCACTTACTGGAAACGTGATAAGTACTGAAAATATATAAAGAATCAAATGTTAAAATTGTAACAGTAAATACTAATATAGGGAAATAAATAATAGATAAAAGATATAGAAATACAATAAAAAATAAATAATAATACATTTTTTTCAACACAGCTTTTTTCCTTTCATTAGAATTGTAGTGATTCAAAATGGGTTATTTTTGTTAAAATTCTGATGCCACATTTGAATATAAACATCAACATCTCTTTTCTACTCTCACCTGAAGAAGAGACCTTTGAGGTCTTGAAAGCTTGTGATTAATTATTGTTTAGTTAGTCCAATAAAAGGTATCACATCTCCTTCTCTTTGTCAATCATCTCTAGACTGATACGGCTACCATTTCATCTATCAACGATGAGCTTTATACAAAACTGTAAACAATGCAATTAACACAATGTGAGTGTGGTGGCTCTTAACACAAGGCGCTGTGTGGCGAGAACTGCGTTTTCATTTATATCTGTTTGTAGTGGAACTATTTTCTACTCAAATGTAATGGCATAATCATGCTGCTATAATAATAATCCACAAGAGGGCAGTATTGCCACATGTTAAGCTGTTTAAGTGTTTTTGTTATTTTTTATACACTGTTAAACTTCTAGAAATGGTGTATTCTGGTCTTTATCATATTAATTCGTTGTTAATGTTCCCTAAATACTTGTATTCAACGTGGTTTCTTGAATTATGTTATATTAAGTGCACGGTCTAATACTTTTTTCCTGCGATTGTATATGATTTACATGGATTATTTGTGTGGCCCATATACATCTACTGTCGACAACAAATACTGTGAGTTCGGATTGCATTTGACACACACACACACACACACAATACAAATAATTACATGCAGAAAAACACAGCGGAAAAACATGTTTGTTTTTTTATAAAACTAAAACAAGGCTATATGAATGAAGTGGTGACGTAAATTTAATAATTATAATGATAGTAAAAAAAAAGAGAATATATAAGTATGAGTAAGTATAAGTATCCATAATTTATTTTTGTGGTTGAGGAATCAAATCGTCATAAAGAAGTGTCGGAGCGTACCAGTACTGGCGCGCTGTTTTCTCGGCTAGCAGTTTTCACAGTGACAATAGGTTTATTTGTTTCAGAGGCACCGGAAATCCAGATACTTGTTGCTATAGTGACGGGACAGCGTTCAAAGTATGTGAGAGAAGAGAATTTCTTCTCCTGTGTTTGTTTGGACTAAACATTGTGCAACCAACGTAGTTGCTAACTCGTTCCTGACTGAAAAATAACTTTTATTAGAGTGTCGTGAATACTCGTGCAACGTTCTAGGACAGCGACGTGAAGTGTGGGTGCCGTGTTTAATCTACAAGCTAGGCAGCTGCAAACACAACACTGAGGAACTGCCAGGACGGGACGATACATCTCACAAAATGGCGTTGAACCTCGAAGATTATTTCCGAACTGTCTATGAAGACAAGTTGCTTGTGTAAGTTTAGTTTGTTTTGCCGGTATTGTGCGTGTATTAATATTCTGTTCATTTACCACTTTATATCGACGTACCAGTAGTCTGCTATTTAAATACAAGTATAGTTCATGTTTACATTTTTTTATATGTTGGATTTTTTGGTAAAAATGCCAACAATAATTATTTTTTGTTTCTGTCCTGTCCAGTAAGATGCCGGAGAGGGAGGACGAGTATCTGACGCCAGCAACACAACTCCTGGAGAAGAGGAGGGAGATGAGCGAGGTTGAGCAGGCACTGGCAGCACAGAAAGAGGTACAGCGAGGGAGAAAGAGAGAGAAACTCAGGGAGAGATAGAAGCAGCAGGCACTGGCAGCAGAGGAGAGAGGTAGGGAGGAGAGAGAGAGGGGGTGAGAGGGAGAGCAGACCCTGGGAGCCAGAAAGAGATAGGGAGGAGTGCAGGAAAGTGAGGCAGCACTGGGCTTGGAAGAGAGGTAGATAGAGAGGGGAGCAGACCATTTATTGTCATTAAGCATTTAATGAACTAGCAGCAGTAGAGGTAGCTTAATGACGAGTATCTGAAACCACAGTGTTAATAGTCGTGGGTACATGGGTGTGTGAGTGATGATGAGCTGAAATGTGAAGCTCTCTGGGGTGAGCTGTACTGTGTGAGTTAGCTGTGCTAAGTGAGTTGTGTGTGAGTGAGTGAGCTGTGCTGTGTGTGTGAGTGAGTGAGGGGGCTGTGCTGTGTGTGTGTGTGAGTGAGCTGTGCTGTGTGTGTGTGTGTGTGTGTGAGTGAGCTGTGCTGTGTGTGTGTGAGTGTGCTGTGCTGTGTGAGTGAGTGAGCTGTGCTGTGTGAGTGAGTGAGCTGTGTGTGTGAGTGAGCTGTGCTGTGTGAGTGAACTGTGCTGTGTGAGTGAGCTGTGCTGTGTGTGTGTGTGAGTGAGTGAGCTGTGCTGTGTGAGTGAGTGAGCTGTGCTGTGTGAGTGTGTGAGCTGTGCTGTGTGAGTGAGTAGCCTAAGCTGTGCTGAGTGAGTGAGCTGTGCTGTGTGAGTAAGCTGTGCTGTGTGAGTGAGCTGTGCTGTGCTGTGTGAGTGAGCTGTGCTGAGTGAGCTGTGAGTGAGCTGTGCTGTGTGAGTGAGTGAGCTGTGCTGTGTGTGTGTGCTGTGTGAGTGAGTGAGCTGTGCTGTGTGAGTGAGTGAGCTGTGCTGTGTATGCTGTGTGAGTGAGTGAGCTGTGCTGTGTTAGTGTGTGAGCTGTGCTGTGTGAGTGAGTAAGCTGTGCTGTGTGAGTGAGTGAGCTATGCTGTGTGTGTGAGCTGTGTGAGTGAGTGAGCTGTGTGAGTGAGTGTGTCGCTCTTGTTGCAGGAGTTCCAGATGAAGATGGAGAGCCTGCAGCAGCGCAGAGAGGAGCTGGAGAGGAAGGAGGAGCAGCTCAAGGAGTCCCTGCTGAAATTCAACAAGTTCCTCAAAGTAAGGACACAGCAATAACACAAGGGTGGGCAGAGTTTGTGGTCAGTTTTACTAGTCAGACCGGTCTGTACTAAATACGTTTGTGTTCCTGAAAATATAGTCAAGTATTTGCAGTTTAATAAGAATTGCTTTCATACCTCAAATCCATTACCTGTCCATGCACAATGAATGGGAGGGGTATTTATTATTAAGCTGGCGCTCTTGAATGGTTGTCTAGGAGAATGACTTGAAGCGCAGCCGCGCTGTGAAGAAGGCGTGTGATGCGAGGGAGATGGCGCGGCAGAAGGACAGGGATATGGAGAGGCTGGGAGAGGAGATAGCTGTCCTGGAGGCTAAAAAGGAGCGCCTGCAGAGGAAAGTGGAGAAGAACGCCATCTTCTGGAAGTACCTGGAGAAAGTGTCCAAAAAATCAGAAAAGGTAAAACACTGTCCAGGACAATTCCTGTTTCCTGTGGAAATTCAGTGCTGAAAGGTAAGGACGGTAGCTAGAGCTAGACAAGGTTCCCTTTCAACGTAACTGCTTTATTTTCATCCATTTTTAAATACACACACTCTCATTTAGTTTTCTAATCATAGTGCTCGGAGTTGGGACCTACATTTGTGCAGTCAAAACATTTTAATATTACTTATAGAATAGCACTTCAGCAGGAGTTTAAAAAAAAGAATGGAACCACTGTGGGTGTAACAGGGAGTGTTGTGTGATGCACTGCTGTTACAGATTGTCATCCCGTCAGTGAGCTCAGAGGAGGTTAAAAACTTTAAAACCATGAATGCCGACGAACCCGGCCTGTTGCATGCCCTGGACTTACTAAAATTGCAACGAAAACTTTCTAGGGGCATTCAAAACCATAGCAGCTTGCGTTTCACCATGAATTAGGAAAAGGCCACACACCTTGATCCTTTTCTCCACTTAGCAGTGGATATCTCTATGCTAAGCTATTTACTAAAAGGGCCCATACTCGATTTTTTTATATATATTCGGCCACAGCAACAATGACCACAATACCATATGCACAAAATAAGGCTTCTCTGTTTCTCTCATTTACTTTTTTTTATAGACAAAGAGAAGGAGATGTGATCCCTTTTATTGGACTAACTAAACAAAAATTAATCACAAGCTTTCCAGACCTCAAAGGTCTCTTCTTCAGGTGAAAGTAGGAAAGAGAGATTGATGTTTCCTTTTTTTTTTTTAATTAAGTTTTGGGAGTTTCACTTAACTTGATTTGAAAACATAATAACAATATAACACAAGTGATATAAATAGCTAATTTACAAAGCAATACACAGAACAATCTCCAAAATCACTCTTCCCGAGCACCTCTTCTGAGCCAGAAAAGTTGACCTCCGCCTGTACTCTGAGATGTACCAGCGCATGCCCAATGAAGCGTTGTGTAAGCTGTATGACCTCCATGTAGAAACACTCTTTTCTGTGTGCCAAACATGGTCTATATTCTGTGTGCCAAACATGGTCTATATGCTGTGTTAGTGGTCACGGTATGTATTACCAATACATAATAAACAGTGATTAAAGTGGTGTGGTATGAGCTGGTATGCATACTGGTAAAAAAAGAAAAAAGATGGTATGTCGGGGGGGAGATAATAATAATTGAAAATTATACTACTGCGGCAAGACTTCCTACTCGCACCTCTTTTTCCACAAAAAAGCCTTTGTGTTTCTGCGCGAGTATGCTTACCTTTTTAAAATGCATTTTACATTGATCTTTTACATGAAATGTTTGATTGTAATGTAATTTAATATTTAATTTCTATGGACCTTTTTATGACGCATAATCTAAAAGCTTTTCACAATAACACTTTGTATACTTTATATATAGATAAAAAGTCAATTGATAAAGTTAAATAATAAAATATCATGATGATATTAGTGCCCCCCCCCCCCAAAAAAAAAGCTTAGGACAGGAAAGGCCCTTTTCTAATAGTAGAGCAGCTTCCGAGTCTAAATCGGATGAATGATTACCCCAATTAAAATGTAAAATAAACAGTATAATTGCATATTTTTTTCTTTTTTATTTAGTTTGTAAATACCTGGAGTTAGCCATACTTTATCATGGCTTTGCGCATCGATGGGCGGGTGTGCTGCAGGTTGTGAAATATTTCCCAAGGCCAGTATGTACATTTTGTAGCCAGGTGAAGGGAGATGTAGAGAAGCAATAGAACAATTCAGTGTAGGAGCAACAGAACCCAGAAGCACTCAGAATGACTGAAGCAAACACCAGCCAATAGGCAGGAAGATGTAAAACACATTGAAATGATGATTTGAATCTACTTCATAACAGGTGTGAGATTGAGCAGGTTGCATTGTAATTATTAATTACACTCCAGTAATGCGTACACACACTTTCCTGCAGCTCCAGGAGATCCGTGAGATGATTGGCCGCTTTGACACGCTGATCTCCACTCGGGAGCAGCTGCTGCGCAAAGCCAGTGACAACCAGGAGAAGCTGGAGAGCCAGCGGCTGGAACTGCATCACTTCACCGAGGACAAGAGCACCCAGGTCCTGTATTACAACAACGAGCTGGCCGTCCTGCAGGGGTGTCTGGACCAGGCCTGCTCCAAAGCTGTCAAATGGGTGAGCCTCAGGCACACTGAGCAATGCTGTCACCATGGAGAGTGTAGAGCTGTAATGGGTGAGCCTCAGACATACTGAGCAATGCTGTCACCGTGGAGAGTGGAGAGCTGCAATGGGTGAGCCTCAGACACACTGAGCAACGCTGTCACCATGGAGAGTATAGAGCTGTAACAGGTGAGCCTCAGACACACTGAGCAATGCTGTCACCATGGAGAGTGTAGAGCTGTAATTCAAGCAAGTAGTTGGCACCAGCATTCCTGTCACAGTTTCACATTGCACTGGTTAGGAATGTTAGATTCCTAAACCGTCATACTTTAACATATTGGGAATCTTTGTAACCAGTATAAAAAGCCACCATGAGTGCTGTTACTTTTTCACAATGCACTACAACACTCATCTGGATGTTTACATTATTTACAAGTATATGGAAAAGACTAAATAATCTTACACTTCACATATCCTGCTGCTTAAACACTACAGCCGACCACTTTAACAGGCAAATCTCTGACATGGTCAATGGTTCAACTTTGAGAACTGTTAACATCCTAAGCACTGATAGAGAAATGGAATGGTATTCCTCCAGTTCAACATTTAGCAATAATGTTAGCCTATTGGAATAAAAGATTACTGACTCTCCCAAAATGGTTTGGCATCACTTCTTTTTTCAGCCCATGAAAATTAGTTTTTAACGTGGTTAACCCATTATTAAACCTACTTAGCTTTTTTTCCATGGCATTATCAACTTGAGGAAAAAAAACATTATCCAGGCTCACTGTCCACTGTGAAGGAACTCTCCACCAAGTAACCAGGATGATCCTCCATCGCTTAACTTACAAGTCAGTCAGTTTTTGATGGGTGATTTTTAAAATGAAAACCAATGGTGCAAGTTTGATAATGTAATGTGTAAACAAAACCCAGGAGTAGCTGAGAAAACAGAAAACCACAACCCATAGAGTAGCAGTAGAATCTGGTGCCTTGAAAATACTGTGAAGGAATAATCTTATACCCTGAAGAGTTTGCAATTGAAGATTCCTTTTTCTCTCTCAGGAATCAAAGTGGAACCACATCCAGAACACAGCAGCCAAGAAGACTCTCCTTCTGGGGCAGATAAAGATGGCCTCTCTGAACCTATTGCAGCTGGTGAACAAGCAGGCAGGAGAGCAGGAGGCCGAGATCCCCATCGAGGACACCGATGGACAGCTCGACAGGGTCAGGGCAGAGATAGCGTCGTCCTTCCTCCTTCCTAAAACACTCAGGATTCAGTGCAGAGCTAGCTTCCTCCTTCCTCAAACACACTCAGGATTCAGTGCAGAGCTAGCTTCCTCAGACACTCAGGATTCAGTGCCGAGCTAGCTTCCTCCTTCCTCAGACACACTCAGGATTCAGTGCAGAGCTAGCTTCCTCTTTCCTGACACACTCAGGATTCAGTGCAGAGCTAGCTTCCTCCTTCCTCAGACACACTCAGGATTCAGTGCCGAGCTAGCTTCCTCAGACACACTCAGGATTCAGTGCAGAGCTAGCTTCCTCAGACACTCAGGATTCAGTGCAGCTAGCTTCCTCAGACACTCAGGATTCAGTGCAGAGCTAGCTTCCTCAGACACTCAGGATTCAGTGCAGAGCTAGCTTCTTCAGACACTCAGGATTCAGTGCAGAGCTTGCTTCCTCCTTCCTCAGACACACAGGATTCAGTGCAGAGCTAGCTTCCTCCTTCCTCAGACACACTCAGGATTCAGTGCAGAGCTAGCTTCCTCAGACACACTCAGGATTCAGTGTCGAGCTAGCTTCCTCAGACACTCAGGATTCAGTGCAGAGCTTGCTTCCTCCTTCCTCAGAATCACACATGATTCAGTGCAGAGCTAGCTTCCTCAGACACTCAGGTTACAGTGCAGAGCTAGCTTCCTCACTCAGGATTCAGTGCAGAGCTAGCTTCCTCCTTCCTCAGACACATTCAGGATTCAGTGCAGAGCTAGCTTCCTCCTTCCTCAGACACTCAGGATTCAGTGCAGAGCTAGCTTCCTCCTTCCTCAGACACACTCAGGATTCAGTGCAGAGCTAGCTTCCTCAGACACTCAGGATTCAGTGCCGAGCTAGCTTCCTCCTTCCTCAGACACACTCAGGATTCAGTGCAGAGCTAGCTTCCTCAGACACTCAGGATTCAGTGCCGAGCTAGCTTCCTCCTTCCTCAGACACACTCAGGATTCAGTGCAGAGCTAAATTCCTCAGACACTCAGGATTCAGTGCAGAGCTAAATTCCTCAGACACTCAGGATTCAGTGCAGAGCTAAATTCCTCAGACACTCAGGATTCAGTGCAGAGCTAAATTCCTCAGACACTCAGGATTCAGTGCAGAGCTAAATTCCTCAGACACTCAGGATTCAGTGCAGAGCTAGCTTCCTCCTTCCTCAGACACACTCAGGATTCAGTGCAGAGCTAGCTTCCTCCTTCCTCCGACACTCTCAGGATTCAGTGCAGAGCTGAGGGACAGGGAGGGAGGCAGTGTGGTCCAGTGGTTTAACAAATGGAAGTTCTACACTCTTCCATTATAAATGGAACACTTATATTATCTTACCTGGTTTTATTGGTAGATTCAGATGTTCATCTTGGACCAGACAGATATCCTCCGTGATCTGAAGAGGATGGACGCCAATCCCACCTCAAACACACAGTCAAACAACCAGTAGAAGGTAGGAACTGGACACATTGGAATTTCCAAACGCAGAAGTATTTTCCTGCTCTTAAAGTACTGGACCCCAGATTGGATTGTGTTCTTTCTACACTATTTTAACTGCCTAGAATATGCAGCCACGCACATTCAGTCCCTTTGGTGACTTTAATTTAGATATTTTTTTTATTTCTCTATTGGCCTCTTGTGGCACTAAGTCTTTTTCAGACTACGTTAGTTTGAACTCTTATCATATTTCAAAACGTTCATTAAAATTACAACACTGATATCTATTTAAAAGGAGTTTTTCTTTGTTCCAGATAACAATTTAAGAACACACAAGAGAATGCGATCCCCGTATCAGCTTCACCCTGGAGAGAAACCAGACAATTAGACAGACACACTGCTACCACTCTACTAGATATGGATAGTTTTCAAATAGAAAAATGAAAGCACTGCACATCTGCACTACCATTTCATAGGCTGCATTTTCCTATAAAAAAAGAAACATTGGGAAACATGTTTAAGCCACTAATGAACCGGAGGGCAAGGTATAAACAAGTAACGATGGTTAAAGAAAAAAAAGGACAGTATTTCACAGCATAGAGCAATTAAAACCAGTGCAGCAGTTGTCAATATTTTTTTTAGCTCTGCTGGAGCACTGCAGCCCTATGAAAATGTCAGCGAAGGGTGACTACATGACTTCATTGTCGCTGACCTTGGCGCCCACTAGATCACGGCATTTAATTGTGAAAGACTGGTTTCACAGACCCCGATTTGCACAAGTCTTGTACTACTTTTTCTAAGCTAGAACTCGGTAGTGCAAGAGTAGTGATAATTGGGGTCAGCGAAACTAGGCGGAAATAAATTGTTTGCAGTTTTAAATAGAGCAATCAGTGTCAGAATGTCTTCCAAGAACCTCAGCAGGATTCTTGCAACAGAGGGGGTTTAATTACTGTGCCAATGCCATCATGTTCCAATTCACAGCTTATCAAGTACTTGGGGGAAGGATCTTTCTATTTATCCACTTGCGTTCTATTTGGCTACACTTACAGCTGCTTTGTGTTCTGGGGAGCAACTGCAGCCAGTCTTGTGGTCCAGTAGTGTGTGCCTGGCTTTACCATAAAGTATATGGTCAACACTTCGGTCCTGTAAATCATGACATTCCAGACACATTTTTGCTGTGTGTAGCTATGATCTCAACAGGTATAAACTGCTAGTCTTAAAAGATGAAGGGTGGCAGACTCCATTTGCTGGTAACAGAAAGCTGCCCACAGCACTCTCCAAAGTGGCACCCTTGTTACAAATCATCTTTGCACTAAAATGTGGATTTATTTGTAAAAGAAAACAAAGCTGTTGTAAAGGATCTTTATTTATTCATTGAAGTAGAGCACATTGTTTCTGGGCGTTTCTACCCCATTGGGGCAACACAAATACAGCGTGAAAGCAAAGAGCACCATTGTTCTATAATGTTAACGCAAATCTATCATTAACAAAGATGATACTAGTCTTGTTATTGTCATATGTTTTTGCCAGTTTAGGGAGACTGACCACAGTCTGGCTGCAATTTAATGTCAATGAAGCACAGGTTTTATAAACATAAATACCAAATACTGTTCTGAGTTTGTAAAGAATTTAAATCCTCAAAAACTTTAACCCTTGAATTCCCTAATTAAATGCCTATGCAATACATTTGTGTTCTAATTAAATTAAACGGTTTGAACAGGTTATTTTTACAAGTGTTTGTCCAAAAACTGTTATGTTTAGAATTCCAAACTAGGATATAAAACCATGATCCCATTGGTTGCTATATGAACAAAAATGCAGTTTGTTTTTAGAATCCTGGTGGCTTTCAGGAATAACATTGGGAATCAAAGGGTTAAAAGGGATGAATTCAAGCTAAGAGCAGACTGTGTTTAGAGGCGTGTCCGTGCACCACCAAGGTTAAGGCTGAGTGGAGGGTCAGTTATTAAATCTACAAAAGGTGCCTTTCCACCCCCCCATTGAGTCCAGACAGGTCCCGACCCCTCTCCTTTGCAATGGCGCATCAGTGAGCAGCTCCCCTTCCCCTCACAGCCTCTTGCGCAGCTTGCCCTTCTTGACGGCACCCCTCCCGAAGCCGGACCTCTTCATCTCGTGCAGGCGCGACTGGTTCTTGCCCCGGAGCTTCTGGAGGCCCCCGCTCTGCAGGAACTGCTGCTTCTGCTTCTTCTTGCGCTGCTTCAGAATCTGATCGTGGCTCTTCAGCTCTGGACGGGACTTCTGCACCGGGGCCCGTCTCGGAGGGGTGGGGGCTCCTCTGCCGCCTCTCCTCCCTGCCGAACAGAGAGAAACAATACAGCAATGTGCCACAGCAGACTGGAGATATGTCCTTGTAGTGTAGCAGAATTCACTGAAAGAAATACATCACAGAGACTCCCATGCAAGGTTACATGTTTACTTTGCATAACCTGTGTACACGACAGCCCCCGTTTTAATGATCTAAACAGTGGCTGTATTTAGATACGCTGCTGTGCGATCCACTGAACATTCCTGTGGCTGGTTTCACAGATCTCCACTTAGGCTACCTCACCACTCTGGGTCTAAAAAGCATGGTCTGTACTGCATTTAGTCTTTATTTTTTGCATTATAAAACTGTCTGCCTCAAACATGAACGTTCAGCATTGTCGAATGATTGCAAACATTAAAAGGTAATGGAAACTGTAAAAAATATCAGTAATAATAATTAGAAGGTACATGCTCTTTAAATAAATGCAGACTAAAGATTATTTTAAAGATTAATATGTAATCAATCCCACAGGTAATAAGCATCCACCACCTTCTTTTATAAAAGATGCAGTCTATAAATTGTATTTTCTATAGCAGCAGCAGATGCATTTACTGTACCTCCTCTACCTCCTCTTCCTCCTCCCGCTGTCCTGGCCCGGCTGCCACCTCCCTCTCCTCCTGATTCGTTGTCAGACACTCCGTCCTCCACCTTGTATTTCTTCTTCCACTCCTCGTAGCTGTGGGGTGAATGGTCAAGGAAGTGCATACAACAAGACAGGCTGATCACAGAAACCTTTAGTAGCTAAACTACCATTGTAACCACATGGTGCATTAAAACAAAACGCTAACACTCTATACAAGGACAGGCAGCTCTGGTCGTCGAGGGCCAATTCAAACCAAGAGGTCTTTACTCTGGATACGAGGTTCACTATAAACCTCTAAACACCCCAAGCTTAAACACAAGTGCAATACATGAAGCTTGCAGGTGCACCCACCTAGCTATTGGTCCATCCTTCAGGGGATCCCCACCACAAGCAGACGGGGCAAAGAAGGCAGCAGTGACAATGGAAACTGCTCTACGATTTCAAGAGCCAGAAGTTTTTTTTGTTTCAGAGGGACAAGAATTAAACTGACCAGTTTGTCTTTTTACCTTGTTTGAAAAATGCTTTGAGATCTAGATTTCTTGAGGTTGCAGGCTGTACTGGAACACTGTCGTCCCTAACCATGCTGGATTCAGTAAGCCAACATACCTTTGCTCTTTAGACGATGGGCTAGGAGAGTTACAAGAAACTCATTACTTTACCTTTGCTGTATACCCTGCAATATAACGCATACGCTGGGGGATACAACTAAATGAAAGTGACAAAGATTAACCCTTTGCAGTCAATTTATTAAATGCGCGTCAGGCACGCCAGGTCTAATTAATTTTCACACGCGCGGTTAATTTTAGACGCGCTGTTTAAAAGTATTTTTTTTCAGTGTCAAACGGGTTTAAATGGCCCTGCATATCAACAAAGCACTCACTAGGAATCTCCAGCCCCGCCCCACCCTTTCGTTCGCTATAGCTTTCACCTATGTAAGAAATAAATAATAATAATAATAATAATAATAATAAGTCGTACATACCGATCAATCATCTCCTGATCACTCGTTTTATCACCAAACTCCTCAATAATTCGATCCAAGTCATTATTTTATTACTATAACATCTCAAAAAAGCTCTGCAAATGTCCGTGTTCTCTGTGCGGGGACTCACTATCAGCCAGCTTGTTTACTTATGACCGCCCCGTTATCTGATACCAGGGCCATGTATGACTATTCATGAGATACGCCTTTTTTTTTTTCGACTTGTCTCGGCTCCTGTCGTTCCCACTCGGCCACTGAATGGTTTTCTCGACTTTTTCCGGAGAAAAAACGACTAAAACCCATTTTTTGCGTTTCTATAATGATGTCGGACAGGGTCCGACAATGGACCTGATAGGAATAATTGCAATTACTCTACAACCGCAAAGGGTTGAGTCTCTGTCCTGCAGCACATGTACAAGACTGTCCAGTGACAGCGCTGGCCAGCAGCAGCTCGAGAGGATACAAGTTTTTCTTGAAGGATTTGCCGACAAGCTGCCCGCTCTCTATCCTCACGGTCTTCTTCTTGTCCCCCTTCCCCGTCTCCCTCACAAAGCGCTTCTTCTTGCGGTCCCTGGAGGAGGTTGAAGACAACACAGCCAGTAAACTCACATGCTTAGCAGAGATTGGGGTGCAACATGAATGCGGCTGCAAGACCGCTACCTTTACACAGCCTAGTGGACAACTATTGCTACTAAACATATAACTAAACTTAGATTGTGTAATTCAAATAGTCTTAATGCAGCACTCCACTTTTTTTTTTTTTTTTTTTTTTTTTTTTAAATCAGTGTCTTCAGGCTGCTGATCCGAGTCACACAGCGGTTCTTACCATTTCATCATGTGCTTGTGCTGGTTCATCTTGTCCCCTTCGTCCCCCATGAGGTCCAGGACTGCCCCCGATGCCTGCTGCTCGAATGTGCTGCCTTCTCCTTGCATACTGAGCCTGGGGAGAAGAGAGAGAGGGAGGCAGGGTTAGAGTACATTCCTAACCTCAACACTAAACTGCATCGCATCCTTTTTAATTTAGGGCTATTTGAGTACCGGTACATTTAATTATGTATTTACACACACACTCCAGATCATCTCTTGCTTTTAAATTTTGGTTCGATTTTTTTCGTCGCTAAATCTAAATCTATCTAGTTATTTTAAAATCTGATTGTTAATTGCCTTTTCCCCATCTAGGAGTAAAGCTAGGAGTAAACCCTGTACTGTGCCCGTGTTACTGTATATGTACCAGGCTGGGGTTCCAGGGCCACACCAGAGTGTAAAAGCATGTTTCCAGATCTCACTTACCCTCTCTCCGAGTCGAAGTCCTTGGGTCGGTATGGGATGTAAAACTCTTCATCGCGCCCTGCCTCCTTGGCTCTCTTGTTGGGAGTGTCCGTTTCACTCTGTGGCTTCTTCCTCTTGCCACCAAGCACTTCTGAAAACACATTCTGCAGCAAAAAAAAAACAACAAAAAAAAACAACAATATTTAATAGTGAAGGCAGTAGTCCTATTCGCTGGTCAGCAGCAGCAATCAACAGTGCTGGAGTTTAGAAGGTGTGGGTCAGGACAGCAGCAATGAAGAGGCTATTCTGTAGTGCCGATATAGTACAGAGCACTGTCTTGTAATGCAAGGTCGATAGAGCTTGGGTTTGCTCAGGTTTCTAAAGGCGACTTTAGTTCCTGTATGCCAACAACGTACAAGGTAACCCTTTCTATATTAAGCTATCCTGGAAGAAACAGACTTTCCTTGATCACAGTAATGTTAGGGAAGAATACACTTCTAAAACCCTGGCTCAGCCACTGACTCATTGTGTGACCCTGAGCAAGTCACTTGTGCTCCTTGTGCTCCGTCTTTCGGGTGAGACGTAATTGTAAGTGACTCTGCAGCTGATGCACAGTTCAAACACCCGAGTCTCTGTAAGTCTCCTTGGATAAAGGCTTCTGCTAAATAAACAAATAATAATACTTTTTTTTTTAACCCTTTGCGGTCGTATGTCGGACCTGGTCCGACATTGCAATTTTCCCTCTCCGGTCCAAAGTCGGACCCTGTCCGACATCATCAAAAAGACGCAAAAAACAGGTCTCTTGTCGTTTTTTCTCCAGGAAAAAGCCGAGAAAACCATTCAATGGCCGAGTGAGATTGATAGGAGCTGAGAGAAGTCGAAAAAAAGGGGCGTAGCTCATGAATACAGATAGCCCCAACATCACATAGATAACACAGACATAAACAAACAAGATAGCTGCTTTTTTTAGATGTTATAGTAATAAAATAATAACTTGGATCACATTACTGAGGAGTTTGGTGATAAAACGAGTGATCAGGAAATGATTTATCGGTATGCACTACTATCAAGAGGTATGTGAAAAAAACAGCGAACGAGGGCTGGGGCGGGGCTGGAGATGCAGTACTGAGTGTCCTGTTGATATGCAGTGCCTTTTAAACCTGTTTTACTGTGAAAAAAAATACTTTTAAACAGCATGTCTAAAATAAACTGCGTGTGTGAAAATGAATTGGACCTGACGTGCCTGACATGCACTGAATAAATGGACCGTAAAGGGTTAAAACCTTGGCCCTGGTCATACAGCAGTACTCTTCAAAGCTGTGGCTGTGGTTTCTGAAGGGTACCTGGATGCTCTCCTCGTCTGACTCTGCCCGTGGCAGGCTGGCAGCAGGCTGGCCCAGCAGGCTCTCCGCTGCCTTGTCCTTGCGGGATTTCTGGAACTTGTCGACCAGCCGCACGTCTCTACTCCTCTTTGCTCGCATCACCTCACCCGCTGTGGTCTTATTGGTCGCATTGATCTCGAAAATCGTCTGGTCAAGAAAGATGGAGAAACAGTTACACAATAAAATAATAAACAGAAGGAAAACACTACTCTACACAATAAAATAATAAACAAGGAAAACGCTGCTCTACAGAATAAAATAATAAACAAGGAAAACGCTGCTCTACACAATAAAATAATAAACAAGGAAAACGCTGCTCTACACAATAAAATAATAAACAAGGAAAACGCTGCTCTACAGAATAAAATAATAAACAAGGAAAACGCTGCTCTACAGAATAAAATAATAAACAAGGAAAACGCTGCTCTACAGAATAAAATAATAAACAAGGAAAACGCTGCTCTACAGAATAAAATAATAAACAAGGAAAACGCTGCTCTACAGAATAAAATAATAAACAAGGAAAACGCTGCTCTACAGAATAAAATAATAAACAAGGAAAACGCTGCTCTACAGAATAAAATAATAAACAAGGAAAACGCTGCTCTACAGAATAAAATAATAAACAAGGAAAACGCTGCTCTACAGAATAAAATAATAAACAAGGAAAACGCTGCTCTACAGAATAAAATAATAAACAAGGAAAACGCTGCTCTACACAATAAAATAATAAACAAGGAAAACGCTGCTCTACACAATAAAATAATAAACAAGGAAAACGCTGCTCTACACAATAAAATAATAAACAAGGAAAACACTACACAATAAAATAATAAACAAGGAAAACGCTGCTCTACACAATAAAATAATAAACAGAAGGAAAACGCTGCTCTACAGAATAAAATAATAAACAAGGAAAACGCTGCTCTACACAATAAAATAATAAACAAGGAAAACGCTGCTCTACAGAATAAAATAATAAACAAGGAAAACGCTGCTCTACACAATAAAATAATAAACAAGGAAAACGCTGCTCTACAGAATAAAATAATAAACAAGGAAAACGCTGCTCTACACAATAAAATAATAAACAAGGAAAACGCTGCTCTACACAATAAAATAATAAACAAGGAAAACGCTGCTCTACAGAATAAAATAATAAACAAGGAAAACGCTGCTCTACAGAATAAAATAATAAACAAGGAAAACGCTGCTCTACAGAATAAAATAATAAACAAGGAAAACGCTGCTCTACAGAATAAAATAATAAACAAGGAAAACGCTGCTCTACACAATAAAATAATAAACAAGGAAAACGCTGCTCTACACAATAAAATAATAAACAGAAGGAAAACGCTGCTCTACAGAATAAAATAATAAACAAGGAAAACGCTGCTCTACAGAATAAAATAATAAACAAGGAAAACGCTGCTCTACACAATAAAATAATAAACAAGGAAAACGCTGCTCTACAGAATAAAATAATAAACAAGGAAAACGCTGCTCTACACAATAAAATAATAAACAAGGAAAACGCTGCTCTACACAATAAAATAATAAACAAGGAAAACACTACACAATAAAATAATAAACAAGGAAAACGCTGCTCTACAGAATAAAATAATAAACAAGGAAAACACTGCTCTACACAATAAAATAATAAACAAGGAAAACACTGCTCTACACAATAAAATAATAAACAAGGAAAACGCTGCTCTACACAATAAAATAATAAACAGAAGGAAAACGCTGCTCTACAGAATAAAATAATAAACAAGGAAAACACTACACAATAAAATAATAAACAAGGAAAACGCTGCTCTACACAATAAAATAATAAACAAGGAAAACGCTGCTCTACACAATAAAATAATAAACAAGGAAAACGCTGCTCTACACAATAAAATAATAAACAAGGAAAACGCTGCTCTACACAATAAAATAATAAACAGAAGGAAAACGCTGCTCTACAGAATAAAATAATAAACAAGGAAAACACTACACAATAAAATAATAAACAAGGAAAACACTGCTCTACACAATAAAATAATAAACAAGGAAAACGCTGCTCTACACAATAAAATAATAAACAAGGAAAACGCTGCTCTACACAATAAAATAATAAACAAGGAAAACGCTGCTCTACAGAATAAAATAATAAACAAGGAAAACACTACACAATAAAATAATAAACAAGGAAAACGCTGCTCTACACAATAAAATAATAAACAGAAGGAAAACGCTGCTCTACAGAATAAAATAATAAACAAGGAAAACGCTGCTCTACACAATAAAATAATAAACAAGGAAAACGCTGCTCTACAGAATAAAATAATAAACAAGGAAAACGCTGCTCTACAGAATAAAATAATAAACAAGGAAAACGCTGCTCTACACAATAAAATAATAAACAGAAGGAAAACGCTGCTCTACAGAATAAAATAATAAACAAGGAAAACGCTGCTCTACACAATAAAATAATAAACAAGGAAAACGCTGCTCTACAGAATAAAATAATAAACAAGGAAAACGCTGCTCTACACAATAAAATAATAAACAAGGAAAACACTGCTCTACACAATAAAATAATAAACAAGGAAAACACTACACAATAAAATAATAAACAAGGAAAACGCTGCTCTACACAATAAAATAATAAACAGAAGGAAAACGCTGCTCTACAGAATAAAATAATAAACAAGGAAAACGCTGCTCTACAGAATAAAATAATAAACAAGGAAAACGCTGCTCTACAGAATAAAATAATAAAGAAGGAAAACGCTGCTCTACAGAATAAAATAATAAAGAAGGAAAACGCTGCTCTACAGAATAAAATAATAAACAAGGAAAACGCTGCTCTACACAATAAAATAATAAACAAGGAAAACGCTGCTCTACAGAATAAAATAATAAACAAGGAAAACGCTGCTCTACAGAATAAAATAATAAACAAGGAAAACGCTGCTCTACAGAATAAAATAATAAACAAGGAAAACGCTGCTCTACACAATAAAATAATAAACAGAAGGAAAACGCTGCTCTACAGAATAAAATAATAAACAAGGAAAACGCTGCTCTACACAATAAAATAATAAACAAGGAAAACGCTGCTCTACACAATAAAATAATAAACAAGGAAAACACTACACAATAAAATAATAAACAAGGAAAACGCTGCTCTACAGAATAAAATAATAAACAAGGAAAACACTGCTCTACACAATAAAATAATAAACAAGGAAAACACTACACAATAAAATAATAAACAAGGAAAACGCTGCTCTACACAATAAAATAATAAACAGAAGGAAAACGCTGCTCTACAGAATAAAATAATAAACAAGGAAAACGCTGCTCTACAGAATAAAATAATAAACAAGGAAAACGCTGCTCTACAGAATAAAATAATAAAGAAGGAAAACGCTGCTCTACAGAATAAAATAATAAACAAGGAAAACGCTGCTCTACAGAATAAAATAATAAACAAGGAAAACGCTGCTCTACACAATAAAATAATAAACAAGGAAAACGCTGCTCTACACAATAAAATAATAAACAAGGAAAACGCTGCTCTACAGAATAAAATAATAAACAAGGAAAACGCTGCTCTACAGAATAAAATAATAAACAAGGAAAACGCTGCTCTACAGAATAAAATAATAAACAAGGAAAACGCTGCTCTACACAATAAAATAATAAACAAGGAAAACGCTGCTCTACAGAATAAAATAATAAACAAGGAAAACGCTGCTCTACACAATAAAATAATAAACAAGGAAAACGCTGCTCTACAGAATAAAATAATAAACAAGGAAAACGCTGCTCTACAGAATAAAATAATAAACAAGGAAAACGCTGCTCAAAACAGAACAGTGGAAGCTCCTTGCACTGTGATGGTCGGTGTATATCATTTTAAAGGCATTCAATGCTAAAGCATTTTTAATTTTAAAAAGTCGTAGTAAAATAGTGGCATTTCTGTGGCATATTCCTCGGTAATAACCTCTATTGACTGGGGAATCTAATTATTACCTCGAAACACGCCACAGCAATGCCATTTATTTACACATGAGAACCTGTGGAACTTACTGCTCTGGATTTATATTGCTTGATGCTGTCAACCACCTTCAGTCTCTCCAACTCCACATTTTCTAGCACAGAACCTGAAAAAAAAAGAACCTTAAGAAAATGCACACAGCACACCCAGGCTGTTCAACAGTGCCCTCTAGTGGCACAGTGACCTACTTCTGTCTCCTAGGTATGAAAGGTATGAAAGTTTACTAATGTTTTGCTTGCTTTTGTTTTATGCACGTTTCAACTTTCCTTGGATATACTGTTTCTGTTTGGCCGTTTGGATGTTCGGGTTATACAATTTTAATGTTCAATCATCCCTTTCTTTAGTGGGGATAATTTTTGGTACACCAGGTAAAAAGCACAGTTTTTAAAGATAAACAAAGCTTGCAATAAGAATACTGGAATGGCTGGATGCTCTGGAGTTATTTTAATTATTTCAATGTTCAAAACGGCCAAAAGAAACTAAACAATACATCTGAGAAAAGTTGAATCATGCTCAAAACAAAAGGCAAGCAAAACATTAGTAACTTTCATGCCTGTCAATATCAAGTTAAACACGAAAGAAACAGAGAGCAAATACTCGACAGCTTCTCAATGTTAGTTTAATTTCGATAGGAACAGTGAAAGAGACTGACCGAGGAGGGGGTGGACTGCGAGGCTGGAGAAGTCTGTCTCCTTGACTCTCTTGACTGACTCAGGCGAGGGGTTGGGCCGGGACTTGAGGTACTGCATGTAGGCGTTGTCAGAGATGCGGCGCATGTTCTGCAGGTCCAGCGAGTTCTCATGAGCCGTTACCAGCATAGCCTCCTCATCGTCCAGGATACTCTGCGGAACTCGCCCACACACGCCGTCCTCATCTACACACGGAGAGGGAGAAGCATGAGACATGTGTCAGTGGAGCCCCCATCACACTGTCCTCATCTACACAGGGCGAGAGGGGGGGCATGAGACGGGCTCCACTGACACACAGCACGCTGTCATCTACACACAGGGAGAGAGGGGGAGCATGAGACGGGGGCTCCACTGACACACAGCACGCTGTCATCTACACACAGGGAGAGAGGGGGAGCATGAGACTGGGGCTCCACTGACACACAGCACGCTGTCATCTACACACAGGGAGAGAGGGGGAGCATGAGACGGGGGCTCCACTGACACACAGCACGCTGTCATCTACACACAGGGAGAGAGGGGGAGCATGAGACGGGGGCTCCACTGACACACAGCACGCTGTCATCTACACACAGGGAGAGAGGGGGAGCATGAGACGGGGGCTCCACTGACACACAGCACGCTGTCATCTACACACAGGGAGAGAGGGGGAGCATGAGACGGGGGCTCCACTGACACACAGCACGCTGTCATCTACACACAGGGAGAGAGGGGGAGCATGAGACGGGGGCTCCACTGACACACAGCACGCTGTCATCTACACACAGGGAGAAAGGGGGAGCATGGGACGGGCTCCACTGACACACAGCACGCTGTCATCTACACACAGGGAGAGAGGGGGAGCATGAGACGGGTTCCACTGACACACGGCATATTGGCGATACAGCTGCCTAAACTGGAGCTAGGATTATACAGTGCCCTTGTTGTTTCTCCTTTTAACTTGTACCTGAAATATCCAAGGCAGTGAGCGATAATTTACAATTCTACAATTTACTGAGCGAGCACTGTAAATTTATTACTGAGATAACGACAATCATTTTATTTATATCAATTTATATGTTTGATTGTTTCTGGAAATTATGTCATACTTTGTAAGTGAAATTCAAGCTGCACACTTGTTTGTATTCAAAAACAAAAAATAGCATCATCTCACAACACAAAATGTGATTATCTAAAATAAAGTATATTAAGTGTAACTGGGATTGTGCGTGTTGCCAGAGGAGGTAGGATTTTTGCTTGTCTGCTACATGTGTAAATGTAGATCTTGCTGTACGAGTCATACCTGGCTGGCTGTGCCTGGGCCCTGCAAGCTGCAGGGGGCGTCCTAGGAAGAGGTGCAGGTCAAACACGAAGGCGATCTCATCTGGAGCCACCAGGCTGTAAGCTGTACCACTCCTCCCTGCTCTTGCCACACGACCTACACACACACACACACACACACACACACGCAAAGGGACTGGTTAGATGAGAACAGTGTGCTTCAAACAGACTGAGCTTCTTACCAGGTTTACCACAATGAGCCCTCTTCACACTATTTATTTAAGCAAAGAGTTTCATGAATACCATCAGACCCTGATTAGCACTAATGTTGGATTGCCTTATCCCTAGTATCCTCATCATAGTGTATCCAGATCAAACAGCTCAGATTTGAATTAATGACTATTGTGTCCACAGAAAACAAGACACTGAGTGAGCATGCTCGGTTTACACTAGAATAATAAGAAATTCTCTCTTCTGCCTAATGCTCCCAACTAAAAGCTGAGAAATGTACTTCCAGTTGATTAACCCTTTGCGGTCCTATGTCGGACCTGGTCCGACATTGCAATTATTCCTATCCTGTCCGACATCATCAAAAAGACGGGTTTCTAGTCGTTTTTTCTCCGGAAAAAGCCGAGAAAACCATTCAATGGCCGAGTGGGAGCGACAGGAGCCGAGACAAGCCGAAAAAAAAAAGGGCGTCTCATGAATAGTCATACTTGCCCCTGGCATCAGATAACGGTGGCCATAAGGAAACAAGCTGGCTGCTACTGCATCAGTGCTCAAAGAATATCACAGACATTTGCAGTGCTTTTTTGAGATGTTATAGTAATAAAATAATGACTTGGATTGCATTATTGAGGCGTTTGGTGATAAAACGAGTGATCAGGAGATGATTGATGTACGACTATTATTATTATTATTATTATTATTATTTATTTATTAGCATATGTGAAAGCTATAGCGAACGAAAGGGTGGGGCGGGGCTGGAGATGCCTAGTGAGTGCTTTGTTGATATGCAGGGCCTTTTAAACCTGTTTGACTGTGTAAAAAAATTATTTTAAACATTGCTCCTAAAATTAACTGCACGTGTGAAAATAAATTGGACCTGACGCGCCTGACATGCACTTAATAAATGGACTGCAAAGGGTTAATGAAGTGTTAACAAGCATATCAAAACAATTCAGGTTATTTTTAAATATATTTCCGCGGGGACACTGGATACAGCATTGGTAAAGTATTTTATAAAAACAGCAGGGGGGGTAAGGATTCACAATGTAAACTACAAGAAGTGAGAATTCTCTATGAACAGATCTGAATGCAAACAGGAAACTCTCCTCACCGACTCTGTGCAGGAAGAGCTTGGCCTTGGAGGGGAAGTTGTAGTTGATGACGTTGTCCAGCATGGGGATATCTATCCCGCGAGCTGCCACGTCCGTCACGATCATCACCATCGCCTTCCTGTGCACAAACTTCCCAATGTTGATTTTCCTGGCCGTCTGGTCCAGAGCGCTGTAGATGTACGCGCAGTCCATCCCCTCCAACATCAACAACTGCAACAAACCAGAGGCTCACTCAGCAAACCCAGCGCAACTGCATTCACACAAACACAGAGACTCACCCAGCACAACTGCATTCACACAAACCCAGAGACTCATCCAGCAAACCCAGCGGAACTGCATTCACACAAACCCAGACTCACTCAGCAAACCCAGCGCAACTGCATTCACACAAACCCAGCAAACCCAGCGCAACTGCATTCACACAAACCCAGAGACTCACCCAGCAAACCCAGCGCAACTGCATTCACACAAACCCAGAGACTCACCCAGCAAACCCAGCGGAACTGCATTCACACAAACCCAGAGACTCACCCAGCAAACCCAGCGGAACTGCATTCACACAAACCCAGAGACTCACCCAGCAAACCCAGCGGAACTGCATTCACACAAACCCAGAGACTCACCCAGCAAACCAAGCGGAACTGCATTCACACAAACCCAGAGACTCACTCCGCAAACCCAGCGGAACTGCATTCACACAAACCCAGAGACTCACTCATTGCAACTGCATTCACACAAACCCAGAGACTCACTCCGCAAACCCAGCGGAACTGCATTCACACAAACCCAGAGACTCACTCATTGCAACTGCATTCACACAAACCCAGAGACTCACTCCGCAAACCCAGCGGAACTGCATTCACACAAACCCAGAGACTCACTCATTGCAACTGCATTCACACAAACCCAGAGACTCGCTCATTGCAACTGCATTCACACAAACCCAGACTCACTCAGCAATCCCAGCGGAACTGCATTCACACAAACCCAGAGACTCACTCAGCGCAACTGCATTCACACAAACCCAGAGACTCACCCAGCAAACCCAGCAGAACTGCATTCACACAAACCCAGAGACTCACCCAGCAAACCCAGCGGAACTGCATTCACACAAACCCAGAGACTCACCCAGCAAACCCAGCGGAACTGCATTCACACAAACCCAGACTCACTCAGCAAACCCAGCGGAACTGCATTCACACAAACCCAGAGACTCACCCAGCAAACCCAGCGGAACTGCATTCACACAAACCCAGAGACTCACCCAGCAAACCCAGCTGGGTGTATGATACAAGCTAATTTTCACCCACTCATTGTCACATGTGGGTAGCTGCCCTAACCTCTGCTGGTGTGGATATCAGCTTGTATCGCACAGCATCCTACACGGTATTCCATATACAACCTCTTGTGTTTTGTTGCTTCCCTGATTCTTGGTAGAACATGGATGGATCAATCCACAGCAGCAATTAGCGGAATTTAAAGCAAGCATCATACAAATGATATGGTCTTATTGGTCGTTTTGCGTATGGGACAGACTTTTCCCCTGGAACTTGACTGGCTCTGGAGACTCTCCTGTTTCCTCATTTTATACAGGCTTGTGATACAGAGCAGTGCCAGTCCCAGCCCGACCCTGCTGGTCAGCCTCACCTCCTTCAGGTACTCCACATGGTGCCTGGTAGCTACGAACACCACTGTCTGCTCCTGCGGCTTTATCACGTTCCTCAGCAAGTGCAGCAGCAGAGCCGGCTTATCATCCACCCGCAGATGGAAAAACGCAAGCTGGAGAGAAAACACAGTGCACCCAGAAACAGAACACACAGTGCATCAGGGAGAGAAAACACTGACAAACATTTCTACTATATGTGCAAAAAACAAAACAGACTGTCAGAAAATCACTGGGTACGGAGAGGGTTAGGATTGTTCTTAAACTATTTTACAAGCAAATTCTAATAGTGTGCCACATAAGACATCAAAATATGAAAAGCAAATGAAATCCATCACCATCAATTCCAGTATCATATCAGTTTTTATTTTATTAGTGGTTGTATCAAATGTAATTGGTCTAAAATAAAAAAGGTTTTTTAAATGTGTGCTATGAGTTACGACACCTACCTTCAGCTGGTCGTTCAGTTTGGTGTCCACATCCAGTCGAATTAAAACTGGCTCTGTTAAACCTGGGAGAGGACAGGACCACAGAATAGATACAGTTCATGAAACTAGAGAAAGGTTTAACAGGAAAGTTGCATGGATATCACACTTCATTGAAAACGATCCCAGACACGGCATTGTGCAGTATGATGAGGTCCCTGTTCCTGTGGCTGCGGGTTCTTACCTGCGCGGGCGAACTCAACCAGCAGCTTGGGCAGAGTGGCGGAGAACAGCACGGTCTGACGGTTCTCTGGCAGTCGCTGGATAACGCCCTGGAGCTGCTCTGCGAAGCCCATCTCAAACAGCCTGCAGAGTCACAGCACACACTGACAAGCACATCCCACTTCTGTTTCAATCTGCTGTAAGACAGACCTGTCATCACAAGCCTGTGCTCTGCAGGATCATGCTTTTCAACCTGCATCGAGAATCACTTCCTAACCATTCAAATTGTATCCCTTCTCTCAGTCCGTAAACCACATTTTATAACAATACATTATGATTTTTTGTAATTGTATGTTTATGTATTTTATCAATTCTCTCTAAAAAATGTAATACCAATTTTACAAAATTTGAAATCAGGAAAATATTTGCAGTAATCTTTTAGTGCCAAGGCCATATAGATCAATGTCATCTTCATTTTTAACAGTATTTATAGAAGTGCTTTGGGACACTGCTTCTAGAGAAAAGGAATAGCTGCAATGGACAAGAAAGTGAAGCCCAATTACCGGTCAGCTTCATCAAACACCACCAACTCCAATCTTACCTGTCAGCTTCATCAAACACCACATACTCCACACTGTGCAGCTTCATCAAACACCACCAACTCCAACCTTACCTGTCAGCTTCATCAAACACCACATACTCCACACTGTGCAGCTTCAGGTTCATCTCAACGACCACGTGCATCAGACGACCCGGCGTGCCAATGATTCTAGAACGAAGAGGAGGGAGAGAGAGACCAATCAAAATGAGACACTACAGGACACTGTGAAGCAAGAAAATGTTCTGGAAAGGTTCTGCTTAAAAGATAAAGTAAAATGTCTTCCATTGTACATATACAGGATTATGTAAGAACATCTGGGTGTTCTTCCCTGGTTCTATGGGTCCGCTGCCAGGTTTGAATGAAGCTTTGAACAGTAAAAACAGATCTTATGTGCCCGCTACTCTGACTCCTCTGAAATCTAATCACCTTTCTTTCCTGGGCAGGTTTCATGTCCTGTGTGATTCTGTACAATTTGTTTCATGCTTTGTGGGAGTTTAGTGATAAAGGTCAGATTATTTTTGATTTGAGACATCCTATTGATACAATCACCCAGATACCACATAGGGCAGCAGTGTGGAGTAGTGGTTAGGGCTCTGGACTCTTGACCGGAGGGTCGTGGGTTCAATCCCAGGTGGGGGACACTGCTGCTGTACCCTTGAGCGAGGTACTTTACCTAGATTGCTCCAGTAAAAACCCAACTGTATAAATGGGTAACTGTATGTAAAAATAATGTGATATCTTTTAACAATTTTAAGTCGCCCTGGATAAGGGCGTCTGCTAAGAAATAAATAATAACAATAATAACAATAATAATAATAATAATAATAACTTGTGAACGAGTGGCCTCTGAAAACCCTAGTAACTAAGGAAAGCAAAAGATGAGAAATCCAATACCAGTAGAAACACATGTAGGAAGGTGGGGTAACAGGTATAAAACAGCAGAACAATCTGATAGGAAGACAGATACAGACACAGGTAAAACAGCAAGGAGAGATGAATATATAAAAAACAAGCAAGTTACACACAGCAATAAGATATTACACTCACATATCAGGGTTCTCGTGCAAGGCAGCAAACTGGTCATCCATTCTGAGAACAGAAATAAATACAGATTACACTGTGCACAGAACAAGGTCAAGCAGCATCTGAGGAACAGGATCACAGATTACACTGTGCACAGAACAAGGTCAAACAGCATCCGAGGAACAGGATCACAGATTACACTGTGCACAGAACAAGGTCAAACAGCATCCTAGGAACGGGATCACAGATTACACTGTGCACAGAACAAGGTTAAACAGCATCCGAGGAACAGGATCACAGATTACACTGTGCACAGAACAAGGTTAAACAGCATCCGAGGAACAGGATCACAGATTACACTGTGCACAGAACAAGGTCAAACAGCATCCGAGGAACGGGATCATAGATTACACTGTGCACAGAACAAGGTCAAACAGCATCCGAGGAAAGGAATGCACTCAGTGTTGTACTTCACTCTGTTTAATATTGCCATAAGGGCCACATGTGCTTTGCTCAACAAAATACAAAAAATATGAATACAAATCACATACATGTAAAAACCTTATGTGAATGTGTTGAGCCCAGGAAGGCAGAAGATCCCATACAAATCAGAAACCTCTCCTACCTGTCTCCTCCAAGAATCAGTGCAGTCTTGAAGCCACAAAACTTGCCAAGCTGAAATAAAAATAAATGTGTTAAACAGTGTAACAAGCAATTGGTATGCCGTGTATTAACAGACTCAGGAAATGCCAAATTAGAGCCATGAGTATCATGAAAAAGCTCCTGAAGAAAGTATACATTTGACACGGCTGGACAGCAAGATTCTGCCAACACTGGAAACTCACAATAGCCCTGCACCCAGTCCAGGGTTTCACAACTGCCCTTGTTTCGGTGCAGTATATTATTGAAATGACCAGGTGTCTTGTGTTTAAATCAGACCCCTGGTAAATCTGCTCTGAACTGATCGCACTTCTTATCACAGCATGACTAAGTCACACCTGAGTCTGTAGGTGTACCAACAGATGTTCATGAAGATAGAAGTGGGGTGTGATGGAGTATACTGATCATCCAGGAACTTAAGAGCTTTAGGACCCTGGGGGACATGACGGTTGGAAGGGAAATTCTGGCTTCAGGTTGAGGGCAGGTGAAGGTTTGGCAGAGCTGGTTAAATAGATTCATGTCTAGATGTTAGCTCTGCCAATCATCTCTGACATGTCCTGTGCTGTTTTGCATTGTGTTATCAGAACCGGAGGTCATTTAAAAAGGTCTAAATATCTGATGGGTGTAAAAGGTCTTAGCCTTCCCCCAGTTCGTATAGGACAAAGTTAAGGAGAACTTTGAAATATCACAGAGTGGGGAAGAACTTACTTAATATCAAACTCATGGCTCCTGATCATTTACAAAATATACTTAATTGAACCCCAGGACTTGGTGGAGGGCTGCTGTGTGTTTTAATAGTTCTGAACCCCAGGACTGGGTGGAGGGCTGCTGTGTGTTTCAATAATTCTGAACCCCAGGACTGGGTGGAGGAAGGGCTGGTGTGTGTTTCAAGCCCTGTTGAAGAACGTGTTTTGTGAGTTTGATGATGGTTGCTGTGGTGGTTACCTCCTTGGTGAACTTCATGGTCTGCAGTGCCAGCTCGCGGGTGGGTGACAGGATGAGAGCACGGGCCCCTGTTTGGGCGCTGGGAGCTTTCAGTCTCTCGAACATGGGGATGAGGAACGCAGCTGTCTTCCCACTTCCTGTGCGGGCCATCGCCACCACGTCCTTACCATCTAGGATCAGCGGGATGGTCTGGGGGAGCCGGGATTGGGAAGAGTTTAGAAACAGGGTCAGAGGTCGTACCGGGACAAATATTTCAATATTAGAACAAACAATGCCTGCAGTGTGCAAAATGACCATGTTTGTATTTGTTTATATAATACAAGTTATAAATAATGGGTCATTTGATGGGGTAGCAGGTTTACTCTACTCCTGAGAGATGTTTTACTGCTATACAGTATGAACTAAAACAAACACAAGAATATCTGTTTAAATTTTGAATGAATAGTCAAACATGAAATCGTCCCAGCACTGATTACTAGAGGTGCAACTAAAGTCATGATGCACTATATATGATGATGTGCCAGTAATCATGTGATTTGTACAGCAACAATAGGCCACGTTACATGAGTGTTTGCTTTTCTCAAGACATCTGTTTCTCATAAAATAAACGTGGACATGGTGCCTTTTTGTGTTTACATGTAAAGACTAATTTCCCTTTGGAACGCCTACTTTTCCCTGAATGCTATGCAAATGAAGGAGAGGGGAAAGGGGGTCAGATTTAAATTAGCCATGCTGACTGCCCACTTAGATCCTCATGCTGTTAACCGTGAAAGTCGCACAAACACAGTTTACATGAGCAGAGAACAGTTTCACGAGAAAGAATCCACGTGTCATTGTGTTTGACGTAAATGGATAGTAAAGATCTGATTTGCTGATGGGTAGTGCTTGCTTTTTTAATACTTTGTTTTAGTGTTGTCGCCCACACTGCTTTTCACGCATCATCTGAACCACCTGAATTCACAAGCCCATTTACTAATAGTTTTAAACAGAAACTTGGTAAATACAATCTGTATGATACTTTACAAACACATTTAGATTAATGTATGATTAGCATTATGCAAAGTTCTAGGGAAGACAGAGAAAAAAGTGGGGTTATCTGCAACAAACTGATAAGGGAAATACTGCAAACAAAAAATTAACTTCCCTGCTCCCATCTATGGACCACGGTAACTTTCGTATTCCCATGTGACTTTTATAGCAGCTTTAGGAAAGGACTTGAACGAGCTAATTAACATTTCCATGAGAAACTCGTGTTTCCATGTGTAAGTGGGGGTTGACCTCACAAGCTTTTCCTGGAATCTCACAAGAAATGGAGACTTTCAAGGTAAAATACTGAGACGGTTTTTTGGGACACTTTCCTGATCTTTCCCTGCCAAGTTTCTCGTGTATTGTCGATTCACATGAAATAATCACACATGTAAACTGGCCAATGAGTGTGATGGTCTTCTTTGTATGATGCACAGCAAAGTGATTGATGGACTGATTCATGAGATCAACGAGATATAATTCAAGAACCATTTGGTGGACTAAATAGCTGTATGCTTTTGATACTGCCCAGCTATACACACCCTTAATGATTCGTTTTCCCCTAATACTTACCCTCCTCTGAATTGGTGTTGGGACTTTATATCCCTTCTTCATCACCCCTTTGTAAACCGGATAACCCAACCCTGCAAAGAGAGAACCGAAAGGGCAATCAACAACACAACAGACTTTCCAAAGAAGCACGTAGTCAAGAGATTTGATCTCCAGTTTTTCATTGTTAAATTTCGGCTGGCTTGGAGTCGACCATTGCTTGACACCCTTGCCAATCTCAATTCTCAACTAAATATGAACTGTTAGAAAGATGTCCTGTAATAACAGAAGCTCAAGGAGCCTTGGATTTGAGCATGGCATCATGAACTGGACATGTTGCCAACATATCATTAATTTGACAATTAATGAATGTGTTGGTTTAAACTGCACAGTTTATTTTACAATTGACACCTTGACAATTCAAAGTGTTTTAGACTGCGATAGCCCTGGCCACCCCATCCAGTTATTAATCCAGTAAGAGTGCTGTTCTTACCCATGGACTGGAAGCCTCCTGACTTCTTCTTCTTCTTGTTCTGCGCCCGAACGAGCTCCCTGGTGTCCGGCTCCACGTCCGACAGGCAGTCTGCTGTGGGGAAGCCAGGGACCGTCCTGCCAGCCTGCAGGGACAACACAGCACGCTCCTTAGTGATCATTGCCAACTGCGGCCATGCAAAGCAAGTAGATGAGTTCTGAAACCAATCTTACAACAACAGGTCCATTCTCTTCAGAAAGATGAACCAGAAGGGATGGTCTGATTTGGATATCAATTGTGTCGACTGAACCTGATTCCTACTAACTTCCAAGGAACACAGAAGCTACAGTGCAGAGACCAGGTTAATGTTGTCTACAAGGTAATAGATGCACATACCACAATATAGTATTCTAGTGTTTGACTCTATTAGGTTTGGGGTATACAGGTTACATTTATTAAAAAAAAAAACACGATATGTTATGTTGTATTGGCAACTGTGAATATAGATGGTGTTAATTATTATTAACTGGACATTTTTTTTTTTTTTGAGAGTACAGGTAGGACTACTCCAATACTCGACTAGTTAGTCTGTCGTGATTCTACGTGCGTTTGTGTTTTGTTAATTATTATTATTATTCACCGTCTTTCTGACACCTGTAGGCTAAGTCTCAGAGCGCTGGTTACTAGCTAAAAAAAAACTGTACTGTCTGTAATTAACACAATATAAATCATTTTAATTAAGTTAAAAAAAAAAAAAAAAAAACTAAACTACAGTACAGTAAATGTCATGTTGTAATCTTAGATGATTCACCAAATATTACTAATAAATATTTTAATCGTGTCAGTTTCTCGATCACAGGGGTCTGTCAGGTTTTTTGTCAGATCTCATGACAGGTACCTTTCTGGAATCGTCTTCATCGCTGACCTCAGCCGCCAACTCGAACTCCCCACCGTCCGAATCCACATCGAGGTCCCGTTTCGGATGCCGTCTCTTTTTAGTAAACCTCTTCTTCCTTTGAGCCATTTTACCCCGATTTATTCTGAGCCGTGTAAGGGAGCGAGGATGTCAATTCACCAGGCGCCGAAAAAATAAAATATTTCGACAAAAACGCGCTATAATATTTCTATTTACAAACTTCTGAGTTTACACGTACAACTCATGCAGGACGCAGCCATGTTAGAACACACGTGGGCAAGACACTTTCTTCAGCGTGTACTATTGCTAGACGAATACACAACATGAAGAGGGAGAGTGTTTTCTTTTTTTGCTTTGTTCTTATGGTGCCTTTACAGTTGATATAAATAAAACATTTGCCTTATACATTTGTTTTATTTAAGTACTGTACTATATTTGTAAAATGAAACACTGGCTTATTTTCAACAAAAGTATCATGAGTATGCGTATTAAGTAATTACCCACCCCTATTCCGAGTTACGAAGTTCTAGGCTCCCACTTGGAATCTACTAACACCAGGATAGGGGAATTTTACGATTTTTTTTTTTTTTTAATGTATCAAAGTATTATCCTGCAATAAATTTATACAAAACCATTACATTTTTATAAAAAAATAATTAATTAAGATTATGTTAATAAATAGTATTTATTTTAGCAATGACTTAAATCTCTCCACCCCTCCTCAGAAAGTGTAATCCTCCGGATGTTTTGCATTGCTGTTTTATCGTCATGGTCTTGAGTCCTGGTTGCTGCGCGTAATATTGTTAAGTGACGGTATTGACAAACATAAAGTCTGCAAATATAATGCGGAAATCAGGATGTCGCCCCACAGACGCAATGGGTTGTAATTAAGGTAAGCAGTGTGACAACAATTAACAGTGTAAACTACACATTTTCATTTTCCATTAGTACAATTATGAATATTTAACATAAGAAAATAAGGAAGAAGGCCATTCGGCCCATCTTGCTCGTTTGGTTGTATGTGTTTGGTAAAATACAATTAGGAAAATAACATTAATTGTGGCACACAGCACATACAGAGACGTCTTTCTTTAGCTTTGAAATAAAGAATGGGGTCCAGACGATTACAGAAGCAGTGATAATATCTCCTTGCGTGGCACCAGTGCTTGTTGCATAGACACGGTATCGACTGCAATATTATTATTGTTATTTATTTCTTAGCAGACGCCCTTGTCCAGGGTGACTTACAATTGTTACAAGATATCACATTATTTTTTACACATTATTTATACATACAATTACCCGTTTATATTGTTGTTGTTTTTTTTTTTACTGGAGCAATCTAGATAAAGTACCTTGCTCAAGGGTACAGCAGCAGTGTCCCCCACCTGGGATTGAACCCACGACCCTCCGGTCAAGAGTCCAGAGCCCTAACCACTACTCCACATTGCTGCCCAATAGCGCTGGTCAGCTGTCTTAGGTTTTTTGTACTGTGCACCAACAAGTGATTGGTGTGAAGTTTTTTTTTTTTGTTTGTTTGTTTTTTAATGCAAAGTCACTTAATGTAGCATTCTGACGGCAAGTAATTGTTGTCCACACGGTTAAATTATCGTTTGAGGCTGGTGCATGTTCTGTGTGTAACAGCAAGTGTTTCCAGCAGGAAGGTTACAGGGTACTGACTGCTCTTTTCCATACAATTTGGAGACTTTTATGGAACATACACGTTAAATTTGCACTCCTCTAAAATAAAACTAATTTATGTTGCAAAGGCTAGTATTTAAAAATGAGAAACAAACAAGGCTCATTATAGAGTGGAGGAAACACCTTGAAAACCTGGAGCATCAGATAGTTCAGAGAAGCAAGGGTTTAACAGCTTGCTTAAGTGCATATACCACATTCCCTTGTGGTGTTTGTGTGTAATCAAAGCCCTTTGAAAATAATTAGTGTGGTTTGTTTTCCAGGCAGTCTCTGCAGTCACTGAGTCTGGGACGTCCCGTGAAAGCGGTGCCAGGGTCCCAGATGTCTGTGGAGTTGGCAGTGACCGGCGTGCAGGCCTTCCGCGCCCCATCCAGGGAAGGGGGGGGGCTGCAGAGGGGATGTTCTAGGAGGAGTGCTGTTCAGTGGTGCCAGGAGAGATGGAGCATCACAGCATCCAACCAGGCCAGAGGTCTCCACGACGCCCCTTTCAAAGAGCTCCCCGATCAGCAGAGCTAGCCTCAGAAAGAAGAACAAGTACAGGTGGGTCCCGCTGCGGCTTCTACATGCACACTTCAGGATTCTCACATTATTATCATCAGTGTTGTGGTTGTATTAAAATAGACAGACTGGTGAGGAAAATTTCTGAGCAATGAGTTCATGTCCTCATAGCTCTTTCATTGTTTTCATCACGCCTCTTGATTAAGATTTGCAGCCTGTAACACTTATTGTGCTGCAGTTCAAATATGGATTGCATCTAAACCACTGGAGTGAAATTGACAAACTGCTTAGAAAGCAATTGGGTAGAAAGCTGCAGAAATGCATTTCAAATGTGCGCATGCCATATACCAAACTAAAGTTTAAAAAAGAAAAAAGTGCACCAGTGATACTGTTAGAAGATATAACTAAATGGATTTTTAAATCTTTTTAAATCTTTTTTTTTTCTGTTTGAACAACAGGAGCTAACAAAACAATTGTGAGAAAATCCTAATAAGAATTGTAGTCAGCGGATCTCGCATGTTCCTGTGTAAAAGACACACACATTATTTATTTGTTTTTTTAATGGTGTTTTTAATGGCAGGGTCCGGTCATCCAGCCTGAGCAAGCCCACCTGGAGACCCAAGACCACGGGCTCCATCAAGACTAAACCCCCCTGGAGGTATTAAAGTGACCAGTTAACCAAGGAGAAGCACTGGAGCAGCAAGAATTAACATGAAAGAGCTGTGCATGGTTTGTGATAGGGAGTGCTTAGTGAACATACAGGAAGGAATCTATCTTGCAGGGCTGTGTTGAACCTGAAGGCTTTTCCCGAATGATAAAGGTGATTTGGACTAGTCGTTCTCCCTCCTAGGGATAGTAAAGGGCCCTTGTAAATGGTGCATGTATATGTCCTATTGCATGATTTGGATGAAGGTTGAGGTGAGATATACACTATGGTTAATGTGTATATGGCACCTTGAGATGAGTTTTGCACTAAATGTGTTCCTGTGTGTGTGTGTGTGCGTGTGCCTGTGGGTGTGTTGGAGTGTGTGTCTTTGTATAATGAAAAGGGACCACAAACAGATATGGACAGAAAAGATTTGTTTTTATTTTAGTTTAGTTTTTTTGCTGGATTTCTTGTAGCTACTGGGAGGGGAGAGGTGTACAAGCACTTATATGAAGTGAAGTGTCCAGAACACTAGTTATTGCTACTGAACCTCAATGTAGAAGTAATCTACTAAAACAGTTTTAAGTATCCTTTACCGATTGTAAATATTAGTGGGTCCTCCCTTAGCGTTGATTCCTATTCCTGGCACTGCCTGCGTGTTGGCATGGAGGCAGTGTGGACACATCACTGTCTTACTCTGTCTTTGTCATGGTGTGTAACGGATTGAGTACAAGCCATTTGCTACTACTGTCTTCTTGGCCCCCTTGTAAATGAGATGCAAATCTCAAGTTTTGCAGTATTAATTACCACAGTAATTTGATTTGTTTTTCATTGTGCAGATAATCAAATCCCCAATTCTCTCCCTGTTCATAAAATCAATTGAATTTGATTAATAATGTACTTCTTTCATACAAGTGATGTTGGTATTTGTATAACTGTTTGTATAAATTAATTAGGAGATGTGATACTTTTTATTGGACTAACTAAACAGTAATTAATCATAAGCTTTCAAGACCTCAAAGGTCTCTTCTTCAGGTAAAAGCTTTCCTACTTTCACCTGAAGAGACTTTTGAGCAGCGCTCCAGATAAGATTTTGGGTCTGGGAGTAATTTACCCTCTAATTTTAACACTCAGGGATTAAAGTGGATTTTCAGGGGTAAAATGCAACATTACCTTGATGTCATGAGTAATCTTGATAAATACTGTACAATCATTAATGGTAATGGGGTAGGCATTAAAAAAGAGCCTTCCATTTTAACTGCAGTGTTACTTTGAACTACTGTACAGCCATGCGTGTGTTCTACAAGATTCTTTATCGGCTCAGCAAATTTTTTTCGAGGTATCACACTGACTCTACCAATTAATTGCGTTACTTATATTTTAACATTAAATTCTTAAACTCAGTGAACATGTTAACTTCAATATCAAGCCATACAGGTAAATACAATAAGGACATTCATTAATAAGTTATACAAGTGTTACTTTTATATTATAAGCGCCTTTTTTTTAGCGGGGTGTTTACGCTTCAACCTGTGTAGCTTCAGCTTTTTTTTACTTTATTGTTACTGTGATTGGCTGCAAAGACAACAGGGCTAGCCAGAGATTGGATAATGTTTGTTGGGTTGTTCTTGGGTACAGTATCCTAGGAACTGAAGACATTGTATTCTGGGAGATTTAGTTAGTGGAAGTTTTAGGGGAAGCAGACAAGGTGTGCAGCAAAATTGCTATGCATATTTTTACGCATTCAATTCAAATTGAGTGCATATTCCGGCTTTTTTAATGTGTAAAAATGGCAGGTACACCGCTTATCTTGGCCGCTGCCTTTGAAGTCTTGAAAGCTTGTGATTATTTATTGTTTAGTTAGTCTCTTTGTCTATCATCTTTTGACTGATACGGCTACAATTTAATCTATAATATAATGTGTTGATTTGTATTTTTTATTTTTATGAAAGTAAATTTAATAAATATTTTTCTTCCTCAAAAAGGTCCTTGTCTTTGAACACAATGAGTACTGTTATTCACTGAGTGTAAGAGGTAGTCCTTATTTAAAGATTCCTACATACAGTCAGTCACACTGTCACACTGCAGATAAAATAGGATGTACGATTGACAGTACATTTGGAGATAATGATGCAAATGTTTTACGCAATACCAATAATATTTCTGAAGCACCACAAGTGCCCCTGTTAAAAATGCTCGATCTACTAGAGGTACTATATCTAGGCCACAATTGTGACAATATTCACCTTCAGAGACACAGGCTTTGTGTGCATCTCTGCAATGCAAACAGCTGAGGTTCTTCGGGTGAACAATAAGAACACAGTAAAGCATTTGTAGTTGAATGTAGATTTCTTTTTATATAATACATCCAATTAATATATTTCTTTCAATGGACTCGAGAGGAAGAGTGCCTCACGATGTGTAGATACATTAACAGAATCAGTACGTGCCAGTACTGCAGCAGACCCTTGGTACAGCACGTTTGGGTCACAGTGTAGAGAAAGTACAGCTGCTTTTAACAAGCAGTAGCTTGTTTTATTCTGGTCCAATTCATTCTCCTGATTTGAATAATAAAACAAGATGATTACTGATCCTTGAAATCGGCTCTTTATCAAGCATTATGGTCAAATATACAGTCGGCTCTCATTTAATATGAATTTCAAGAGACCAGCAAATAAATGTCATATCAGTAATTCTTATTCTCTGGAGTTTAAGCCAAATGCATACAGAGTTTGTTTTAAGGAGAATTGTATATGTATGTATAATATATATATATATATATATATATATATATATATATATATATATATATATATATATACCGGTAATATATGTTTTAAACCCCCCCCCCCCCCCCCAAAAAAAAAAACAAATTAAAAGGGAGAAATGTTTTAGCTTTACAGTATTTAAATCTACTGAGGCCTCACATATGGAAAAAATGTGCAGTGCAGTTATTGAAGTTTTGTGGTTCAAGGTTTTATTTTTATACCTGTCTCGGGAATTAGAAATGATCGAAAGTGCTATTGATGTCTTCTGTTTTCCAGAGCATTATTCATTATAAGGAAAGTTACAAATAAGAGGAGGCCACTCGGTCAGTTCCTTAAAGCTTATTGATCCAAGATCCCAATGAATCAGCAGCATCAACATGGCTTGGCAATCCATTCCATACACCCACCTACCCCATTTATTACTTGTACATCTTTAACCCCTTAGCAGTGTATTAAGCTAGATTTTCCTGATGCACAATGAAAGAGGATTTAGGGTGGTTTCACAATGGATACTGAATGTTTTTTAGGAGATGGCCACAAAGCACTTCTTGTTTACAGTGTAAAAATCTACATTGAGCTTCATTTCAGTATTACATTACTGCTTTTTGCACAGATGGGGGAAGTCATCACTGACGCAAGTCACTTCGAAAAAATACCAGCTAGAAACGGACCCCAGTGCACTGCTGGAGAAACGATTCCATATGTGAAGCAGGAAATATCCCCTAGTTTCTAGTTATGCCTAACTTTAATACTTTGTGAAACTCAATTAGAGTAGAATAAGAAATCCTCAATTCACCAGAACTGAATTGAAGACATTGTGATTCCCACGACCCTCCTCTCTTTCCACCAAACCTATGGCAGCCAAAAGACAACTGTACCAACATTGAACTAAAAGGGTGAGGAGTCTTGCTGCAGTTGTGCTCTGGGTCGCTATCCCACTCTAGCACTACCTGTGGCAGGATTGCATCACGGCCAAGGCTGTTCACTGGCAGCAAGGAAATCCAGAAGTGGAAAGCTGCAGTTTTAGCACTGTCGCACACTTTTATTAACAACAATTAGGAACAAAGTAAAAGGTTTAAGCAAAACTTAATACTTCCTATCCAATGTTTCATTCTCATAAGTACATATGAAAGGCACAGTGTTATGGGCAGAATGGAGTGACAGCGAAACTACAGTCTGGAAAACAGAAGGAGGAAAAGATAGGCAAGAAAAGATTTTTAAAGACATGCAAACTAAAAATGATCATGCATTTGTTCAATCTACCAGTGCCAGTTTATTTCTTGCCCTTCTTCCCTTTGCCCTTCTTCCCTTTCCCTTTCTTTCCCTTCTTGCTCTTCATCATCTTGCGCACCTTGTACCCCTTCCAGAGAGCCTGGATGCGCGTGGTGGCACGGATCATGAGGACAAGCTCGCGCTCCTCCTGCTCCTTCTTCTCCCAGGCCAGACGCCGCTCCTCCATGATCTGACTGTACTCCTGATCCAGCACTGTGAAATGCTCCTCCAGTTCCTTCAGCTCCCCTTGCTCCTCAGTGTATACTGCATGCAGCTGCTCCAGCTCCACCTGCAGACATTAGGAGCCAGCCCCACAGGCCACTTTTAAAGGAATCTTATTTCATAGGGCACAGTCTGTTTTTTAATGTTCCTAGGGTTTTGAATCTGTCTACACCACCTAGTAATCTATTCCATTAATTTATAACTGGGTAAAAAAAAAAAACTGATTCTTCTGTTGTGAATTTAATTCTATTAGCTTTATTTGTGCCCTGTGTCCTAAGTCTGAAGTTGTGACTTGTGTTAACTGGGTTGTCTATTCTATACCATCAATAATACATTTTAATAATACGATTCACCATTTAGGTCTGGAGGCAGCTGGCCAAGTCCCCATGACAACCAGAAAGATACGCAGTGTAGTCTTTTGTTCTTTGTGTTTTAAACATATTTAGAATTGTACAGATCCTGCAAAATTGTAATAAAAGATTAAAAAGGGAGTAGTCTAACTCGGTAACCATAACTACACCGATAACTGAGGCCCACAGGCTCGACCAAGTTTGACTCCCTAGAATTGCCAGGTGTTGCGGCTGATTCAATATAGTTATTGTGAGCAATGAGAGATATTGTAAGTTTGGAAAACTTCAAGGGCAACCAAAAGGCTGTCTTTGTTTTTGAGTGAGTTTGTACAGTAAGTCAGAAAAGGTAGCGTGATATCAACATATAGCAAGCAAAGTAAGACAACGGGGGTGTGCATATAACATCTTTAACCAACAGCTCCAAACGAATAAGTCAGAGAAAAAGGAGCTTGCTTTTAATAACTGGACAGCAACACTGCTAATACCATCCAACAAATACCCCCATAAATAATACATCAGAAGAAGGCAGCAGCAACATTTGAAACTGCAAGCTCTGAATAACACCTAGAAAACACCCAATAATTAATAAACTTGAAGAAGCCCCAGATTGTTTAAATGATATATTAACTTACAAATAACTTAACTACGTCATTAAATAAGACAACTAATGATTTAAAGACTCAATTAATGGACTGAATTGAGTTACCAGGAACAATCAATTTTACTGAAAGAATGTATGTTTTGTTAAACAAAGACTGAAAGGGCACACTGCTCTACAAGACGTCACGCATGGTCAACACTGAATCAACTCTGTGAAACAATGCCTATTCCCAATTAAACTAAAGAATAGAAAGACTTAAAGAAATTGTACTTGGAGGAATTAAATTAATGTATATTTGCAGAAAGATTGATAGTGGTGTAATGTAAAAGGGTGTGTGTTATATTTAGTTTTCTTACAAAAAGAAAGGTTAGTATTTAATCTTCCATGAAAGTAAATTACAGCTAACAGCTAAAATATTTAGCTGTTGGCTGTGATCTATGAACTTGAATAATGGGACTGAATGTTATCTTCCTTAAAGATCAGATGAATGGGTGTTAAACTAATTAAAGGATATATTTTAACAACAGATTGATCAAAATTAAGAACGATGAACTATTAATATCCTATTAATTAGAATTTATTAAATTTATATTCATTTATTTCCTGACTCATACTTAAACAATTATCCTGGTTGCATATTCATATTATTAGATTTACTGAATTAGTTCTTACAGAATGCACATTTTTATAGACAATTAATGTAATGCTTTCAATTGTAATTGACATTTACACTAAGATTTTGCCTAACCAGTATTGCTTACTGAAACTAAATAGCTGATTTATTACATTTTGATATTAACCTTCTTTCCTACTTTCGTACTGCATTTTAGTCACAAACCTTTGACAAAAGTCATAAAAGATAGAACAGTGTTGCATGTTTTATTGTGCAATTGTTTCTCGCGATCTTGAATTAATTATCTTAATTGGGTTCTTTAAACTTCTGAGTTTTAAAATGTATTCTTATAAAGCAATACATGCGTTAAGATAACTCAAAACGTTCATAATCATAACAAGTTGCTCTTTAGCATCCCTGCTCTTCGTGTCATGTCCAGAGTAGACTAGATCCGCAGGACAGTGCAGTACTAATAGCATGCTAGGGCACTGCTTGAGCTCTGGCTCATAGAGAATAGCGCCCTGTACTATCCTTCAGGCAGGAATCAGTGTCCTGCAGTGACATGACCCCCTGCACATTGTATACCCCAGGGTAGAACTTGTTTACCTGTTTCTCTCCCATGTCTGCATCGTATTTCTGTATCCAGTTTTCAATCTCTGTTTCCACTTTGTACTTCCTCTAAAGGAAAAAAGGAGATAAACATCAGTACATAAATCTCAAAGATGTGATCATTTTTCTATTTTAGTAGAAACATATGAGATGCTCCTTTTTTTGTCCCATCATCAACAAAATGATGCATATCATTACAATATGCTGCATTTAACAGACTTAAGGCTGCATCAAATTGCTCTAACTAACCACTACAAAAAAATAAATATTACATGTAAAATGTATTGTCATATGAACTCTGTCAAAAACAGTAACCCCACCAGGTTATCTCTTGAAACATGATCAAGCCTACATGTTCATCACATAGTGATATGTAGGCTGTGGTTAGTGTCAATGTTCACACTGGTTCTACGCTCCCACAACCCTCTAGGAGTGGGCGTAAATACCTCAGATATATTGTATGCTGAGCCATAATCAAAACAATGTGATTAATGCATCACACCTCAATCACACTGCATCATGTGTCAAAACTGAAAGGAAAATAGAAATTGACTAAAAATGGAGACCATTTTGGTTACTGTAATTCTGTTTGTTTTTAAAGACTGAACTGATGTTTGGAAACAAATACAAGTGTTTCATATCCTACAATATTTCCATTCCCATTCCCATTCCTTACCGTTTACCACAGGTAATTTAGTGGTTTACTATGCCTAGGCCCTACACCATGAATTTCCAACACTTTGCCATACTGAACTGTGATTTACTGTAGCATGATTCAACAATGCTTTCACTGTGTTTTATAACACTGAGAGTGTTTAATGGGACACACCCCACACACACCATGCAATAGAAACAATGGGAAACAAGCTCCTAAAATTCAGATTTGATTCAATGTCGCTGCAGATCAGAGAAACACTGCGGGTGATAAAGCAGCACTGTGTTATTGCACTAGCTCACCTTCCTGAGTGCCAGCTCAGACTCGCAGTTCTCTGTGATCAGGTTGTTGAGCACTGTGCTATTGCACTAGCTCACCTTCCTGAGTGCCAGCTCAGACTCGCAGTTCTCTGTGATCAGGTTATTCAGCAGCACTGTGTTACTGCACTAGCTCACCTTCCTGAGTGCCAGCTCAGACTCGCAGTTCTGTGATCAGGTTGTTGAGTACTGTGTTATTGCACTAGCTCACCTTCCTGAGTGCCAGCTCAGACTCGCAGTTCTCTGTGATCAAGTTGTTGAGCACTGTGTTATTGCACTAGCTCACCTTCCTGAGTGCCAGCTCAGACTTGCAGTTCTCTGTGATCAGGTTATTCAGCAGCACTGTGTTACTGCACTAGCTCACCTTCCTGAGTGCCAGCTCAGACTCGCAGTTCTGTGATCAAGTTGTTGAGCACTGTGTTATTGCACTAGCTCACCTTCCTGAGTGCCAGCTCAGATTCGCAGTTCTCTGTGATCAAGTTGTTGAGCACTGTGTTATTGCACTAGCTCACCTTCCTGAGTGCCAGCTCAGACTTGCAGTTCTCTGTGATCAGGTTATTCAGCAGCACTGTGTTACTGCACTAGCTCACCTTCCTGAGTGCCAGCTCAGACTCGCAGTTCTGTGATCAGGTTGTTGAGTACTGTGTTATTGCACTAGCTCACCTTCCTGAGTGCCAGCTCAGACTCGCAGTTCTGTGATCAGGTTGTTGAGTACTGTGTTATTGCACTAGCTCACCTTCCTGAGTGCCAGCTCAGACTCGCAGTTCTCTGTGATCAAGTTGTTGAGCACTGTGTTATTGCACTAGCTCACCTTCCTGAGTGCCAGCTCAGACTTGCAGTTCTCTATGATCAGGTTATTCAGCAGCACTGTGTTACTGCACTAGCTCACCTTCCTGAGTGCCAGCTCAGACTCGCAGTTCTGTGATCAAGTTGTTGAGCACTGTGTTATTGCACTAGCTCACCTTCCTGAGTGCCAGCTCAGACTCGCAGTTCTCTGTGATCAGGTTATTCAGCAGCACTGTGTTACTGCACTAGCTCACCTTCCTGAGTGCCAGCTCAGACTCGCAGTTCTGTGATCAGGTTGTTGAGTACTGTGTTATTGCACTAGCTCACCTTCCTGAGTGCCAGCTCAGACTCGCAGTTCTCTGTGATCAGGTTATTCAGCAGCACTGTGTTACTGCACTAGCTCACCTTCCTGAGTGCAAGCTCAGACTCACAGTTCTCTGTGATCAGGTTGTTCAGCTGGCTCCGCAGCTGGGTGGTCTCCTGCTGCAGTTTGCCGCACTTCACTTCCGAGGCCTTCTGGTCAGACTGGAGCTGCTTGTCCATCTCATGCCGTGTCTTCTTGAGGAGGTCATCGGAGAGCTTCTCTGTCTGGTGAAGGGAGCTCTTCAGCTGACGGATCATCTCATTCTTTTTGGAGATCTGAAGGAGACGTGATCAGTTATATGATAAGCAAGTTACCAGCTTTTCCAATATGGGGATCACCTTGTTGCTTAGGGAACCATGCTGGTAATACATTTACCCCGGAAGCTAATCAGATCCACCCACAAGACAAAGGTGTTTGGAGATCTCAACATAGTCCCCAGTGGACATTAGTTTATGTCACAATTCAGCAGAATTGGCAGCCTCTACTTTCTTGACAAATCCTAGAAAGGCATAATGTTCATTCATATAACAGTTTATAAATGATGTATAAAAAAAATACTGAACAGTGTTTTTTATCCTTCTTATTTTACTCCTTTGATGTATTTTCTGTAGTATGATACACATTATAATGTTGTTTTCCAGCTAATTTAAATTATACTTTTTTTAAAATAATGCTCCTTTGCATTGTGACTGATTGAACATGAAAACCCATGTTTGTCCCAAGATGCCAACAGGTTTCTTCCACATACAAACTGATGCTAATGCAACCTAGCTTCATGTTTTTTTTTCATAAATGGATGACACTGCTGTCTGCAGGCCCTGCAGGCCCTGTGAGCAGCTTGTCAAAGACGATGCCCCGCAGCTCAGTCAGGCCTCTCACCAGCTCCTGCCCAGCTGGGTCACGCTTGCCCTTCTCTGCTGTCTGCACACAGAGGGCTGTAGAGAGAACACCAATCCTGATTGACTTGTAAAGCTGGAGAGGTGAAAGCATATCTCATGAATCCACTGCATCACTCAACCTCCCCCGGGTTCAGCAGCTGAGAAGCTGTGTTTCTTACCTCTCTGTCTCTGTGTTTCTAACCTCTGCGTCGCTGTCCTGAATGAGAAGCTCTGTGTTTCTTACCTCCCTGTCCTGAATGAGAAGCTCTGTGTTTCTTACCTCTCTGTCCTGAATGAGAAGCTCTGTGTTTCTAACCTCTGCGTCTCTGTCCTGAATGAGAAGCTCTGTGTTTCTTACCTCTCTGTCCTGAATGAGAAGCTCTGTGTTTCTAACCTCTGTGTCTCTGTCCTGAATGAGAAACTCTGTGTTTCTAACCTCTGTGTCTCTGTCCTGAATGAGAAGCTCTGTGTTTCTTACCTCCCTGTCCTGAATGAGAAGCTCTGTGTTTCTTACACCTCTGTCCTGAATGAGAAGCTCTGTGTTTCTTACCTCTCTGTCCTGAATGAGAAGCTCTGTGTTTCTTACCTCCCTGTCCTGAATGAGAAGATCTCTGTTTCTTACCTCTGTGTCCCTGTCCAGAATAGTGGCCTCCACATCTGCCTCCAGACCGCTGACCACCACCATGTTCTTGTGGTGCTGTAGGGCGACCTCCTGGACATAGCGGGCCCTCTCGCGGTCCTCTGCAGGCCCTGTGAGCAGCTTGTCAAAGACGATGCCCCGCAGCTCAGTCAGGCCTCTCACCAGCTCCTGCCCAGCCGGGTCACGCTTGCCCTTCTCTGCCCGCAGGGTCTGGCACGCCACCGGGTTGGCCTGGAAGCAGGGTTGGGTTGAGCACAGATTATTAAGCATATCTCACTGTCAATTTTATATATTTAGTATATATAATCTGATTGTCTTATAATTTGTTAAAGGCATGTATAATTTATTTTTCCTGTGAGACTAGTGGCCAGTTTTGAGTTGAAGAAGGTGTTTCTTGGTTAAATGGTTGTGGGAAAAAACTTGGCTACAGCTGGATAGTTAACAGCCAATTTAGGAATTAGAGTCCCAGCTGTACCCTATATAAAGATTAAGTAAAGATTAAAAATTAAGTAATTTAGGGAACAGTTGCAACAAAAGCCAGGAGGGACACCGGCTCTCCAGTAAGAGGATTAGGCACCCCTGCTCTAAAGCCTCTTTGTGTCGTCTCTCTGCCTCCACCTGCACACACTGGTCCCTACTGAAAGGAGCTGCCTATTTTTCAACCACTAGGGGCGCCCTTGCACTATACAGTTAGCACTCACATACCTATACAATTTTGAAGGTTAAATGCCTCATATGTGAAAGGACTGTGTTTTAAAATAAGTAGGCTTCCATTTAGATGTACTGTATTGGTTTTATTGGTACATTACTGTATTTTTAACAAAAGTAGTATTTTAATTCAGAACGATATGATTCTGAAAATATCACTTGCCAAACGAGACGACACGTTAACTCAGTGCTGCCCAAACCCAGTCCTGGAGAGCACCTATCCAGCAGGTTTTATAGGTAACCTTTAATCATCAATTTCTTAACACCTGGAATAATATCATTGTGATCAATTAAGCAGGTGGTTTATTAAATGAAGTCATTTAGAGATCATTTGGTACAAAAAATGAACTACCCTTTTCAGCCCTCAATGGCCTGGATTACATGCTGGGAAAATGGCATGACTTATCTGTCTACTGTCATGACTTATTGAAGGTGGTACGGCTGAATTATAATTTTAGATCATTTTGGTTTGTTTAATTGAACAATTCCTGCTTTGAAACTTCATGTTGTATTTGATTTTTGTATAATTATTACATTTGTATTCAAACATAAACTAAACATAAACCAAAACTAATTAAAATTGTAATCCAGACCGTACCACCTTAAATAAGTCATGACAGTAAACAAGTCATGACATTTTCCCAGCATGTAAACTGGCCCAATGACCAGAGTTCCCTTAATTAAACAAGTTATTTGCTTAATTGATTAATAACTTCCATGCGTTCCCAGTCTTCATAAATTAGCAATTTAGGGTGACCTACAAAACTTACTGGATAGGGGCTCTCCAGGACCGTGTTTGGGCAGCACTGCGTTAACTGTAATACAGAACATGCTTTTAAATCTGGTACCTATTGTAGCAGTATGTAAAATTTCCCATTAACGACCCAACAGCAAAATTAAATCTAAATGTTATCCATGCACAGAACTGCGTACAACGTAAAAGGGAATGTAATTTAGCAAAAGATTAACAATACAAAAAAACACAGTTTCCAGAAATAAAACAGTATCCAAAGTCAGTATTCAAAATTGCAGACTATAGTGTTCGATAAGACCCTAAAGATAACAGATTTAAAAACAATACATCACAGTATCTAAAACAGTTTAATGATTAACTGTTACATTAACCTAGCTAGTCTCGTTCACTTTGTTTTGGCTGCATTTTGTCAGGTGAAACTGGAGGAAGCGCTGTGTAACTGCACAATAAAGACAGACTGATTTGGAATTAGAGAGAAAAAAAACGTGGGCTGTGACGGATATTCAAATATATTGTAACATTGAAGAGATGGGCTTTGTATCAGAAAACTGGTGACTGAGTCGGAAATCGCGTGTGATGGGTAAGTGCATTAATTTGTTACATATATATATATAATGGGGATTGATTTTATTCTTAATACAAGGATGGTAAAACGCGAGTGACGTGTATCTGGCTAATGGATATCTGAGTGCTGACTGCTTGATATTAGGCTCCCTTGAGAAAGATATGTACAACATATCGAAACGTTGGGCACTGATGCACAAAAGAAACGCAACACTCAGGTCTAATGGATTGAATCAAATATTTTAAACATTATTATTATTATTATTATTATTATTATTATTATTATTATTATTATTATTATTATTATTATTATTATTTATTTCTTAGCAGATGCCCTTATCCAGGGTGACTTACAATTGTTACAAGATATCACATTATTTTTACATACAAGAAACATAGATATCAAACAAAATCACAGAAAATGTGAACAGAAATACAGATCAAAGAATCATGAAAAGTTTTCAGTATGAAATGTGACACACTGTCAAAATGAAAACATTACAAAGTTAGTACCGGGCATGACCTCCCTGAGCAATAACACAATCCTGGCAGCATTGACGCATAGACTGCTGTGGGATGAACTGCCACTCTTCCTGTGCAGCTGCAGCCAGCTGGCGTTGGCTGGTCGCGGTTGGCTCCTGTGGATGGCACTGGTGATTTGGTCCCACAGATGTTCTATTAGACTCAGGTCAGGAGAAAATGCTGGCCACAGCAAGACATCGACATTGTTTTCTTGAAGTCCTAGCACTGTGTGGTCTTGCATTGTTCTGCTGGAAAATCAACACTTCCAGATTGGCTTGCAGGAACGGAAAGAATTTTGCCTCAAGAACTTTGTCAATGTATCACTGAGCAGTAAGGTTGCCCTCAAACTGCACCAAAGGCATTCTTGTGTTAAAGGAGATTCCTCCCCACATCATCACACTTCCACTGCCCCACCGGTTGGCTTGAACAACGCAACGGTCAGCATAACCCTCACCACGATGTCTTCACACACAGGGCAAAACGGCATTCATCAGTGAAGAAAACACTCCACCACTCTCTCTGCCACCAGCTCAGATGTTCTCTGGCCCACAGAAAATAGCGATTTTGTCTCTCAGCTGTCAACATGTTACCCCTGAACGGCCTCTGAGTACACAAATCATTTTCATGCAGACGGCGAGCTACAGTCATTCTGCTGATGTGCGGGTTATTTCTTGCTGGAATTTCTCGTGCTGTAGCCACTGCAGTCTGAAAACGATTACGCAGATGGATCAATCAGATGTGACGGTCCTGAGCCAATGTGGTAACCCTCTGCCTTCCAGGACATGGCCTGTCCCTCACAGAGCCAGTTTACTGGTTTCTCTGGACTAGTCTTTTGATTGTTGAAGCAAAACATCTCATTCTCCGGGCAACTTCTCTCACAGACAGGCCGCCTTCAATCATGCCGATAGCCACCAGGCGATCTTCATTACTCAAGCAGGGCATGGTCGTATCTTTCGCTGTTCTTGCGTTAATTAAAATCATGTGTTTTCGAATGGCTATTTCTGCAGATTCTTAGTCAACTCATTTTGGCAATTTTAACTCAACTCAAATAACAAACACTGAGCACCTGGCATTTTTATGAAATCACATGACTTGAGTATTTTGTTATACCAAGGAACAATACTACTCAAACAATCAACAAACCTATCTGCTCAATATTTAAAATGTAAATAACATTATGTATGAGCCCAATGAGCTATTGATGTAAAACTTAGACTGTTGCGTTTTCATTGTGCATCAGTATACTGTATATATATATATATATATATATATATATATATATATATATATATTATTATTTGTTTATTTAGCAGACGCCTTTATCCAAAGCGACTTACAGAGACTAGGGTGTGTGAACTATGCAACAGCTGCAGAGTCACTTACAACTACGTCTCACCTGAAAGATGGAGCACAAGGAGGTTAAGTAACTTGCTCAGGGTCACACAATGAGTCAGTGGCTGAGGTGGGATTTGAACCGGGGACCTTCTGGTTACACGACCGTTTCTTTAACCACTGGACCACACAGCCTGCTATAATGTCTCCTTGTTTAATATATGTGTTGAGTGTTCTACCGTCATTTGTTTTTGTATTCAGTGTTACAGAGAGAATATTTTCTTAAATTCATTCAAATCCAACAACAGAATAACTGGGTGAATCACACTGTTCCAAAGGACGGCACGTTGCTAAGCAGATGCAGAGCTTGACCAGAGGAAAGTACATAATGAACCAAAACCAGCTGCTTCAACTTGAAAGTTTATTTTCCATACAGTGCACTTGTTATATAGACAGAGTACCCTATGAACATTCATGGAGTGCTGAGATTATTTCACCTGTTAAGGTTGGCAAAACTTTATTTGTCCATCTTCATTTATTAAATAACCACCATACTCCATAACTCTCTGTCCAATGAGAGGTCTTCTTAATCGGCATGTGTTACTGTTTCTGCACTCATGGGATCTTTAGTTTTAATGCATATACTGGAGTGTTTCACTGGAGCAAGGGGAAACTTCTACAAGGCCAGTATGAAAATTACGACTAATAATTTATTTGCCTGAAAGTGAGTTTGTTGACAATTTGTAAAGGAACAATATCTAACAAACCCACTATTTCAAGGAGGAAAGAAACTTTATACCTTTCCTCATCACACAAATGCCACTTTGCTTCGGCTTCCTCAGAGATTGCCCCAAAGGTGAAATATGCTGGAACTTTATTAAACGTACCAAGTATCGAGGAGGGCAGAAACAGCCATAAATGATGATGAAGTACTGTGGCAAAGTGCCCCCCCCCCCCCTGTGTATGTTATATGTTACGTGTTGTGTGTAAATGTTGGTGTATAGGCATTGGTACACGGGATATAAGCGGTCTGTGTTTCACGTGTGTGTAAATTGTATATTATTTGTAGTTAGGCACGGGGATGGCACATCACATCACGTGCAAGTAAAAAGTAATATGTGAGCACGGGGAATTGCACTTTAATTAATTCACGTGCAGTTGTACCGAGATTCCAACTGAATGATTGACTAGCAATCGAATCTCGGTACAACTGCATAAAAGCTGCATGTTTTCACTCACTGGTGGTTGGTGTTCGGCGAGTGGAGAACAGGTTAGGGGACGGAGGGTATTGTAAAAGTAAAATAAGTAGTAAAAGAAGCTCACCGTGTTTGTCTGTGTAGTCCGTTTTGTTTGTCTGTTTATTTTGGCTCAAGTGCCGTGTCCTGTGTTTTTGTTGCAAGCCGTTTATTTTCTGTATGTTTATTCATTAAATGCTGAGCGCAATCACGGAGGTATGACACAGGCCCGATTTTTGGGATGGAACCGCATAACAGTCTCGCGTTTTGATTGGTCCATGTCTGTCACATGAATACGTCGTCACACGAGTGGAAAAGCGTGCTGGCATTTTTAACATTGTGATCAGATACAGAGAGAGTGTTCTGCTTTTCACAACCTTACCATTAAAATATAATGTGGTATTACACTGTACTGATATTACAAACTATGAGGAATTACTTTATATAAATTATCATGTTATGCACGAATGTAAGAATTGGCTTTCTGTGGTGGTGTACTTTTTTCTTTCAAGTAGCATATATCTATAATCGTTTTTGCGATATATTTTAATATAAAACATATACGCTATTGCAGTTTTGTTACAGGATACATTAGTTTATCTCTAATGTAATCACAGTTTTACAGATAGACTGCCCCTGTTTTCATTTACGTCGCAAATTCTGGGCCGCTTTACTTTTCAGATAATGTCCCAAATTCTGGGCCGATTTGGTTTGCAGATAACATCCCAAATTCTGGGCCGCTTTGGTTTTTAGATAACGTCCCAAATTCTGGGCCGCTTTGGTTTTTAGATAACGTCCCAAATTCTGGGCCGCTTTGATAACATCCCAATTTCTGGGCTGCTCTGGTTTTCAGATAACGTTCCGAAATCTGCATTTTCGAATTCAGGCCAGTTTTTGAGATATTCTGCTTAGCTGACAGCCGAGTTTCTAAGTCATGCATGCACAGTTTACCATAAACTGGACCATTAATTCATTTAAGAGTACATGAATCAAAGTTAATGTATTTTTTACTCTCCTCAGAAAACATTTAGGAACATGGTATACCAAAAAAAAAAAAAAAGGTAATCTCATTTGCTTATGTAATGTCCATCAATATATAGTGAGGCATAGGGGTTTATCAGAACTTCTGGGTTTAAGAGACCAGTGCCCTTCAACAACTTCAAATAAATCCTATTGTATTGTATTAGTCAGCATTTCCCTGATCTATTCCTGATCATTTATACTGTAGGTCAGGGGTTTTCAACCTTTTTTTGAAACTGTACCCCTTCTATCTGGAGGTTTCAGCTCGAGTACCCCTTTACATTTTTCGCTCGACTGAACGGTACCTCAGTTACAATAAAATGGAGAATAATCTGATGACCCCCCCCCCCCCCCTGTTTATTTAATAAATCTGGGTGACAAACTGCTGGTTTAGGACAGAACAACAAACAGTAAGCTTAATTCTTAAAACTTTTAACTACAAGTATTTGGATGCACAGAATTAAAAAGACAAGTATTGGGTTAGGAGCACACCTATTTTTTTGTAACTTTGACGGCCTTTTGTAAAAGTTTGAAGGCCTTTTGATACCCAGCATACACTGCAATACCCAGCAAAGTTATACACTGATATTCTGATAGCACAGCAATTCAAATGAAGTTTGTAATTGGTTGTGTTCCTCAAATACACAATAAAAAGTGATATTTACAGGGTATACAGTTATACAGCGAACAGTGGTTTCGGACATCTAAGAACAGGTACTGCGAGCATCTGGATTTATACTCAGAGGTACTCTGTAGCCTCCTGGGACATTCACAGCTTGTTTGACACCCTCTTGTAGTTGCCCGTTTCTGCATATAAAGCAAAATGCTGTTTGTCAATCTCTTGTTTTTCTTATAAATCAGTCTTTGCAAGAATCATTCCAAAAACACTTGAATCAGTTAGGCACTACCAGTCTGACACTACAGGCCTTTAAATTGCAGTACCAATTTGCAAGTTGCTAAGTGGTTGCGTTCCTCAAATTTGCAGTGCAAAGTGATATCTTAAAGAATAGGGTATATAGTGCTTTTTTTCGCCTCCCCTTGCTGTTGGTGCAAAACTGTGCTCCGATACACTCAGGCTGATACTGTGATCACAAAACACTTGGAATGGACTTAAATTGGAGCTTCTGTACTCTTTTTTAGATGCACAACAATCTTAGCTAAAGAAAATGGGTTCCTTCGAGTTCGTAAGACCCACGACCGCCATTAGCTGAGCCTTACCCCGATGGTATTTTTATAATGGGATTTGCCATAGGGAAGGGGGTGGTCTCTTATCGTACCCGTATCTCCACGACCCCTGGGCCAACAAACTCAGAAGGACATTCTTTGCGTGCACAAGAGTCTTAGCTAAAGAACGACATCAGCCACGGGTTCAAACGACACCCCACCGCCAGATGGTGGGCGTTGCCCCAAAGGGGTTTTATAATGGGATTTCCCATAGACATTTTTCAGGGTGCTGTATCTCGGGTTCCGGGGGTCCCCAAGACTTGAAAATCGGTATGGAGGTCCACCTCGGGGCCCCTGTCGATCCCTCCAAGTGACGTGTCCCCAGCTAGAAAGGACACCAGTTTAGACTTTTTTTGCCAACCTGGAGCTCAAAAGCTATTGGAAATGCAACCTTGACATGCCATCATGCTGAAAATGTGAAAATTTGTTGAAAATGTAGCATTTGAAAACGGGTGGCTCCCTGTGAAAGAGGGCCCCCAGACATGACCCTAGGAAGTTCAACCCGGTTTCTAGGCCTCGGGGTCATGGAGATATGACCCCGAAAAGGGTAGTTTTTGGACATTTTTGACAGGGCGTATCTCTGGTTCTGTGGGGGTTAGGAACTTAATTTTTTTTTGCGTTGGGGCCCCATAGGGCCCCACACAAGGAGTCACCATTTTCATGGTTCAAATGCCAGGACGGCATTTGAACCATGAATTTTTTCGTCATGACATGAGTTTTTGGGTGAACCACCACACCTTTTTAGGGGGTGGTTTGGGGTGCTCCCCTGAGTCTATATCACTTTGAATGGTGGTTCTACGTGCTCGGGTTCGAGAGATATGCCTGAAAATGTGTTTTATAACACTGCCATAGACATGAATGGGGATGAATACCCGAAAATATATTTTGCAAAGAATTGCTACGGTGGGTGTATGCGTGCAGGGGTTGCATGGTGGTGTGTGCGTGCAGGGGTTGCATGGTGGTGTGTGCGTGCAGGGGTTGCATGGTGGGTGTATGCGTGCAGGGGTTGCATGGTGGTGTGTGCGTGCCAGGGTTGCATGGTGGTACACGTGTGTGGAGGGGAATTGGAGTTCAGGTTTTGCGCACAAGAGGGGCGGGGAAAAGACTGGGAAGGGTAGGGTAAAAGAAAAATTACTACAATCATTTATTTTCACTTTCGACTCCCAGTCTCCTTTCCCTCACTTTATGATTTTACGACTGCTTAAATTAATTTTCATGTATCTATTTCAGTGCAATGTAGTTTCTTCATGTAATAAGAAATACGTTTTTTAACATTTACATTTTTGTTTTTTTCATTAAAAAAAAAAAAAGATTTCTGGGGAGAGTAAAAAATACATGAACTTTGATTAATGTACTAAGGGTTACTCTCAAATGAATTCACGATCCAGTTTATGGTAAACTGTGCATGCATGCCTTAGAAACTCGGCTGTCAGCTGATTCCCCAAAACTGGGCTGAATTCGGAAATGCAAAGCGGCCCAGAATTTGGGATGTTATCTAAAAACCAAGGCTGCCCAGAATTTGGGACGTTATCTAAAAACCAAAGCAGCCCAGAATTTGGGACGTTATCTAAAAACCAAATCGGCCCAGAATTTGGGACATTATCTGAAAAGTAAAGCGGCCCAGAATTTGCGACGTAAATGAAAACAGGGGCAGTCTATATGTAAAACTGTGATTACATTAGAGATAAACTAATGTATCCTGTAACAAAACTGCAATAGCGTATATGTTTTATATTAAAATATATCGCAAAAACGATTATAGATATATGCTACTTGAAAGAAAAAAGTACACCACCACAGAAAGCCAATTCTTACATTCGTGCATAACATGATAATTTATATAAAGTAATTCCTCATAGTTTGTAATATCAGTACAGTGTAATACCACATTATATTTTAATGGTAAGGTTGTGGAAAGCAGAACACTCTCTCTATCTGATCACAATGTTAAAAATGCCAGCACGCTTTTCCACTCGTGTGACGACGTATTCATGTGACAGACATGGACCAATCAAAACGCGAGACTGTTATGCGGTTCCATCCCAAAAACCGGGCCTGTGTCATACCTCCAATCACGCGCCCAGCTTAAACCCAAATCTCAGTTTGTTACTTCCTGCATCTGGTCTGACGCCACCCACTCCGGCCGTCTTTGTGACAAGTACACATATAATTTCCATACAATCCAGCTTTATACACAGGTTTATTTAAGTAAAACTAGCCATACTTGAAAGTGCTTGCTGAAGTGTAAATCATGTATAGATTTTTGTAAATATATGTTCATATATAACTGATACAGCCAGGTCTCACTATTCCAGAACAATACCTGGAAAAGTCGCAGGACATTCCTGAGTGAGCTGCGGATGGCTTGCTGCAGTGCTCTCATCTCTCCCCATCGGGGCTCCTGCCTCTCCAGCAGGGTTTGCAGATTGTCTCCCAGCCGCCGATGCTCCTGCAGGGCCCCTGTCAGCTCGGCTCCCAGCACCACTCCGAAGCGATTCAGGCTGTGCAGGCAGTACGGCAGCAGGGTGCTCAGCTCTGCCTTCCTGATGCACTCCTCCAGGACCGAGGCGATGTGCTGCGCCTCCAGGCAGCTCAGCTTCTTGCTGGCAGGGTCCAGGATTTTCAGAGAGTCCTTGGCGGCTCGGGTCCGAGGCTGAGGGGTGTGAGAGCCCTTCAGCTGGGCAGGATCATCGAGCTGCTGGGGCAGGACTGCCAGCTCTGTAGCCATGTTCAACTGCTTGATGACTTTCAAACTGGAGTGCTGGAATACAAAAGTGAACTCCAGTATAAATGACTTGTTTCAAACAGTGCAGATGTATTGCTTTATAATGAATTGTTTCAGTGAATTCAGAATTAATGTAATATACAGATAATCATGTACAGTTAGAAACATTGAACATAAAGAGTGTTCTATCTCTATTCTCATAGTTGTCAAGGAATGTGGTGAAGAACTCCCTGGTGTTAACCTTTTAACTGTACTTGTGTTCTACACTGTACATAAAGTTATACAGCACCATGCTTGGCTTGGTACAAAGGGGCAGTGACATGCCCACCTCCCCTTTTTAAAGGTGTAATAACCGAGGTGTTAAAAATGGATTTCCTTACCCCTCATTAGCATAACAACATTCTCCAGCACTTGATGGATTGCTTTTGCTAATTTTGTTTTTTATTCTTTGCTCAGATTAAGTCAATTTCTTGTGTTACAGGTAATAGAAGCCCATCTGAGGCTTAGAATGAGCTTTGCTATGCTGTACAGATCAGTATAAAAAGAGTGATGTGAGGAGTAGGGCATTACCTCTATAAAATGAATACCTTGGCTTGAGGTGAACATGGATGTACACGTACTACTACTGCTATTTGCCTTGCCTTGCAAGAGAATATTAATCATTATCCTAACAATAATAAAGTATGGAAACCGTTTCAATGGTTGAAATATAAACAATGAAAATATAATTACTGTGGGTTGGAATCCAAAGAATTATGAAACTGTGAGCGTCCGAAACAACGAGCCTAGCCCAGAATAGAGGAAAAATACATCTCCCAAATGCTTTGCTTTGTTCTTTTAATTTCTTATTAAATAAAAATACATTAGAACTGGCTCATTGTAGTTCAGTATGTTCCGACTTCTGAAACCAAGCCCAGTATTACAAGTTTTAATATTGTCATGTTATTAAAACACACACACACACACACACACACACACACACACACACACACACACACACACACTCTGACACACACAAACTGTGACACACGCACGCACTAATTAACTGTGTACTTATAGACCAGTTTTAACAGTAAGAAAAAAAAAATACAACAAAATTGGAAAAGAAAATAGATGCTATTCACCAGCCAACAAACTTTTATTGTAGATTCCAAGTTGTACAGATCTCTGGTGAATTCGTGAAGGTTGTGACTGGACTTGGTATTATCTCTGGTGAATTCGTGAAGGTTGTGACTGGACTTGGTATTATCTCTGGTGAATTCGTGAAGGTTGTGACTGGACTTGGTATTATCTCTGGTGAATTCGTGAAGGTTGTGACTGGACTTGGTATTATCTCTGGTGAATTCGTGAAGGTTGTGACTGGACTTGATATTATCTCTGGTGAATTTGTGAAGGTTGTGACTGGACTTGGTATTATCTCTGGTGAATTCGTGAAGGTTGTGACTGGACTTGGTATTTCTGAATCCTTGCTGCACCGCTTTCTGTATTTTTATGCATAAATGTTCCCAATAAAATACGTCTAACAACTGTCACAATACTAAAGCTCCTAACAGAAGCTTGTTTCTGCCTAGTGGTTTATCTATGTTACTAAGATACCGCTCTTCGGGAGGCGTTCCTTTGATGATCGATGGTTGAAGAAACCAATCATACGTAACAGCCTTTAACAGCAGTGCCTTTGGGAAATGCAGTCTGTAAGTTCACATTTGCCTTCTCTTTATGCAGACTAAAAAGTTTGTTTATTGTTTTTATTAAATATCTGTCTCTAAATATAACTAAATTCTCAATGCTAATATTGGTATGTTAGTTGAGCTCAATGTGCGTGACGTTACCTAAATTATTTAATATAACGGGAAGGTTGCCAATGTCTACTGGGGAGGGTCGCGCGCAAACGTCATTAGTCAGGCAGTCATCTGTCCCGCGGGACAGGCGAGGACCAGCCAATCTTCTAATGAGTGGCATGTCATTTCACCAATCACAAGAGCGAGTTAGGAGTCCTCCGCCAACCGGTAACCAATCGAGCTGGAGATTGGGCAGGTCTTCCAAGCTGGATGTACTGGGTTTGTTGTGTCTGTTCGGTTTTTGTTGATATAGAAGTAGGGCAAGGTTAAAGGTTACCCCAATTGTAATATTTTTATGCTAATTCATTTTTGTTAGTGTTATTATTATTATTATTTTTTTTACATTTAAAAGCGGTTGCAGTATTATACGGCGCGTGACTTTACTGGATGAACACGGTACCGACTATCAGAGATTTCCTTACATGTTTGTATTTGTGTGAAGAAGTTACTGGCTTTTGTCAGTTTCTGTTGTGTTAATATTTATATGTATTTGTGCCGTTTGACTACTCGAAACTGAAAAAATACAGGTCTTATTTGTAATTGTATCGCACTTAATTGCGCATGTTAAATATATAAGTAATGTCTTCTGAATATAATGTTTGCGTATTTCTATTGCGTGTTTGCTCCTGCAAAATCTTCTTAGGTTTAACTTTTAAACAGCAACGCATTGCCAGTGAAACTGTATGACTCGTTCATTCATGCGTTTTGTATACTATTTACTATTTACACTTACTATTCAGAAAGTGCCCTTACAATAAGCATATCCGTATTTTAAAATAGGGCTATGTCAGTTGAAGTCTTAGTGTTCTGTGGTCAGGCTTGACGGGCAGTTCTGAGAAATAACCCAGGATACTGATAGTGAGGGGAGCCCGGCTGGTCTGGTATGGCAGTGAACATGGACGATGACGATGTGCCGCTCATACTCATCTGGGATGAAGCGAGCAGTGGGTTGCTGTCCAACGAAGATCCGGAGAGAGTCGAGGTGCCCAGTGAAAGTAAGCACTTTTTGTGTGTGTGTTTGTTTGGGACAACAGATGGTCTTGATTTACAGACAAGAATGTTTGGAACTAACAACTGTGACTATGTACAGGACCGAAATGTGTGTCCAATTTACTGCCACAGCTAATGGCAAATGCTGAACTGCCACTCTTGTGTTTCTGAACAGGAAACGCACACACATCACATGCAAAAAAACCCCAAACATATTCTGGATTAAAGAGTGATGCTTTGTGGTTTCTTTTGAAATCAGTGATACTTGGGGCTTTCTCGGTTAAATAAACGAAACCATCTGTAATGATTACCAGCTCCGTCTAGTGAACCGGTGTAGGGTCAGAAAGTGGTACTTGTACCAACACGTGAACCGTGTAAAGTCTGGAAATAGTACAGTGTCAAAAAATGTTAAGTTTTTCAATATATATATATATATATATATATATATATATATATATATATATATATATATATATATACACACCGATAGCGGTATAGTCTACAATACGACGTGAAGCAAGAAAGTATTGAACAGGCTACTGATGTATGCTTGCTTTAAATATATACATTTCAGAACCATTAGTTGTGTTCATAAGTTGCTACAGACCTTAACATTGTGTTAAAACAATATCCAGATTTATTGTGAAATCTACATTGTTTTCACATTTTTACATGTGATTGTGTTCCCTCATTTAAACAGATAGATAGATATAATATATAATGATTGTATTAAATGAGGTGTATATGCATGCTGCCTGTATGTATACCAAGGACTCTACTTTGGATATGTTATTATGCTGGCTATAGCTCGATAATAGTTATAAAATAGTTTTTGCAGTTTACCTATTCACTATATAGCAGTGTTACCATGTAAATGTAAGCAATCGTAATATGTACAGTTCACTCTGGCTCTAATGGTATAAGAGTGCGATGAAGTGCCATTCGTTTTTCATCAGGGAAGTCTAGCGAGTAGATTTCCTGACCCCCCTCACATGAGATTGACCCTCAAATGACCCTCCTTCTGACCTTTTCAGGATCCTTCACTTTATGAAGCCTAATCAACATGTTAATGCCTGTTGAACTTCACTGCAGTCCAGAATATCAAAACACTACGAAAACACCTCTACAATATTCCATTACACACATTCATAATATACACCATGAAACCAAAGACCTATCAGTTGTGAGCATTATTGTATTGCATTATTGTAGTTATTATTGTTCAAGAGAATAACCCTAATATTGATGCATGAAATGCGTAACAAAAAGGTAAAATATACAGAATATTAAAATGTGCACAACTACAGTATACTGTACTGCATCCCTATGATAAAAAAAAGATAACCCATTGGACTGTTGGAGAATTGCAGGGAACTATGTCCGTTTCCAAGGAATAAGCTTAGGGAGTCCCATCATCGGAATAAAACCAGCATGCCACGAATAGATAAAAGATAATTACCACTATTTAAAATGTCATGCAAGTAATTTAACTAGCTAACACAGGGCTGCAAGCGATCAGCAAAAACAAACAAAAATACTGCTCAGAGTTATTGTTATGATCTTAGTATAGCCCCATACCTGTAAAGCCTATTGCACGTAAAATGCACATCTCTTATGATAATAATAATAAAAATCTCGACACCTTTTAAAATGAGATCTCCAGGCATACAAGGCTCTGATTAAGGGTTAGTGTAAACAGAGGGGGTGCTGTGGTATTAGCTTATACCTAGGAGCTTGGAGTTTAGTTCATTTAGTTAATTAAGACTGTGTACTTAATCTGTAATACAAATAAAAAGTTGGTTTGCTGTAACTTATCCTACCCTTTGCAGCAAACTACTGTAAAGCCATAAATGTTTGCAACCAAAATATTTGGCGAATCACACCAATAAAACCTATTTTGCTCCAGAAATGTTGCGGACCTGTTGCAGTATATGAAGTATATATTGTTAGTGGAATTTGATTTCATGCCAAAAATGTTTGCATTTTTTTTTTTTTTTTTCATATGCAAAAAAAGAATAACAAAATCCTCGCAAATATTTATGGCTTTACAGTATTTTGTTTTGATTGCCAGGTTTTCCTAATATATTCACATATTACAATGTTTCTATGTGTTTGCATATGAGTGATGGAATGGGCTACCTAGTTGTGCTGTTGAGGCAGATCACTTGACAGAGTTATTAAGAATCAGATGACCTTCGAAGGGCCAAGTGGCCTCTCTTGTTCATACATTTTCTTATGTTCTTATAGTGTGTCTCAGCTTGTACAGCTACAGAAAAACAGTGTCTTTGGATGCCCATGAAGTTCGGCCCTGTCATAGTATTTTTTTTTTTTTTTAAGTTTACCATAGTAAAAACATAGCAGAGTGTATACTGAAAAGCATGCTAAACATTGTAAAGCACAGAGAAGCATAATAGAAGCATTGCAAAGTATGGTAATTGCAAAATATAACCACGGGAAAAGCATGCAACATTACTGTGTGCACATTTATTGTTAAGGTTTATAAGTGCTTCTCAATTTAAAGGCAACTTGATTTTGTGTTGGGGATTACCTGGCCTGCTCTGTTGTGTCCCAGCAGTGTGTGGGGGTGTGATGTCAGATTATGTAGGGATGATCAAGGCCTGACCTTGTTCCAAACACGCGGACAGGATGATTTGGTGGTTTTATTTGTTTATGGGTTTTTTCACAAAGTACCAAGACATCTGGTTAAGCGACAGCAGTCTTTTGGGGAATATTTGTTCTTTACTGGTAATTACAGGCAGCAACCTGCTGTGGGATTTTCAGCAGAATTAACAATTGGAAGATCTTGTTGTTAACATTCATTAGAAGATAGAAGCTGCTTGTTTTTTATTTTTATTTTTTCTAAAACTAGTCATTCATCTTTAGTGAGCATTATGCAGTGCTCCCTCGTCTTTCCACTCTGTGTTATGCACACAAAATAAATAATTACTGAGGATAGAGAATTTGTAAAGGGTACTTCAAAATACATTTAAAAAACATTTGAAAAAATTGCAATTTACTGTCAAAATGGCTTAACTGTGTTAACCATATGAATTATTAGATTATGAAATATGAAAAAAAAATAAATAATGGAATTGAAAATGTCGAGACCCTGAGAATTATCTGAGAGAAATTATCTGGGTGTTCTCAGAATCTCAACAAAACAAATAGAATCGTTTAGAAGATGCTGAAAAATGTTATTTTGTGATCCTCAAAAAAAAAAAAAAAAAAAATACATTTGTATTTTATTTTGTTGTCCATGTCCTCAATAAGCCACTGTAATACTTTCTTCTCATTACCATGTCACGAAATCCGCGTGTTCAGATTCTTTTACGTACTCTTTTGAATTGCTCAGCATACACTCTTATCTCAGGGGAGACGTTAGGAGGACAGAGATGTTATTACTCCTAGTGGGATATAGTTTGTGCTCTGGACCCGCAGTATATTCGGATGACTAATATAGAACTCAAGAAATTGACAGACTCATGTATTTAAAGTTTTTTACGAATCGGAGTATGATCAGTACTCGTTCGGTTTATTAACGGTTAAATATTGGATAGAGTAGCTACAGGCTACGTCGTATCCCCAGCTGACAGACACACTGTGCAGTCCAGTGTCTTAACAGATATCAACGTTAACACTTTAATACATGTATATATGTGTAAATCAAGGCCGACAAGCAGGCCAAGAACACGTCACCTAAAGTACCCAATGGTCTATTTCAGCACATTCAACAAAACTCTCTCTTATTTCTAAAACATAGCGTGAGTCCCTTATGGCAATACATGCAATACATGTGAGATAAAATAATAATAATAATTGCTTAATGCTTACCCTTTAATATAAATCGTAAAAGGATATGGCTGTCTTCACCAGGCAAATTAAACTGAATTCAATCAGCTCAATTGTGTAGGTTTGCAAAAGATGGACCACCTTGCCCTGTTTGGGATGAGTGTGGTACTCTATTGAAATTACTCTGGAGTTAAATAGGTTTTTCGTCTCATTGGAATACATGGGACACCTCAATTAAATCCAATCATTAATCAGGTGAGACAGCTCTTTATCCCTTTTACAAATAATAGTTTTCAAAAGATCCGGACTAACTTTTCAGAATTAATAGGTGTCATGGACTTCAATAAATTCAAAACTTCACATTTGTTTCAACTCTTATGATCTCATTTCTTTGCTTTCCTCCGAGCCCCTCCTTTATCTGAAAAGTTAAGTGAACCAAGGTTCCCAGGATCTTGGTTTATAATATAATATAAAAACACTACTGCATGCAAAACACTAATTTTATATGTGTTATATATGAGAGATGTTCTTAATATGTGACATCATCTTCTAAGTTATTATATTATGCTAAATTAAAGGTATGTGTTTCTTTTAACTTCATATTGTTTCATCATTTTGTTAATGAGTCAGTTTTGATTCCATATACCATTGTCAAACAGAGTATTTGACACAAGTTTGTCTCATACAATATTCAAGTCATTTAGTTTCACTAAGTTTAAGTGGTAATAGTTTTCATTACAATTATTTATCCATTAAGAGATGCACTGACCAGGCTCTGACCTGTACCTCTCTGGGAATATGTTACTGCTAGCAGTTTCCACAGTCTCTTGTTTTTTTCCAAGGTCAGAGTCTGTGCAAAGCACTTTATTAGATATATGACCTGTCCATTAAGCCATGAGTTGTGCATATTATTTCAAGACATTTACTTATCAGTACTAAACCACTAACTCCATAAACCTTAACACTCCATCTCTATGAGGCTTGGAGCTCTGCTGAAGTGGAACCCAAGGACATTCCCTCTTTCTAGATAAGAAGAGAGGCCCTGGTTTCACTGTAGCAGTTTCAAATCACCACATTATAAGGAATCCATCTACCATCATTAGACAATAGTATAGTGGATTAATAACAAGGTACATTATAGTATATTATTACAAACTTAACACAAAAACATAACACAACACCTTTTAACTTCTATACGTCAATGGATATCATAATGTCTAGAAGTCTTATTGTTCAATAGAAAGAAGAATAAACTTGTACCATTTTCCCATTTAAGTAAATCTAATACTGCTGCAGGTTTTAATCTTCTTATCACTACAGCAAAGTCGTGAACAAGCAATAATACTTGTCAGTTTTAAATAATATGTTTTCTCATTATAGCAAATACTTAAAACATATTATTAATCTTATGAAATAACTGTTATGAACTATAAACAGTGTCAGTTAGCACTGAACCTGTTTCATTATAAGATAATCTTTCAATTAATTTACCTCTGTTTATCAATTGCTATAATATTATTTTGGTGAATCCCTTTTAGGATTTAAATCCAAATATAGGCCAGTATAACTGCATTCAACTAGGCTCGACCCTTCTCTTTGTTCATACAAAATCCAGCCGAGACAGGATTTATTTCTCAAGACCTCTGGCTTGTTGGTTAATCTTTTGGTCATAAAGAGTCTCTTCTTATCTTGTGTTTTTAGGACATAAATTTGTAGATTAACGTTCACTTTTAGCCGGAATTGTGCTTTTTATCAAGCGTCATGCTTTCTGAAGATTAGATATACTAGTGGTAAATCGTTCATTATATATATTTTCTTAGGGATTCTCAGACTACTAAGTATTTGATTGAATACATGTGTAATTCCAAACAAGAGAGGACTGACCTATTTCATGGAGCAAGAGAGCCACCTACTAGTGGTACAAGGATACTCTTTCTTTATCCTTCCTAATATCTTTGACACTTCATTTTATAATACATTCCATATTTGAAATTGCCTAGTCCATGTCCTGCATATCCCAGCGTTCCCAGCAGGATTCAACTTCTGTGCCGGGTTCAGCTCTGGTTGGTTCCGCAAAAACGACAACAGGCCCCTCTATCCAAAGTTTAGCATCACAGGTGTGAGACGCCATCTTCCTCACTTCGTACCTACAAGATACTTGGACACGTTTAGCTGGGACACCTTCTACACATTCCAATTTACCTAGATGTGCCCATTTCACTAAATGACCTCCTTCACAATTCATGCATTCAATCCTCTTAATATCCTTTGGATCTACATTTAGATGAGAAAGACTGATGTCTTGCTTTGGCACATATTACATGCACACATAACAAGAGGATTATGTTTCAATTTGTGTGTCAGGGTTAATTCTGCACCATGTACAATAGTTCTGAATCTGTACACATTTCCTTCTGTTCGCACAAAGTCACTTTGCGAGGTACGCCTTCCATCCAGAACACTGAAGGAGGCCAAAACTCACTGTTATTCATATTTTCTGGTATCCAATTACTGTTCTTTTCCACATCATCAGTAGCAAACTTAACATAACTGAATCTGTTTCATTTGATGAACCATTTACTGTAGCTTACTGAGATCCTCCATGCAATGGAGTCTAATGTTTTACTATATGGAATAACTAATTCAGCGTCACCTGTGACAACCATAACAACATTGTCACAATTTAGTTCAGTTCTCCCCCCCCCCATCCATTATTTTAACCAAGCCCACTTGTATATCCTGCCACAACGCTGCATGTTTCCTGGAAGCCCCTATTGATTCACTTCTCATTCTCATTGCATGGAGCGCAAATGAAATGGGGCCCTGTTACCTGTAATGCAGGAAAAGAAGTGAACTTCAGAGCATATGACTGGAAAATGGGATTCCTTACAGAAAGTGAAAATGATACTATAACAAGTAGATCTGCAGCAGGTCCTCATTCAGAATGTCCCCTTGTGGCCAGTCTTATCGCCTCTCATAATAAACTGTTTGATATTACACATACTACACAATTTTGCGCAGTTATACAGCAAGGTTCCTCTGTTTTTGCATGCATTTGTTAATATTATACTGCAGGAGTATAAGTGATATCACAGTTGAAAATAAATAGGATTGAATGTCTACTGTTGCTTGAAAGTATAGTTCACAACCTAGAGATTACAGCTGAATATAATTTTAGGAACACAAAACATGATTAAAGGGTAGTTCGCCCTGACTAAAAATACAATCTCTGCGTCACAGACAAGCTCCTGAGAAATGTAATCCAATGTGAATAATGACTTCTCCTCGAGAAATGCGACACCACTACCTCTGTTTTTTTCACAGGACATGATAAATCCTAAACTGAGATATCCTGGGGTGATTTAATCCAGTCTGAGTATGGCTTGTCAGTGTCACAGAGGACCTTTGGAGTTGACATGTATTTCCGGGCTCGGACAGTGAAGGGAGCAGAGGCATCATTACATGGAACACGGCCTGCAAAGCAAAAGGAAAAGAGAGGCATTCAGTGACATTGTACAGCTCTGGCCAAAAGTGTTTCATCACTCTACAGAATTAACTCATTTTGCTTCATAAAGTTGAATGAAACCTGCTGAATAATGTTACCTTAACATAATGAATTACATACCACTTTGTAGTTTTCCGTATACTTAACAAAAAACTGACAGAAATTGAAAAATTGACTCTAACGGGGGGGAGATCTGTGCTGACTCTTCTTGTGTGTTCATAGTGCTGCAGGAAGAGGGCAGCAGCCTTGCAATATCCGCCTGTCAGTCATGGCAGTGACACAGAGAGGTGGGAGAGAGGGTGTGTGGGCTTTCCCTCTCTCTGAGTGGCTGAGAGGCGGGCATTGGTGGGCTTGCTGGCCCTATAAATAACGTTCTGGGCACTTGTGCAGTGTTTCAAGTACACCTTTCTGTCTCCAGTGTCAGTGAATACCCACACCCTTCCACACTGACATTTTAGAATCTCACATGAAATACTGTACTACTGTTATGGCTTCCGGTAGACTTTTGCAATATCATGTTGTAGTTTCTTTGATTACATGATGTTAAATAAAAGAGAGAAATTATGTTCATATATAGTGTTTTTTTTTTTTTTTAAATTATGTCTCAATCCTAAAATTCAAGGTAATGCAAAGCTTTTGTCCATAGCTGCAGAAGACATGCTGCCTAAAAGTACTGAACAGATGTGTGGTAGCTTTTCTGCTAGTAAACACCTGGGTGCGTAGAAAACGGCACGCACTTTCCTGCACAGAAGCATGCACACCACCTGTCATTGATTTCACAGATAACGTCTGGTGAATGAAAAGTGTGGTCGTTCACCAGACATCCTCTCCTTTTACCTACATTTTAAAGCATAACAGCCCTTATAAGAGTTTTTTTTGCAATTTTCCCATGTTTATACTATGCATGTACCATAATTTACCTTGGTTTGCCATGTTTATTGATGTGTTTTACCATACCTAACTATTCTTTGCAATGCTTACCTATGTTTTAGCATGCTTTCACAATGCTTAATACACTATGCTTTGACTGTTGTAAACTTATCTAAGGGGGATAAAACTGCTGTGCAGTAAGTCAGTTCCCTCCCTCCCTCTGTTATGTCTGAGACTTGCAGACGGTATTTTACAACAAATCCTAAAACCCTGCTCTTTATCTCTGTGTCTGTCTGTATTATGCTGAGCTGCACTGTAGCTGTACCTTACAGACAGACATGGGACTTCAGTCCCCACTATCAGTCCTGCATCAAACCCTAAAATACACAAAAGGACTTTCAGATAAACAGTAACAGTGCTACAGCTTTAACAACAAAACCTCAGCTACTATTGCTTGTTTCCCATGTCATTAATCCTGTGTCCTTTGTACCTTTCCAGTGGCTGGAAAGTGCTTTCTCAGCACTGCACAGATATCCTTATGTGTAATGGCTTTGTTGGGCTGTGGAGCTGGTGAATCAGTGTTTGGAGGCAGTCTGAAAGCTGTATCTGCCGCCCTTGTGGATCTGCTGTTCTGCCTCCAGTGTTGTGGTATGCCGCTGGGTCTCTGGGTGTTCCCTTTCTGAATTTCACTTCAAGGCTGATTTGGCAGCAGTCTGGGGATCCTGTTTTTACTGGATGGAAGGAACATCTATTTTAATGTTCAACTAAAGGGAACTGAGAGTCAGGACATGACTTCGCTGTGTTTGTAATCTCATCATTAAAAAACAACCTCTTCCCAGTTTCTAGGGGATATTGTCCGGTGATTTCCTGTCATATTTTCTGGAATACCGTTCAGATTCAAGGAGTGCTGTGTTTTTGATTGGTAACTCTTACAGATCGTAATTGGACCAAGCTGGCCCAACCCTCCAGCTGTCATGGATTTTGGCATTGGCTTTGGAGCAGACAGCCCAGCAACGCAGGATTGTTTATGAATCACAATCATTTCACTTTGTTTCCAAGGACAGAAGTTTTTATGCGTCTTCTCTGGACCTAAAAGGAAATATTTTTACAATATAATCTCTTTTTTTTTTCTTTTCTGCAAGAAATAAGACACTTCTGCTTTAGGTTGTTCTTGATTTTTTTTTTAAATGATATTTTCAGGGAAGCATAATTCTGATTTGGCACAGGAAATGTGGTGTGGTTTTAATATCTGTGTGAGGATACTGAGACTCGCAGGAGCTCACATTACAATCTAACAGACCTTGCTCCTTCCTTGCTAGATTGCCACCACAGTCTTGTGCTCGCAGATCTTCACAAAGTGCCAGAACATTTCTCCCGGTGGAGGCACAGTGACTCACTGAAAAGAAGATATTCTATTGATCAAAACAACCTTGAGGTTAAAACTTGATTCATTCTGAAAAAAACACAGCGGTCAGTAGCGCATTCAGCTCAGATTTCAGCCGGTTTTGTATTGCAAGATACTGTACCTGGTTAAAATATTTTTTCATCATTTGACATGAGAGGACTGATGGCAACCTACTTTTGTTCGTGAAGGCAATTTAATTTGTTGCTACTTTATTTTTTCATCTTGTTTTGAATGGTTTTATACATTACAGATTAGGGGACTAAAACTACAAAGAAACATTTATTACCCAACAAAGGGATCCACCACCGGAAGATCACCGAAGAAGCATACAGGCCGTTTTTGAAGCTGTTGCAGACTTCACAAGCCTGGGATAAATCTACCACCCACTTGGAGCATTGATTTCAAAGCACTTTCCTTTTTTATGCCTGGATTAGATGTGTTTTTTGCATTGTCATCTTGTAGTTATCAGCTCTTCATTTGAAGGCAGTCATTTTCGAAGGCATTGGATAAGCAAACCGGTACCTTCAGTGCAGTAGCTCTCAGAAGAACAGATATTGTTGAACTAGTGTTGTGGAAGGCATGAATGTTCCAGACTGGTCCCAGATGATGGCATTGAGGCAGGAGTTAGAAAGGCTAATCTGACTTCAAAAGATAGCAACAGAACATTTCAGCATTACGTTTTGGAACAATACAAGCATGGTGGTACTAAAAAGGCTAAATAACATGTTGGAAAGAAACCTAAAGTTTTTTAAGAATGTGCTAAATGTTTTGAATTAAAGAGAGGGATTATCCAATAGTTTGGTATAAAGGGTCATACAGTTCTGTAAATGTTTAAAACTACATTTTAGGCTACACCATTTTCTAAAAGAGTAGAGTGAATAGCATTTGTTTTTTGCAAATTCTATGTAGCGGAAAATTAAACTTCTGAAAAGTGGGTGCAGTAGTTTGCTTTTAAGATAGAAAACACACTAAAACGAATAATTTTCACGCTGGAAGGAGAGAATTTAGTTTAATATGTTGATTTTAAGATTTTATAGGCAACTAAAAATGTACTGTAAAACCTAGCTTCAAGTTGTTTTGGAATTTAAGAAGTACTGTCTATTGCTGCATAGGCGTGCTTTGAGTTTGAGAGTAGAACGTGTACTGTACTGATTACATGCCATTGGAGTGCTGAAACAAACAGAGGTCCAAGATAAGAAATAGTGAAGTTGTCAAGAAGTGCAGTTAAAAAATCAATCGATGTGATACAGTGTCCAAATGTTATTAATGTATAGGCTATTAAAAAGGGACTGTACTCTAAAAACGGCAAGGTCTTCTTTAGATAAGCAATTACTGTTTGGAAAGCTGAAGTCAACCTTGTGGCTATTTCCTTGGTTAGAAGAAGCAGCTGAGTTTGTCTGTTGCTAATTTGTGTTTCTCTGACCCCTCGCATCCTGGGACTAATTGGAAGCACCTCTCAATGTTTCCAAGGAAACGGCTCTTGTGTCCAGGAAAAATGACACCTGTCCGACTTCTGAGTATTTTAACAAAGATATCTGTGAAAATCTAAGAACGTTCGGTGGGTGGGTGGTGGGGTTGCTGTGCATCTCTGTAGATTGCGCTATAGAACCCGAGTACAGGAGGAGCGAGCCTCCCTCTCACTGCCTCCCTGACGATCCTGGTTGATGGCTGTAGCCATGCAGGGCAATAATGTGGGTAGAGGGCTGGCTGTCATCGAGTCAGAGGGACAATATGAACATCCCGTGGAGAGGGCATCCTACAGCGTGGACTTTGACTCCGTTGGTAGGTGTTCTGTGCAGGATGAGATCGTCTGCTTTAGATTGCACACTAAAGAAGTTGTGTGAATATTAAACTCCACTTAATACTCAAAATTGATATAAAAGACTTTCTAAAAGGTTTATAGGACATAAAGGGAAATAAGGGCACTTGTTTGAAATATGTGGACTAAGTTTCTTTCATTTTACTGTAAATTTAAAAGATGTAAAGTGGGGGGGGGGGGATACAGTAGAGTCCTTGCTTCCCTGGTAGACCAAACTGAAATATAATCTGAATCAAAGTAAAAAAAAAAAAAAAATGAAATACATGCTGTCAGCAACTGTAGAACCCAAATTTGAAATCACAATTCTGTGATAAGTATGCAGTGCATTTACAGCTATTTTATTTAAGATTTTTTCTCTTTTTTTATTTTTTAAATACCATCGTGGAGAGTATCAAAGTCTTAAGACAAGTAGTAGTCAATGTAGGCCTACAAAGTGTTTCATTGGTATTGTGCAGTTTAGCAGTAGTGTACTGGTGTGTACAGCAGATTTGGTGACAATGCAGTGCATTTGTTTTTTAATTTTTTTTGTCTGCAAATTCAGTGGCATCAAAAGGTATTCAGACATTTACCCTAAGTTTTGTTTCATGATCTTAAAAATAGCTTGACATGTTATTCAATTAACAGTACCATAATACGTGAATTTTCTTCTTTCAGTATTGGCTAAAGTTATCATTATATAAAACCTATTGTACAGTACCTGTCTGCAGTTTTAGTGCCACTGTATGTGTATTAAATCACTACAAAAAAGGAGGGCGGTAAAGAAAAATAAACTCCCCACCCCCTTTACTCCCAGCATTGACAGCCTAGGAATCGGAGCCAGGGTTAACTCAGTAATTGCTGTAACGCTGTCCCTGTTTTCCTCTGTGATGTGTGACCCCCAGTCTGCTCTGACCCTGCAGATGGAGGCGGTTATGACGTCGTTATTAACAACACTCCGGTACCCACCCCTGGGGTACAGGACTACAGGACTCAGTACGGGACCCTTCGGCAGAGCTGGGAGATGAACTACCAGGAGGCTGCTATATACCTGCAGGTGAGGCTCTTCCAGTCTGCTATCGAACAATGAAATAGTACCCGTTCAGTCAGGTACTGGGATTAAACAACAGTGGAGGCTGTCGGGTACAGTGCTGGCGAGCTTCTCCAGTGCAACCGAGTTGAAATCATTATGGCAAATGGAGTTGTTGTTTTGTGATAAAGACTGCTGTAGGAAAAGCTGAGAAATCCAAACTATTTACAAACTGTATTCAAAACATGGACTCCTGAGGTAGAATTGTTTTAAAGTTTCCCCTTACAGTATGTCTTGCACACTGTAAGGAAAAATTGATGAAACCTGAAACAATATTAGTGAAGCCAAAAAATATGTTTTTTGGTGTAATACAAGAATAGAACTATTTGAAGAAAGCAGAGACAAATGCTCTGGGTCACAGCGGATGGAATCTGTGCCACAGGCAATGGCTGCAATCACTTTTTAATAACATAGAACACTCCCCTGTAATTACATCATTTGAGACCCTTCCCCACCTAAACCTGTGTACATGGCCAGTCCCCAAGCCTCACAAACATTCCTCTAGTCTCTGTCGTCTGCTAAGAAATAAATAATATCTCTGAGATTCTCCCATCCCCCATGCAACCAAACAGCATAACAGAGGAGCCTTTCCTCAAATGCCCATAAATGGTCATATTTGCTCTCTCTAGCCGAACTGTAATTTATTGAGACAGACCCTGCATTCCAGAATACCCCACCTAAACTCTGTGCTCAATATCTCTCCATTGAAAATACCATACATTCCAAATATTAATATTTCCTTACAACACTGTCACGTGTCTGGCTTGGATGTGACTTTAGATATAGCCATGGCTTTACAGCTGATGGTAGAGTTTCACTTCTTTCTACATTGAGCTCTGGAGACTAAACATCAAATCCTGTTTACACTGTACAAACCCATCCCTAAACCTCAACCACCTTGAGATTTGTACATAAATTTTGCACAATGGTTATGATTTCCCAAACTGAGAAGAAAGTTTAAACCTAAATGAAACTTCTGAATTTGGACAATTGCTTTCCTGTGTTAAGGTCTGTCTGAAGATATAACCATACCTCTGCGCTCTGAATTTAAAGGCTAGGATAGATTTTTAGTACAGTAGACAACTCCAGATCTGCCAGACAAAAGTTCAACACCAAGGAGAATGTGCATGCATTATATGAAAAGTAAAACCAACCCCTGACTTATTGATTGGCACTTGCTATTATCAGAAATATAAAATGCATTAACCTTTGACTTTAGTTGAACAAAACAGAGAGATTGCTTCTGGCTTCACCTTTCTTTCCTGTGAGGATATCTGATAAAGCATCTCTATTCCTTATAAAGGACGTGTAGAGACAATTTCAATAGCGTTACGACCATGATTCAGTTTCAATATTTAGTATCTTTGTGATTACTGATGCATTCTGTAAAATAATCCTGATCTTTTAATTACAGTGGAACCGGCTGGTGTTTCCTTAAACTATACAAATACAAATAAATCACATGTATATACTTTCATACTCCACCACTGCCTACGCTAACCGGCATTTTACTTTTTTAATTCTAAGTGTGCGTATTTTACTTGGTTTATGACTTTTGCGGGGGAAAAAATTGAAAGTACAAAATAACAAAGGTTTGAGCTTTATAGGATGATTAAACTTCCACTTTTGTAGCTGAGTTTACATTTCTGTTGCTAGTTAACTACATTTGGCTATCGCTGCAAAACAACTATTATTTTTCAATGCACACAGAGTCACAAGCTCTACTGTAATCATATACTGTAACCGTTAAAGATTGGGAAATAAAGTTTCTCTGACCAAACGAAAATAAGTAAATTCCAGTCTTCATTATGATTGTCTGTCTCTTGACAGCTCCAGGGACTTGTGCCATGGGCTGCATGCCTCATTCTCGCTCTCTGCCACCTTTGCACACTGGAGGTTCAAAGATTAGATGGGAATGGTTTATATGTACTGTATATTTCACCTCACTCTCTTAAAGGTGGCATTGTCACATGATCTGAATAGATAAGGTCTGGCAGATAGTATTATCCAAGCAAGCTCTCCTCCATAAGTATGATAAAGGCAAATAGAGAGAAAAATGATAGTAACTCAGAACACTAACACTCAGAATGATTGGAAAACCTCTACAGTGTGGGAATGTGAAAAAAAAAAAATCAAAAAAATAATTTAAATGGCATTTCAAGCTACTTCCTCTTTACAAATGCTCTGGCAGAGTGCTTGAAAAACTGAAACAAGACACACTGTTAGAGCTAGGAAACATACCTTAAAAACACTCAGGTTCTGGACAAACAAAAAACTCCTTAACTGTGTTATGTTCTGCTTTTCCCACAGGAAGGTGCGAACAATGACAAGTTTTTCACTCACCCCAGGAACCCCAAGGCGCTGGCCGCCTACCTGTTTGCTCACAATCACCTGTTCTACATGATGGAGCTGGTGACAGGGCTGCTGCTGATGGTGCTGTCACTGTGCGAGGCCCCTGCAGTGCCCACACTGCGCCTTGACATCTACGTACGTACTACACCGTCGTCACAACAGTGTGGGCAAGAGGCCAAGGAGCCTACAAACAAAGTAGATTTAATCAGGAGCAGACATTCTAGGAGGAGCACGCTGGATCTAATACAATGAGGTGGAAAGAAGTAACATATCCCCTGAAGCATTTTATTACCAAATACATTCCTTCAAATATAAGTTCAGTCCATAGGGAAATAGTCTTAAGTTCTTGAATCCATACTTTTTCTCTTTTATCGAACATGTTAGCATTGTACTCTTTTACTATTGGAAGAATCTTCATATCAGCAAGTTTATGATCGTGCGTCTGTTTGAGGTGCAGTGGTGAGATTCAGGATTTATGACGGGTTGTTTTAATTCAGCTCTTACTAACAAGCTACAGGAGGTTGGCGAAAAACAAATATGACAGGAGGCTTGGTAATGGCTTTCTGGAGTTCTACTGAATTGGCCACTAATGGGTAACTTTCCTGAATTGTACACTTGCAATTTGGCGCTATAGGGTGAAAATCAACCACAAACAGAATTAGTTTTTCTTTGATGAAATTATTTTTCACCCTGTTGAGAGAGAGATTCTCTGAATTTAAATGTAAATGTGCTAGATTGAATTTGTTGATTTAACAATGTCTAAGGGATACCTTCGGCAAAGGAACTGATAGGTAAATTCCTGGATTCTTTTAAGGTATTTATCGGTGTTGTTGCAGATACATTTGATTTGAAGCGCAAGGTTGTAAACATTTAGTAGTTTAGATGTCCAGTTGAATAGAGATGCACATCTGTGGGTTTACTATCTGTTTGAATTTAGATTCTGTGAATGGTAATCAACATCATGAAATGGAATATGGGAGTCTTCAATGGTACGATTACATGTGAATTAGATAGTTGGGTGAAGGTGAAGGGTGTTAATAAATGGTTCAAGATTCCCTCCCTTTTGTCCAAATCACAAAGATCACATGGAAGACAATGCATCCTTTTAGAATTGGAACTCCACCTCAGAACAGTCACAGTGTTCTTAGAACATTCATCTGTAAGTCACTCTTAAACTGCTGTAAAACAAAAATAGACCTCTATAAAGTTTATTTTGAATATGATTCATATATTTAACCCCTGTTAGCTGTGCTGCCATTTTGTTGGTATTAAAGAGGTTCTTTTCCTTTCTAAAGGGTTACGGAACACCCTGCAATGTTTATTAGGAACGCATTACTTTGCCTGTGCTGTGTCTCCATTGATTTATGTTTTTCTACATAATCCTGATACAATGATAATGTTCTGATTGAAATTGACGGCTGTTGTGGGACTAGCATTGTTGCTGGAGGGACTTTGAATACACTTTGGTGCTTATAATACAAATCCTCTATCACCATGCGAAAGCTAGCTTTTTTTTTTTTTTTTTTTTCAGTTGATTAATAACCCGTAGGATTATGTTGAAATATATAGCGCTGCAAAACGGACAGCGCAGCATATGGCAAAGTCAGTAAAGTACTGTAATGTGTTTCTTGTTCTGTAACCCTTAACCTCATCTTTTGTTTGTGTGATTTAGTTTGTTTAGGTTTAGTGACGTTACATTCAAAAACTCCACGTAGAAGCTCCACTTTTAAAAATATGCTGTCAGAACTACAAGTAAATCCATATATTGGGTATAATACCCGCTACAGCCACTGGGCGATCAAGAATCCAATGGGTTATTGTTTTGTGATTTGGACCACTGTCTACTAAGAGAGAACTTGAGACCAGCAAGCTTGTTTCATGTGTGATGCTGACTGTATGCACATCCATTCCCTACCATCCTTGTCCTAGATCCCACTAACCCTGATTTCTCTTTGTAGATCCACACCACACTGGAGCTGCTTGCTCTGGTGATGGTGGCGTTTGAGCTGTGTATGAAACTGCGCTGGCTGGGCTTCCAGACCTTCATCAGACACAAGAGGACGATGGTCAAGGTATGTCAAGCACCATCCCTCTCCCCAAATCAACAAGCGAGACCCAGTATGCTCGTTTCTAAGCAACCCTCCTGAGCGGGCTTTTGCATGTCTCTTGTAACTGCACATGGAATTGATTGTATCTCTGTTTCACAGATTACCTTCACCTCTATTCATAATGACCACCTCTTTCTCTCTTTCCTATCTGTCTATATTATTCCTGCAGACCTGTGTGCTGCTGCTGCAGTTTGTGGAGGCGATCGTGGTACTGGTCAGACAGTTGTCCCACATGCGCGTGACGCGAGCCCTGAGGCCCATCTTCCTGGTGGACTGCAGATACTGCGGCGCAGTCCGGAGGTAATCCAGCACAGGAGCCCTGCCTGGCCTCGCACAGTATAACATCCTAATTGTTTTCATCCAGAGTATGTGAACCATAGATAACAGTTGCGACAGGAAAATTATTTGGAAATTAATTGCAATTGGATCCATGTGGCATCGCAACATAGTACTAAAGCATAGCCATGAAATAATAAATAGACAGGATTGTTCGCAAAGCCAGAGTCATAAAATTGTATATCATACATGTTTGCTTATGGCTCATTCAGATTATTAGAAGAAACACCACAATAAACAGAAATGAAGTAGAAATTATGTTTATTGGTGTGCTCGGGAAAGAGATATAGACATACATCTAGACATGCACTTATCCAACTGATGACAGGTGATGATAATATTCTTTACAAGTATCATAATCTTGTGGTGTCTTGAAGCATCTGGCTGTAACTTATATTTTTACGTCATGTGCGTACGAGGGATGCAGAGCATGGGATCTACTTGTACATGGTACTGATGGCTCGAATGGTGTATTTACTGCTGTTGTAGGTTGTTACTGATAGGTTCGAATGCTGTATTTACTGCTGTTGGAGAGACACAAGCCCCTGATATACTTGTTTTCATTGCTCTCTCAATTGAGTTTAGATCCCCAACTCTCCTTTCACTATGCTGTTTTGTGTCAGTTCTGCGATTTTGTTTTGCAGATAAGTTATTGGCTGTTTTTATGTTTTTAACACAGGAATCTGCGTCAGATTTTCCAGTCTCTTCCGCCTTTCATTGATATTCTGCTACTGTTGCTGTTTTTCATGGTTATATTTGCCATTTTAGGTGAGTACCTTCCTAGAGTTTGATCTGAGTAAGAAAGATTCTTCACTTTTTCTAATAGTAACTAATAGTAATCATTCACAGTGGTTCTGGGCGGTGTTGGTTATACATGTTCTCTGTGTCACTCTTGACATGACTGGGCTTGCTTTGAGCTTACCTGGACAATCCTAACTACCAAACAGACTTACTGAGTCCATATACATCATGTAATAATATAGCCTTTCAACTATGCTGGCCATACCTAATCTTTCTGTACATGAACATGTGCCGCAAGCAGAGTTTTCAAAGTTCACATTGTCAAGCAAGTTAAAGGAAGCTATGGAAGACATGTTAATAAGTCAATGTTGGAGCACAGAACTCATGATGATTATAGAAACAAGGCAAGTATAATACAATGATTGAAATCACATTTGAAACCGCGTAATCTTTAAAAACATATACTTTGCAGGATTCTATTTGTTTTCTCAAAATCCATCAGACCCGGTAAGTATATTTTACATTTTCTTAATTGTTATAACAAATTGTCTATGGACTTCTGGCTGCCAAATGTGTTGATTGAAATCTGGAAATTTAGCTTCTGTCTGTCTCTTCATATGTTCATTTTTACATATATCTAGAGCACTTACATATTAAGTGCACATACACTGGATGTGTGCCATAGTGATCATGATACTGGATAGCTCTACAGGAATATGTTTTACTGACATACTTGTTGCTCATCTGAGTTTTGTTTGTAGTAAAATAATCCATACATAATGCCATCTGTTTGGAAAGGAACACACTTCTGTCAGTCCTTCCTTTATCTTGCCATTTGAATCCAAATATTAATTTTAAACATTACTGTCTGTTCCAATTTTAGTATTTCAACACTTTGGAAAACAGCATTGTCAGTCTGTTTGTCCTCCTGACCACTGCCAAGTGAGTACAGTCAGTTGTTTGCTGATCTGTAGACAGGTGTGCATGGTAGCTCTTTGATCCTGCATGTTCGCTTCATCCACCGCCGTGCTGGGCAAGAGAAGTGAAGCTTCTTTGGGCCAGTATGTGGTTGTAAACATGTGGATCGAAGATGGGGAACTTGGTTTTATATCCCATAAAACAGAAGAAGGTAAAGTTAAAACTATTATCCAGACTAGGCACCAGGGGATGTGAGTCTATTACTGCCGTAAAATCATTATTCTGTCATTCCTAATCAATAAACATCCATTGTACCTTTTAAATATTTAATGTACAGTGTCTTACTTTACTATAAATACCAGAGATAGGATAGAGGGCTAACTAGAGCTAATGTCACGTCTACAGTATTATTATTATTATTATTATTATTATTATTATTATTATTATTATTATTTACTTCTTAGCAGACGCCCTTATCCAGGGCGACTTACAATTGTTACAAGATATCTCATTATTTTTACATACATTCACATTATTTTTACACACAATTACCCATTTATACAGTTGGGTTTTACTGGAGCAATCTAGGTCAAGTACCTTGCTCAAGGATACAGCAGCAGTGTCCCCCATCTGGGATTGAACCCATGACCCTCCAGTTAAGAGTCCTGAGCCCTAACCACTACTCCACACTGCTACCCTATACCTACAATACCTGTGAGTTGTGTAGTATTAGACACCGGGATCATGACAGAGGTGTGATAATTATTGTATAGTGACTTGCATCATATTGTGACTAGGATAATGTTACACTCCTACTGCTACACTGACATCTCATATCTGAGGGCCCTTTTGAATGGCTTCTCTTTGGAGTTGAATTTGTAACAGGAGTACTCTTCACTGGTACTCAGTAGTGAATACAACTCCTCTCTTGTTCTGCAGTTTTCCAGATGTGATGATGCCAGCCTACTCCAGGAATACCTGGTCCTGTGTGTTCTTCATTGTATATCTGTCTATAGAACTCTACTTCATCATGAATCTAGTAAGTAAATATATCCACGGGTCAGTGCAGTCTTCATTGTAACCCTGCAGAGTTTCACAACCAAGTATCGCGATTTTTACTAAATGTATACGCTATGGTGTACATAAGTACTATGCTGCTTCTAAAGACATCTGGGGACTAAACAGCAACAGTGGAGAAAAGTTCACACCACTTATGCAGTGCATTAATTAGCATCTGAGTTCAACACTTCTCACACACGTTTATTATACAATTAAATAAACAAAGTAAATGGTTAAAAAAACAACAAAAAACAGCACACAAGCAAAAACTGTCTTGGTGCAGGATAGAGAGCATAACCTGCTGCTCTCAGCCCTTCTCTAAACTACCTGAGACCCAGAACAAAGGCACTGACTCCTCTCATATACAGCTGGCCATCCCCAAATTGGCAATCAGTTAACCAATTTGGGAATGGCCACATCAGACACATATTTTTAGCAGGGATGGGATTTTAACACCATCCCTGCCAAACTTATTTTCAAAATAAATAAACAAAAAAACACACCACTATTTACAAGTTCAGGGCCTCAGTCCTGCTACAGTACAGTATATTAGTTTGTATAGTACTATAATATATAGGAGGTGTTACCACTCCAAAGTACTGTTGCAAGTACCAGAATTGGGGTTAGTGTGAGACTTTTCTTCTGACAGTGTCTGTAGTATAATGTGTGTCCTTTTCATTGTTTTTGCTGGATGAGACAAGAAACACAATTATTTGTCTTTAAAAATTAAAAGCAACTTGAAACAGTCTAATGATGTTGCATGTGTTCTTAGTTACCCACGTGTTCCTAGTACAGACACCTGTATTGTGTCACTGGCACTGACAAACTGTCCTTGTTTCTTCTTTTTTGCCTGATTTGATAGACTCTATTAGCCTTAGTGGTCAATCCTTTGATGCCTCTCTCTCTATTATCCAGCTCCTTGCTGTGGTATTCGACACCTTTAACGGAGTTGAAAAGATGAAATTTAAATCCCTACTTCTGCACAAGCGATCAGCAGTCGATCATGCCTTCAAGCTTCTGGTCAGCAAACAGGTGAGGCAAAACCTGAAAAACACATCGAAAAGGGTATAATGCTATAATGGTTGAGTTTTACCTTGAACATTACTGCTAGTTTAAGTCTGCTACTCCTTCATATAATCCAAGAGATACCCAGCATCCTGTTTTTGACTGTGCTGTAACTTTGTCTTCAGAAAACTGGCTTACAAATAAGAATATAACAATTTATATTTTTGCAAGACCTAAGATTTCTAAAATGGATTTAATTAACTATTTATAAGGGTTTTTACTTGCTGTCATCAATACTTCTGAAGTAGTCTTCTGAAATCGCTGGCTCCTTCTGCCTATATATTTTAAACCAGCCTCTGTTTTAACTCAAACTGCTGCTTACGAGATTACAACTTCCCATCAAGATCAAAACAAGAGCAGAAAGAGTTCAGACAGGGGTAGCCAAAGTTGGCCCTTCCACTACTGGTCTTTGTTCCAACCCTGTTCTAAATTGTTTAATTAAACCTCCATCCAGATCCTGAAGTATAATGTTACCTGTTAAACCTGGAGTGGAATAGCCCTCCAGGACCGTGATTGGACATTCCTGATAAGACCTCTATTTTAAACAATATTTTTATGCCACTGAAAAGGTTAAGACCTACTGGTTAGTAATACCCTTTTCTCCACCGATTTCAGTCTCCGAGTGCTAGTTACATTAAAGACTCAATACAGTTATGCAAATCTTTTTTTCTTAGTATAAGGGAGGGGGTGCTTTGTTTTGCACTTTGGATATTAGAGGAAGTTGAGTAAAAACATAACTGTTTTTATGCTACACAAGCTTTTTATTAAATAGAAAAGCAAAAAGCCCAAAATGAAATAACCATAGTAGTGTCCCTAAATAAAACAAAATAAAATGCAATACTACAATTAGAACAGAGTACAGTACCCTGCACATCTTCTTTCAGAGGCCCACTGGGGTTTCCTTCAAGCAGTTTGATGGGCTGATGAGGTTTTACCGGCCCCGGATGAATGCTAGAGACCGCTACCTGACCTTCAAGGCACTCAATCACTCCAGCACTCCAGTACTCGGGTAACCCCACACACGGCACGCAACTGCATATTCCAAATGCAATATAACAATATAATAAAAAGCTGTAGTTAGAATTCTTCATGTCATGGAAATGTCATGCTTTTTTAACAATCATATTCAATAGTTTCTCTGCTTAATATCTTTAACTGATAAAACATGAATAGGGTTATTTGTTTTCTTTGTTTATTTTTGAGAACTGTATAACATACTCCCACCCTTTTGGAGTAACCCGCCAGGTTAATTGTAGGGTTTCCCCACATAATGCAATAACGGGCCGATATACATCCAGGTAAACAATTGAAGTTAACGAGTGGGATGAAAAACATGTCTATCAACTCAAATTGAATGTAATTATTGAATTATAGATTTATGATTTTGCATATATACAGCTGCAAGTATATCCTTTAACTGTACATTTGTAATCCTCTTTTCAGCTTGCAGGATTTTTACAGCTTCTATGCAGTTACAGGCTTGAAATGGAAGGTATCTACTTTTTCCCCCTCCGCTTGCTTTTGGTATAGTACATGGGTTTGATTTCCATTAAATTCCTTAACCATGTGATGTTTGTGCACTAATCCAGACCAGAAGAAGTGGAGAACACTGGTTTGATGACTTCCCACACACCACTTTCCTCATTTTCAAAGGTAACATTTTACAATAATTGAGACAGCACAGACAGCTAGCTTGAACTGTCCCTTTGTCCCCTCATATAATCTGTACATTGCCTGTCATAAGCACCCAAAACCCCTGTTCATCTGGGTTTTTTTTTCAAATGTAACCTTGTGACGGGGTACTGCCCTGTCTTTATGATCATGGTTGGGACTGGCAGGGAGGGGGTTAAAATTCCTCCCTGCCAGGAAAACATGTGAGAATGTGGCTGGAGCCCTAATTGACTAATCAGTAATTATTGAATAATTGGGCTCCAGCCACAGGGGATAAAAGCCAGGGGAGAGGCCCTGGCTAGGGGAGAGTTGGAGAGAGAATTGTAGAGAGAATTGTTGAAGGAGTGTTTTGTTTGTGCTGTGTTTTCTGTTCCAGTGAAGGCAACGCCCAGCCTGGAAACCTTTATTTTTGTAAGTTTTGCTTTTTTGCTTTGTGTTTATTTTATGTTTAAACCTTTTTGTTTGGCCCTTGTGCCTATTTATTTGATTATTTTTGTTTATTAAAAATCTTTATTTTGAACTTTATACTGTCTCTGAGTCTCAAACCTCGGTCCATCTTGTCACATTTGGTGTCAGAAACGGGAGAGCGCCACCTGGAGGCTCAGAGCAGTAATTTTTTTTTTTCTTTCTTGAATTTTGGGAGTTTTTTTTGGAAACTTGATTTAAATGGGGAAGAGCAGACAGCGGCAAAGGCAGGAGAAGCAGCAGCCGAAGAAATGTAGGCTGCTGCAACAACAGCCACCCCAGCTGGAGGACCCAGCCAGTCTTTTCCCCTGGTGCTCCTGGTGCGGGAAGGAGGATCATCAGTGGAGGTCCTGTCCAGATGGGCTACCAGCTGACTGGTGTGGGTACTGTGAGGTGGATGGCCACAACTGGGCAGGATGCCCCCACAATCGGGACCAGGAGCAGCTGCAAACCCCGTCCTCGGCAGCCACCCCACCACTTCCTACATCACCGCCTTCACCACCATCCCAGGAAATATGGGACTGGTTGATGCACCCTGAGGCAGACCTCTCCCACGACCTCCCCATAGTTGTCAACACGCTGTGGCGTCGAGATGGGGGGAGGTGGGAAAAGTGGGAGGAACAGCATCACCCGGCGTCCTTCGCAGAGCTGGCCCTGATGGTCATTAATTACCTGGCGGTAGATATGGGAGACGCCCCAATCATTCCAATAAAGAAGGTGGAGCTGTCGTCCCGAGAGCCAGAGAGGGGTGAGCCATCGTCCCGAGAGCCAGAGAGGGGTGAGCCATCGTCCCGAGAGCCAGAGAGGGGTGAGCCATCGTCCCGAGAGCCAGAGAGGGGTGAGCCTTTGTCCCGAGAGCCAGAAGGGGAGGAGCCTTTGTCCCGAGAGCCAGAAGGGGAGGAGCCGCTGTCCCGAGAGCCAGAAGGGGAGGAGCCGCTGTCCCGAGAGCCAGAAGGGATGGAGCCGCTGTCCCGAGAGCCAGAAGGGATGGAGCCGTCGTCCCGAGAGCCAGAGAGGGGTGAGCCGCCGTCCCGAGAGCCAGAAGGGGAGGAGCTGCCGTCCCGAGAGCCAGAAGGGGAGGAGCTGCCGTCCCGAGAGCCAGAAGGGGAGGAGCTGCCGTCCCGAGAGCCAGAAGGGGAGGAGCTGCCGTCCCGAGAGCCAGAGAGGGGTGAGCCGCCGTCCCGAGAGCCAGAAGGGGAGGAGCCGCCGTCCCGAGAGCCAGAAGGGGAGGAGCTGCCGTCCCGAGAGCCAGAATGGGGGCCGCTGCCGTCGCCCAGAGAGGGGGAGCCGCTGCCTTCGCCCAGAGAGGGGGAGCCCGAATGTCCACAGCCCGAGAGGGAGGAGCCCGAATGTCCACAGCCCGAGAGGGAGGAGCCCGAATGTCCACAGCCCGAGAGGGAGGAGCCCGAATGTCCACAGCCTGAGAGGGAGGAGCCCGAACGTCCACAGCCCGAGGGGGAGGAGCCCGAGAGGGAGGAGTCGGTGCGTCCACGGCCCGAGAGGGAGGAGTCGGTGCGTCCACGGCCCGAGCGGGAGGAGTCGGTGCGTCCACGGCCCGAGCGGGAGGAGTCGGTGCGTCCACGGCCCGAGAAGGGGAAGCCCACAGGCCTAGGGCTGAAGGGACCTCTAGAGGGAGACGAGCTGCCGTTCCCGCCTCCGCCAGCAGAGGGAGACGAGTTGCCGTTCCCGCCTCCGCCAGCAGAGGGAGACGAGTTGCCGTTCCCGCCTCCGCCAGCAGAGGGAGACGAGCTGCCGTTCCCGCCTCCGCCAGCAGAGGGAGACGAGCTGCCGTTCCCGCCTCCGCCAGCAGAGGGAGACGAGTTGCTGTTTCCGCCTCCACCACTAGAGGGAGAGGGGCCGCCGTTCCCGCCTCCGCCAGCAGAGGGAGCCGGGCCGCCGTTCCCGCCTCCGCCAGCAGAGGGAGCCGGGCCGCCGTTCCCGCCTCCGCCACCAGAGGGAGCCGGGCCGCCGTTCCCGCCTCCGCCACCAGAGGGAGCCGGGCCGCCGTTCCCGCCTCCGCCACCAGAGGGAGCCGGGCCGCAGTTCCCGCCTCCGCCACCAGAGGGAGCCGGGCCGCCGTTCCCGCCTCCGCCACCAGAGGGAGCCGGGCCGCCGTTCCCGCCTCCGCCACCAGAGGGAGCCGGGCCGCCGTTCCCGCCTCCGCCACCAGAGGGAGCCGGGCCGCCGTTCCCGCCTCCGCCACCAGAGGGAGCCGGGCCGCCGTTCCCGCCTCCGCCACCAGAGGGAGCCGGGCCGCCGTTCCCGCCTCCGCCACCAGAGGGAGCCGGGCCGCCGTTCCCGTCTCCGCCTCCCGAGGGTCCGCTGCTGCTGCCGTCGCCTCCCGAGGGTCCGCTGCTGCTGCCGTCGCCTCCCGAGGGTCCGCTGCTGCTGCCGTCGCCTCCCGAGGGTCCGCTGCTGCTGCCGTCGCCTCCCAAGGGTCCGCTGCTGCTGCCGTCGCTTGGGGTCTTCGGGGATCCTGCTTCGCCTGGGGTCGCTACACTATGGCCGGAGCCCCACGGAGGGGAGTTGCTGGCCATGAAGAGGGGGAGGGAGGTCAGGAGACCAGCTCCCCCAGCGGCACTTTCGCGGCAAGATGGTGTGTGGCCGGAGCCCCGGAAGAGGGAGCTGCTGGCCACGAAGAATTGGGTGGTGCCGAACGTCCCACCATGGCCACCCCCATGGACACTGTGCTTCCCCCTCTTCCGGGACTGAGACTGAGGGGGGAGGTGGCCATTTAGGCCATGTTGTGCTTGGCACAAGGGGGGGGATATGTGACGGGGTACTGCCCTGTCTTTATGATCATGGTTGGGACTGGCAGGGAGGGGGTTAAAATTCCTCCCTGCCAGGAAAACATGTGAGAATGTGGCTGGAGCCCTAATTGACTAATCAGTAATTATTGAATAATTGGGCTCCAGCCACAGGGGATAAAAGCCAGGGGAGAGGCCCTGGCTAGGGGAGAGTTGGAGAGAGAATTGTAGAGAGAATTGTTGAAGGAGTGTTTTGTTTGTGCTGTGTTTTCTGTTCCAGTGAAGGCAACGCCCAGCCTGGAAACCTTTATTTTTGTAAGTTTTGCTTTTTTGCTTTGTGTTTATTTTATGTTTAAACCTTTTTGTTTGGCCCTTGTGCCTATTTATTTGATTATTTTTGTTTATTAAAAATCTTTATTTTGAACTTTATACTGTCTCTGAGTCTCAAACCTCGGTCCATCTTGTCACAAACCTGTTTTTGATAAACCACTTTTTTTTATTTAGTTCTAACTTCATCTTTTAGTTTGTGTAATTGATTCATCTTTAGTTGTTCCACTTCAATTAAAGCAGCCAGACCTATGAATGATGAGTCAGCTGTCACAACTGCAGTTGTATTGAAGGGGAAAAAGAGTTTCAACAGACCTCTTGTTTTCTACTGAAAAGAGTCAGTCCTGAGTCCAGCTGGGTTTGTTTAATACTGAGATTCCTACAGATCGGAGGCTAGGTGGAGCAGTGGGCTAGTTCACTCATTCCCTATACCTGAATGGCTGGGGGTGTTTATAGGACTGTGGTGCGCTTGCTCGCTTGCAGAACCGTGAGGCCAAGCTGTGATGACGCCTGTCCACACCAAGCCATTCCACAGATGAAACAAACATAAATAAAATAGACAGTATTACAGTTCAGGGCAAAGGTCAAATCCAGTTGGCACTTTTTCATGGTATAGACACCTGTGATGTGTTATGTGCGCAAGCTACAACCGCTGCACACTTTACAGTCTATATAGGTTTTCTGGTTTGGATGTTAGTTTCGAAGAAAGCTGGTGAGGCTTATGATTTCAGAACGCCATGTTGGATTGATCAAAAAATGTTTATCTGGCTTCATGATGCTAGGGGAATGAGACTCATGAAAACAGGCAGTTAGATTTGTATACAAATGATTCCATATAAGCAACTGCTGACTAATAATAGAGCTATGCGCATAATCATCTGCAGCTCACACTGGTGTGATTTGCGGAGATTGGGGTTGGGGTGGGGTATGTTTTGTTTCTTTGATCAATCACAAAAGATGTCTGTCATTGTTTTACTCACTTTTTGATTCTCTCATTTTCTAGGCATTAATATTCTTGTGAAATCCAAAGCCTTCCAATATGCAATGTGTAAGTGCCCTTTTTGTTTGAACTGTAGGGTTACTGATGTATGCCAGAAACACAGGCCAGTATCCATAACAGGTTTGTTTATGTGCTACAGAGATGAAAAGAGGAACCCGTATACATATTGCACTGTCATAGCCAGGCTTCTCCATCTCTGAGTGAAAGGTGGGTGTACACCTCACTAATGTACTGCAGGGAATATGATTTCCCATTGTAAAGAGCCTCCTGACATGAGAGACAGCAGTCATTGTACAGACCTGCAGATAATTTACTGTTTCATAAGCCCATCAATAAAACAATGTTAGCAAACAACCATCATTCATTAAGAGCCATGAAGATCAGCTGTTCCCGTACTGTATCAGGGAGGAGCTGCAATCCCACAGCATGGTCACCAGAGGAGCTCTTTTTGAGTTTATAACGCTGCTGTTTTTACTGTTTTTCTTGGCAGATGTCGTAGTTGCAGTAAATGGAATGTGGATCCTGGTGCAAACATTCATGATGCACGGTAATCATTTTTACTTTGAAATAAATATCCACCTTCGCTATGGAATTTTAAAATATTTCCTCTTAACAGCATCACAACATTCACAAATGATTTTACTAGAGATTTTTTTTTTTCCCCTACACTTTTGTTTTCACTTTGACTCATTTATCCTAAGAATAGCAAGTTGTTTTAAATTATTAGGAGTTTCTCTAAATGTACCTGTCTTATAAATTTGGCTTTGAGTATTTGGTTTGCTTTTACAATCCTTTCCTTCATTTCCTGTCTGAAGCAGGATGGCTTGTATGAAATACCGCCCTTGCTGTTTTCCTTCCTGACAGTTTTATTACACTGTGAAAAACTCTGGCTGACTTGAAATGATAGGAATGCATTTCTATATGGATTACACTATGTAACACAATTTTTGTTCCTGGGTAGTAAGTGTTATTTCCTAATTGCTTATGCCTCAAAAGTATAGAAAATGGCTATTATTCCCCGCAAACTTTGCTTTTGTGACCAGGACAGTGATATTTTGAAATTTACCTATTTCCAATGAGAAAACGGGCGAATTTGTGTCTTTTTGTTCACATAAAGTCAGAAAAAAACAACATATGAATCCAAATTAACATGTATTTATACTAAAGTAATACAAAAATGACTACAAAAGATTTAGAAGTGAGTAGTTTTTCGAGATTTACGATTATACTGTAAATCACTTTCACGAATCAGCCCCCAAATGTAGTCTCCCATCATGTTCTTGTTATACTGTCCTTGGTAGCGGCGTTCAAAGTCCAGTATATCCTGGTAGAAGCGCTTGCCTTGCTTCTCCGAGTACGCTCCCATGTTCTCCTTGAATTTATCAAGATGAGCATCAAGGATGTGGACTTTGAGGGACATCCTACAGCCCATTGTGCCGTAGTTCTTCACCAGAGTCTCAACCAGCTCCACATAGTTTTCAGCCTTGTGATTGCCCAGGAAGCCCCGAACCACTGCGACAAAGCTGTTCCAAGCCGCTTTTTCCTTACTAGTGAGCTTCTTGGGGAATTCATTGCACTCCAGGATCTTCTTTATCTGTGGTCCGACGAAGACACCGGCTTTGACCTTTGCCTCCAGACAGCTTAGGGAAGAAGTCTTGAAGGTACTTGAAGGCTGCCGACTCCTTATCTAGAGCTCGGACAAATTGTTTCATAAGGCCCAGTTTGATGTGCAGTGGTGGCATCAGCACCTTCCGGGGGTCCACCAGTGGCTCCCACTTGACGTTGTTCCTCCCCACAGAGAACTCGGTCCGCTGTGGCCAGTCCCGCCTGTGGTAGTGCGCCTTGGTGTCCCTGCTGTCCCAAAGGCAAAGATAGCAGGGAAACTTGGTAAAACCGCCTTGGAGACCCATCAGGAATGCCACCATTTTGAAGTCTCCTATGACCTTGATGCCATCTCAGAAAAATGCAGATATGTATCCACTTAGGCAGCTGGAACTAAACTGGTGGGCTTAAGGCCCCTGTATTTATACTACTATTTATATTACTGGAAAGTTCTAGAAGTTACTCCAAGTTTACTCAGCACTGAATCTATCTGGAATGTTCTGGAAAATAGGTACATTTCAAAATATCACTGTCCTGGTGTGGCAGTCTGGCTCGCAGTGGTGAGGTGGATGACGTCACGGACCAGGAAGTAACTGACACCAAAACAGTGGATGGGCGGGTGAAGCTGAATGCTATTTCACTCAGCGTGGATTTATTAATGAACAAAACAAAAATAAAATATTTAAACAAACAACAAAACAAAAAGGCACGTTGGCCAAACAAATAAACAGCAACAAGTATATTAAATATAGCAATTGTGTTTGCTCGCTCTCCCGTGTTCTCCCGTACTCTCCTCTGTACACTTAACTCTGCAGTATGGACAGCTGCAGGTTCTTATACTCTGGCCGAGGGGTTAACTAGTTGTTAATTATCTTATTACTCCTCGGCCAGAGTCTGCACGCATTTGGTAAGGATGCATGACTGTCAGCTAGTTAAATAATCAGTAGCTGATCAGCCATGCATCCTCACAGGGTTTTTAAATATAATAATAAAAGACGCGGCGCTTTTATCCGCCCCGCAAACAAAAATACAAATAATAATACATAGGGGCGGGACACTCCGCCACACCTGGTCACAAAAGCAAAGTTTGTGGGGAATAATAGCCGTTTTCTATACTTTTGAGGCATAAGCAATTAGGAAATAACACTTACTACCCAGGAACCAAAAAAAAAAAAAAAATTGTTGCACGGTGTTATAAGTAACGCTGGGCTTTTGTCACAGAAATTTGTACCAAAAAGTCACGGAGCAGTCATTTGTTCAAAGTCACGGAGGAAGTGGGTAATGGTATGTGAAGCCACGGGATGAAAATTCAACCATGTTTTTTTTTTCAATACAATATACCTACATAAACAAATTATTAGTCTGACTATAAAAGTAGAACAAAAAGGAAAATCAATCTACATTTGTAAATGTATTTATTATGGCTTTCACAACATCAATGTGAACCGAAGTTTTATCCTGTAAATCAGTAAGTTTCACAGAGTATACAACTATAAGGAAAATGTTAGTTTTATATAACATTCGGTGGGTTTTCATCCCAGCATTGCAAGGCAGCAAACACAAATGTAGGTTTGACATGCCTTTAGAAAATAACATTTACAGTTCAAAAACACTGTCTCTTTGTGTGCTTCTGTTGTGGTACAGTTTGCAGTTATTTTTACTTACTTTGTTCATCACAGCTTGCTTTACGACTGTAACCTACTGGTATTTTGGATGTTGAACAAAGCAATAAACCTCATGATCTCAGACCCCTAGTTTACTAAATATGCTGTAAAACGAAATGAAGAAAAGGATATATTAAGATTTTAAGCAGGTGGTTCCACAAATATACTATTTCTGTTTTTAAAAAGGTTACTGCAATGGTAAGTGCAAAGACGGATGTGACATTCAATAAACAATTGTTGATCATCGCCCTTTAAAATTCTTCCTTGTGCAGATGGAAGCTTCTCGTCAGGAACTGTTCCCTGGAGTTACATTTTGTTCCTCACAAGTAAGTTTTCAAACGTATCAGGTGCTATCTGAGCTGCCCTGCAAAGACCTTGCATCATAGCTCAGTAATGCTGAACCGCCTGCCCCCCCCCCCGCAGACAGACATGAGCCTAGGCTTCCAGCTTCCTCTTTTTCAGCTTAAGGCAGTGCATACATGGATGAGAAAGCCTGCCTCCATCCAAATTAAGGTTGACCAGGTTTACAAAGGCATCTAACTGCAGTTTAAATTGACTACATTTAAAAATCTAAAAAAATGAGTGGGATCATTGGCACTTACTAGGTTAGTGTTGCATAATGGGTGGCAGTACTTAAGGGTGAGATTCATGTAGAGCAAGTAAGTGCTATTTTAGTGCACTCCTAGGGTCGTTGTCCACTTTCCTCTCCAAGCCACTAAACCTGTGTAGGTGTAGCACAGTGCAGACTGTCTGAACTGCACAACAATATTTGCTGATTCCTGCTCTCTCTGTCTTTCAGTTTATGGAGTGGAGATGTTGTTAAAAATCACAGGACTGGGGCCCCTTGAATATTTCAGCTCTGGGTGGAACCTGTAAGTATTGTGATAAATCACATTTAGCAAGATTTTTAAATATGGCAAATTCTATTGTTTCCTAAGAATGTATAATACAAAATTGATTGGACATTTAAAATGCCATTTATATAGCTTGTTAACGTTGGATATTTGTAATAGTTTATTTTTACAGTGCACTCCGTTTATAAGAATCACATCCGTCCCGGATGACTTGATTCTTATAAGCGGTTGATTCTTAAAAGCAGAGTGATGTGATTACTGTGGTTGAGAATTAAAGCTTTGTTCCCTGCAGTGTAGTGAGTTGACCACTAGATGTCATGAGTTCCCGCATGTATGCACAGGGACAACACAAAGTATTATTTAGTTAGTTCTCCAACTGAAAGCTAGGTTTATTTTGTTTGTTTGTTTTATTAGCGTTTTTTTCCCCACTGCACTGAGGACAATACATTAAAACAAGTCCTCATGGGTAAGCAACTTGTTATATGATCATGATTATGTTTACTCAAGGCTGCAGAATCCTATTTTACTACAGTGTACTTGAGAAGCAATCGTCTCGTGAGGGTGCCTAGTTTAACTGCCGTGTGGTGTTATGTGTAATGGCCTTTGAATTAAAAATGACTTCACAGTACAGAATTTTACTGTCAGGACTACCACTGCATTTAAGCATCTGAGGCTTGCTTATTTTGTGTTGCGATGCAAATCTCACAGTTTTTCATTAAGCGGAGATACAAAGCTCTGCAATACCCCCCCCCCCCCCCCCCCGCCCCCTCCTCCTCACCGCGCCGAGTGATTCTTATAAACAGAGTGCACTGTAGTAGTATTATTATTATTATTATTATTATTATTATTGTGTCTTTGTTTGTCAGTGTTTTTGTTTGTGATGTTGAGGAGCAGCTGTAGAATTGTGGTAACGAGCCTGCTCTGCTCTGCTCTGCCCTGCTGCAGGTTTGATTTTTCAGTGACACTCTTCGCCTTTCTTGGCCTCATCGTCCTGGCGTTTGATATGGAGCCTTTCTACTTCATCGTGGTGCTCAGGCCTCTTCAGCTCTTGCGGTACTCTTTCCTCATTTCTGTAAGGTCAAGCAAAATGTATGATGTGGTTCTGGGAACAGTATGGAAAATATACGGAAGGTAGAGACAAAGCATTTTCTGAGTATAGAATACAAAAACTAGGCTAGGTAAATATTGTTAATTATTTATATATATATATATATATATATATATATATATATATATATATATATATATATATATATATATATATATATATATATATATATATATATATATATATATATATTATTTATATATACGTATCTGGCGATTTGTAATACCTTTATGTTTTAGCTTTTTTTTCCCGGTTATGAGGGAAACATGAGGAGAATGAATGAGAGAAACCAGGTTCAACGCAATCCTGTGGGTACCACATGGTGTCTCAGTATTGACATTTCCCTTATGATTGGCTACCAGAACCACAAGTGTTTCTTTTTTGTTATTGTGGCCTAATCAATCCATAACTATTAAAATATAGGGCTTTATTCCTCGGAAGTTACATTGCTAACTGAAATATGAGGCAAACAAGATTTAATTTATAAGGAATTCTCAAGAATATTGTCTCGGTTCATAATCGGATCAAAGCAATTATGTTTAAATTAAGGTACTCAACCTTATTGTACTAAAGATTGAATAACTTTCGTAATATTTCAAGTTTAGTGTCTGTAGTGTGAATATTAGTCTTACTAGTTAACGTTCCTAAGGTTTGTGAAAACCTAAAATATATGAATGCAGTTCATTAGGAATAGTTTGATAATGGAGCTCCAGGTGGTTGCAAACAGAGTGGTACATGATGATGATTGCTGTGTTGTTCCCTTCTGTTTTAGGCTGTTTAAAATCAAGCTGAGGTATCGCAATGTTCTCGATACCATGTTCGAACTGCTTCCTAGAATGGCCAGGTACTGTTTGTTTTTCTTACCAAGTCATAAAGATGATGTCTACCAGATAGACAATGAGTCCTTACCTGGTTTTATTCCTTTCCAGTTTGGGGCTGACCCTTCTTATCTTCTATTACTCCTTTGCCATTGTGGGGATGGAGTTCTTTGTTGGCGTCGTCTATCCAAACTGCTGCAAGTAAGCTGGTGCTTCATGAAGACTAAAAATAGAGGGGAGAGATCTATCAACCATAAACAACACATTTAAAATTGCATCCTTTACTGTAGTGGACCAGTCATAGTCTTTTGTAAAAGCAAGGGTTACAGTTGAAATTAATTAATTTAAACTGGTGTCACATCTCAGTATTGCTGCTGTTTTAATTTTTTAAATACACTGAAAGGACTTGCATCCACTGTAGTAAATTTTGCCCTATGAGAATAGCATTGCTGTATCCATGCTTGAAAAATGTTGGTCTGAATTGGGGAGGGTTTATAAAAAGGCTGAATCTAACGCGTCTGAAGATGTTAGAGTTGGGGGATTTGACAGTATGGGTCTGGTCCTCTAATAATGAATGCGCTGTCTTGTGTTCCAGCACTAGCACAGTGGCAGACTCGTACCGACTGCTCAACTACACTGTGGGGAACCGCACTGTGGTGGAGGAGGGCTACTACTATCTCAACAACTTCAACAACATCGTCAACAGCTTCGGTAAGGAGCCTGCTATATCCAACAAACCCATTCTTATTAAAGGAGCCTGCTATATCCAACAAACCCATTCTCACTGAAGGAGCTGCTATATCTAACAAACCCATTCTCACTAAAGTAGCGGCTATATCCAACAAACCCATTCTCACTAAAGGAGCGGCTATATCCAACAAACCCATTCTCACTAAAGGAACCTGCTATATCCAACAAACCCATTCTCACTAAAGGAGCCTGCTATATCCAACAAACCCATTCTCACTAAAGGAGCCTGCTATATCCAACAAGCCCATTCTCACTAAAGGAGCTGCTATATCTAACAAACCCATTCTCACTAAAGTAGCTGCTATATCTAACAAACCCATTCTCACTAAAGTAGCGGCTATATCCAACAAACCCATTCTCACTAAAGGAACCTGCTATATCCAACAAACCCATTCTCACTAAAGTAGCCTGCTATATCCAACAAACCCATTCTCACTAAAGGTGTCTTTGAAGCAACTTTGACAACAGACCTTCCACATCGATCCAATTGTATTGAAGAAACATCACTGAAATGTCACGTCCAAGTTCAGTTTTATCGTTTTGAATGATGCAAGGCTTCATCCATGACTTCAAGTACTAATTTGGCAGTGATCCTACAAGGAATGCTATAGCTATTCCCTTAATCAGTGGGCTAATAAAATTGACGAATGTTATACCCAAAATGTTTGTCTAAGATTGTAAGGCTGCTGCACCCCATGTATCATATGTTAAGTATTTTATTACGAGTGTCAGAATCAGGGGACATATGGAGGAACTTGTATGTTTGCATGTCACATTGGATGGTGTAGGCCATGGTGACACAACTACATGCACTTCTGACCCCCCCCCCCCCCCCAGCATACTGCACAGTATAAAAAGCCACCCTCTAGGACCCTATGTCTGTCAATAAGTTTTAACATATTTTTTTCTCCTTTTTTTCAGTAACATTGTTTGAGCTTACTGTGGTAAACAATTGGTATATCACAATGGTGAGTTTAAAGATTTTGAGCTTAATTTTTAATTGCCAACAATAATTCAGAGTGGTCATCACCTGTACACGATGTATTGTTCGGTAAGAAAACACAAGCGCTGTTGTTTCTTTATTGTTGCCCGGAGAACATGGATGATGTTGTTGTTTGATTATAAGCAGTCATTTGAATAGGGTGGTTTAGTGGTATTTTTTTGAAATGCAGTACTTTTACAAAGAAAAAGATAATCTGTAATGGTCTAGATTGTTGAGGATATAGTAAGCTTGGGAATCTGTGTTCTACATGGCAAAATAACACCATGACAGAATAACATTGTAAACACAGCAGTTTAATCCATTGACTCTGTCACTGCAGGAAGGAGTGACGTCACAGACCTCTCACTGGAGCCGCATGTACTTCATGACCTTCTACATCGTCACCATGGTAAGCAGGGAGCCCCATGTGAACAGCTAGACACACAATCACCCAGTTCCTGAATGTGTGAGCAGGGAGCCCCATGTGAACATCTACACACATAGTCACCCAATTCCTGAATGTGTGAGTAGAGCGCCCCATGTGAGCATCTACGCACACAATCACCCAATTCCTGAATGTGTGAGCAGGGAGCCGCATGTGAGCATCTACGCACACAATCGCCTAATTCCTGAATGTGTGAGCAGAGAGCCCCATGTGAGCATCTACGCACACAATCACCCAGTTCCTGAATGTGTGAGCAGGGAGCCCCATGTGAACATCTACACACATAGTCACCCAATTCCTGAATGTGTGAACAGAGCGCCCCATGTGAGCATCTACACACACAATCGCCCAATTCCTGAATGTGTGAGCAGAGAGCCCCACGTGAGCATCTACGCACACAATCACCCAATTCCTGAATGTGTGAGCAGGGAGCCGCATGTGAGCATCTACGCACACAATCACCCAATTCCTGAATGTGTGAGCAGGGAGCCCCATGTGAACATCTACACACACAATCACCCAATTCCTGAATGTGTGAGCAGGGAGCCCCATGTGAACATCTACGCACACAATCACCCAATTCCTGAATGTTTGTTTCACATTGCTTGAATTGGTTCAAGCTTAGGATGTATTTTTTATTTCTCTCTTGTAGTGGCTGCACAGTATAGTGACACAGGAATGAAACTTGAGTTCCATCCCATCCTGTCTCATCAAAAATGTTCCTCTCCCATCCCATCCCATGATAAAATGTTCAATTTAATTTTTGTTCCCATCCTGTCCCACCAGAATTTTTCGCATCCCGTACTGTTCCATACATATAATTTTTTTTTCAAAAAATGACCTGTTCCATTCCGTCCTGTCCCATCCTGTGATATTTAATAAAAATTCCCGCAGCATTCAGTTCCATTCCCATCCGTTCCTGTGGATTTAAAACACTTTGTTCCCGGTCCCACCCGTTTCTGCCAGTTTCATTTCCGTTTCCATCCATTCCCGCAAACATAAAGAGAAATGTATTCCCATAAAGTGGGAATCCCGCAGGAGTCCCATCCTAATATCACTCTCTACTGCACAAACATCGTCCATTCTGCCTTGTGTGGTCACCCGACATGCCCTATGAAGATTAGTCATATTTCATTACACAGGGACATTTTACAGTGCATGATGATTTTCACAGAGGACAATGCTAAAACAAATAAACCTATAGAATCCACTTTTTTTTTTTTAAACTGCTTGAATAATGCTGGATAGTCCCAGCTGTATTTGTGTTACCATATAACTATTAACAAAATCTCAGTACGTGTCTTTTTTTAATAATTACACCTGATGTGGATCAACTCCGGTCCTGGAGGGTCATTCCTTTCCGGGTTTAATTGGTAGAATTAATTCATGGTTCACTGTAAAAGTTAAGGACATGGTTAGAAGGACCTGGGCTGCTGGCGTGTAGGCTGCCTCCCCTGCCCCACTGCTGTCTGGCCCTGCTGGCGTGCAGGCTGCGCACTCTGCCCCATTGCTATCTGGCCCTGCTGGCATGCTGGCTGCCCACTCTGCCCCATTGCTGTCTGACCCTGCTGGCGTGCCGGCTGCCCACTCTGCCCCATTGCTGTCTGACCCTGCTGGCGTGCCGGCTGCCCACCCTGCTACCTTAGTGTCTGACCCTGCTGGCGTGCTGCCCACTCTGCCCCATTGCTGTCTGACCCTGCTGGCATGCTGGCTGCCCACTCTGCCCCATTGCTGTCTGACCCTGCTGGCGTGCCGGCTGCCCACCCTGCTACCTTAGTGTCTGACCCTGCTGGCGTGCTGCCCACTCTGCCCCAGTGCTGTCTGACCCTGAGCCTCCTGTTTCAGGTGGTGATGACCATAATCGTGGCCTTCATTCTCGACGCCTTCGTGTTCAGGATGAACTACAGCAGAAAGAACAGGGACACTGCAGGTGAGATCTTAAAAATTTTATTTATTTATTTATTTATTTATTTATTTATGTATGTATGTTGTAATGTAATGCACTCTTAAGCGTATAGAAAACAGAAATGTACTTTAAAATTTCTTAATAACATTGTGTTGCTTCTTCAAAATTGTTTGAGACAGTGTTAACACCCCCACACTTACATCTCAAACACAAAGTCATGAAAAAATGAATGTGAAATGTCCTGCCAGTTTTGGGGTTGTATATATTAAGCTAGCATTTGAGGTAAGGTTTATTGAAATTGTAGCAAACAGTGTGGTCTAAATTGAGTGTGTTCCACCACACACTACAAGTCCCAAGCAACGTTTACTTGATTTTATTTTAATAGTGTATCTCTACATAGAGGAATGGTCTTGACTTAGCTTGTCTCACAGTCCTGGGTGAAAATGTAACATTTTTGGAGGTGCTGCATGCTTCGAACAGGTTAATGCATATCCCACGCAGCCTAGCAGGTGTTAAGTGTTGTTTCCTGTTCACTCTGCAGAAGAGGAGAACGGCATTGTGTTTGAGACGGAGGTGTCGAAGGAGGAGGTAGACACTGTGCTGGAGCTCTACAAGCAGACCTGCGCTCCAGCCTCTAGCATCTCCTCTCTGCAGGGGGTGCTCTCCGCCATGGACAGGAACGGGGTAAGCGCCAAACCTCAACAAACAGCAAAATTCTGCAAGGAGAATCAAAAATCTACTGCAGGGCACTGTCCTGTCCTGTCCAGTCTCACTAACTCTAAACCTGTTTTGTCCTTCAGCACACCTCGTTGGTGTTCCTTGGTCGAAGATCCAGGACGAAGAGTGATTTAAGTATGAGAATGTATGAGGAGGAGATACAGGTGAGGAGAAAAGTGTAAAGTCATGTCTTCTGTAAAGAGGATATGTATAACTAGAAGTATATTCTAATTAAGGCATTTAACAATTGGTATTCATTACAGTATACTCATCCTTCATGATGTCATCCTCTGAAAATAACAGATTTACATGCTATAACAAATACAGTGCTACCTGTTATAATGCATTTATAACAGATTTAAATGCTTTAACATAGTGATACCCGTTATAATGCTATTATAACAGATTTATATGCTATAAAATACAGTACTACATGTTATGTGGTTACAACAAATTCACATGCTATAACAAATACAGTGCTACCCGTTATAATGTGATTATAACCTATTTATATACTATAACAAATACAGTGCTACTTTGTTATAATGTGTTTATAACAAATGTACAATGCTATAACAAATAGTAGGCTATTGATTCCTTTTGATTAAAGTTCCATCCTGAGGTTGATATATAAGCAACCTCGCAATGGAGACTATGCAGTTTGTTAAACAACAATTCGGGTAATTGGTCAAAAACAACTTCTACAGTATTAAATTAAGCAAAAGTTGCATGTACACAAAGGTTAACTTACTGTGCTGAAGTGAGGAATTAGGATTCCAGCAATGTATTACTCTGAATGCATTTTGAATCCGAGAATTGTGAGAAGCAACAGGTTTAATTTTACACCCATTACCGTCCGTGCATCGATCACACTGTGATGTTGGAGTTTGTATGTGGTAAAGAAATAACTCTTATAACAATAATTCAGCCAGATGCAGACATACATTACAATGTTAGTTTTATTACTGCAGCTCAGAAGAATTATCTTAAAATCAGTGCTTAGAACTTTTTTTAAAGGGAATACAAGTTGTCATACCACTCCTAGTTTATATGAGGTATTTTCTTCCTATAAAATTAGCTTTTATTTTTTATATAGAACACATTTTCTTAATTCTTAATTCCTATGGACTTTCTTTATAGACCTCATTTGTTTGAAACTTTCCTAAATATTGTTTGGTTTTGTTAGCCCTTCCAGGATCTTTAACAGGTCCTTGAGGCTTACAGCTCACACTGGTTTTTTAGTTTAGTTCTGAATAAATTACCTTGATTTAAAGTGGATTTTGGAAGGTATGAAAGTTTCATTTTGTTTTGTGTACGTTTCACCTTTTCTTGGATGTAATGTTTAGTCTCTTACTTGCCGTTTTGAACATTAAAAACATTATCTATCTCCCTTGCCTCCAAACACCCCCGTTTTCTTTACTAAACTTTGCAGTAAACTGCATTTTTTTTCCTCCGACGTAATTTCCTGGTGCAGGAAAAAAGTCCCCTGAAGAAAGTTTTTCTCCGGCAGAGCGCATTCTGTGATATAATCATTTTGTCCATATATAGTGTGTAATTATATGGAGTTTTTATTATCTAAACATGCAAGTAGATGTATTTTTATTTTATTAGATTGTAGGTTTTTTGCTTCTACAACTACGTGCGTTCTTTTTTTTAATCATAGGATTGAACGAGAACAAAATCCACTGATTTCTGATTATTTTGAATCCCTTAGCAACAATTGCTAGAGGTAACGCTGATATTACCTTACAACTGGTTTTCTTGAACTCTAACTCTATGGTGGGGTTATGAAGTGTCTGAAGTTGTAGTTTTAAAGTGATTACTTGGATTACCTATCCGTATTTATTGTTAAAATAAGGCAATATGACTGTCACTACTGACATGGTGCAGTTTTAAAAGCCAGGAGACTTGGTGGTCCAGTGGTTAAAGAAAGCAGCAGTTCAAGCCACTGACTCCGTGTGTGTCTCGGAGCAAATCACTGAACATCCTTGTGAGACGTAAGACTGAGGTCCTATGTAAGTTCACCCCCTAGTCTCTGTAAGTCGCTTTGGATAAAGGTGTCTGCTAAATGACTCGTATAATAATAATTGCCAAGGGAGAATCCAATCATGTTTGCTACAAAACAAGCTGTAATGGGATAAAAAAGGGTTAAGCATAATGCTTTTTTTTTTTTTTTAAATGGGACATTGTTTTAGTGACACTATTTGTTAATATTTCTGTTCAGCATTATCTTGTATTATAAAACCTGTTGTGTTCTCAAGTTGTCAGTTCTGCACACTTTTGTCTAAATGAAGTTACCCTACAGCATAAAGGTCTGTATAAATGTAATTGTGCTGTTCAAAGCCCATTTGAACCTAGGTGTGATGAAGTAGTCTCTGTGAATGTGCCTGTGAAGCTGTGCGTCTGTCTCTGTGTTTCAGGAGTGGTATACAGAGTATTCGCAGGACAGTGGCTGCCCTCGGCTGGAGAGACAGTTGGAGAGTCTGCAGTCTTCAGTCAACCAGCCCCCTCCTGATCACGTGAGGCTGCGCTCTCAGACTGTCGGTTAGGTCAGACTGCCTGCAGCCCTCCTGCTCTGTGCAACTAACAGGGCCAAAAGAACCCACTGAGAGCACCTGGGCTCTGCTCCACCCACCCCATGTTCTCTAGATCATTTGATTTGTAAATAAAACATACACCCTTATACAGTAACGTCATGCCTTCAGAGTAAAACTTTTTTCTACTGGATTTCTATTGGCCCTGCAAAAAAAACCTTCCATTACTTCATAATGTAGCATGCACACGATTGGGGGACTGTGCCGTGGGGGGGGGGGGGGTGGGACCTGGAGGAGAGGAACTGAAGATTTGCATTGCAGAATGGTGGAGAAGCTTCACCACAGAAGCAGTGTCCTAATGGATTTCATCCAGTGTACTTCATCGTCACAACCAGGCCTGTTCTTACAAGAGAAGACTTCAGTCCTCCACATCCCCTTGATTTAGTTTTCTGTAGTTGCTGTTTCGTAGTGCTTTGGCATTAGGGTCCTTTCTCATATGCCTTGCCAGCAGATGAGATCATACTGAGGACCATAGTTGGTATTTTATTAATGCAACTAGAGGGTTTAATCTTAATCACATATTTCATGACTTCCATATGATATGGAATTATAGTAATAGTGAACCCTAAAAATATTAAGTAAAATAAACCTCTAAAACATCACACAATCACAGATGTTTAATTAATGCAGCATTTCAGACAACAGTATTCAAACTATTCAAAAATGTGAATCAGGAGGCTTCACTTTTAGTTTTTATTAAGAAGTTTGAATTTTTTTAAAAAACACTATGCAGACAATGGCAGTATGCAAAATAACAATCTAATAGAACACCTTAAAGGGGTGATGACCAAGGCTTTCAAAGACATTCTTACCTTTCATTGCAACAATATGCTTCCATGGCCTTTGCTGTTTTGCTCTTCTTGTTTTCCAGACCTTTCTTCTTGAAACTCATTTATCCTGCACAAAACACAACCAGCTCGATTGAACTTTCCTCATCCGGCCCACATAATTTCCTATGTGCAGCATAGAAATTAGGACCTTATTTTTTACCCACAAATTGGTTAAATCAAACCCATCAATACTAAAAAAACATCTATCCAGTTTGAGAAGTAAAATTGTATGCAGTTTAGATGCAACACAATTAAAATGTGTTTTAATTTCTCAGTATTAGTTATTAATTCTAACACCTGAATCTTTGTAATTGTTGTTCTCTTGTCCATCAGCATTTTAATACACAAATAAATGAATGAGCTTCCCTGAGAGCCAAGCCTATATGAATCTGTAAAGCCCCTGCCGCTACTTTTATAACGGCTTCATATTTTCAGATGTCTGGCTGCCATGTTGAGATGACGTGTCTTTGTTTTCCTGATGATAAAGGCAGAGCTCTTCAAGACACTGATTTCATGCTTCGTACACAAAGCATGTGTAATTGCTTTGTGTACGAAAGTTTGATTGTGGGTTTCCAACAACAACAAAAAAGAATAGCCCTTTTGTTCCAGGTATCTTTTAAAGCTTCCGCTGCCATCGTGTCAGAGTTTGATCTGAGGAAGAGATGTCATATCTCTTTTAAAGCTGCTGCTGTCACCTGATTTGAGGAAGAGATTTCATATCTCTTTTAAAGCTGCCGCTGCCACCATGTCAGAGTTTCTTTTGAGGCTTTTTTCAGCTTTGCTGGACTATTTACATGCAGAACAAGAGCCTGGTTAGGGTACCAAAGATAATGTGTCAGTAGTCTTCACAAGCTGTATTTATTAATACAAAATAACCACGTATTTCTCTTTTTGTTGTTAGTCAGTGAAAAGTGTATTTGTATGGAATAAAATATATTAAAAAAAAAAATTAACTTTAAAACAAACCCTGTGGTAAAGGATGTTTATTTAGTACAAAACAGGAGTGGGAGGGGAACTTTTCCTTATGCCTTATTTATGAAATCTGAAATAATTGATGTTGTATTACTTGTCCACCACATCCGTCTCTAACTGGCTCTCCTCTAATGCACTAGTACTGTGACATACTGTTGTAATTACAGCCATTTCCCATCATGGCTGTAATTACAACAGTAGAACTAACATCCATAACTATGCAACACTCACCAAGGCTGAAGTATGTGTGTACGTTACAACCATCAGTATGATGGATTAAAAACATGAGTTTAACAATGTGTTCTTTGTATCAGTGAAAATATCAGGGGCAGCAGTGTGGAGTAGTGGTTAGGGCTCTGGACTCTTGACCGGAGGGTCGTGGGTTCAATCCCAGATGGGGGACACTGCTGCTGTACCCTTGAGCAAGGTACTTTACCTAGATTGCTCCAGTAAAAACCCAACTGTATAAATGGGTAATTGTATGTAAAAAATAATGTGATATCTTGTAACAACTGTAAGTCGCACTGGATAAGGGCGTCTGCTAAGAAATAAATAAATAATAAATAAATAAATAAATAAATAAATAATAATATCAAGGTATGACACACAGAGTGGCTGGGTGGAGGCTACAGAAAGTAAAGCTCATTCCACGTCAGAAACCACTGACAGCAGATGCAGTAGCTCGGGGTCAGAAATGTGTTTCTTAGCTGGTTATACATAAATCAAGATCCCAGTGTAATCCAAGAAATCACTAAATGTTTTCAAGGTCATGGCCAGCGATGAGGCACGGGCCTCAGTTAAAATCATACTAATAATTATTTAGGCTCTTTTACACATTGCTTTGCCACAAAATAAAACTGGGCTCTTCAGTGCCATGCTGTTGATTGTCAGCTGAAGCCAGGAGGGGAGAGTTGCTGAATTCTCCAGAACTCTGGTCACGTTTCAGGTACTGCAGGCTTTAACATGTATTCTTCCTTGGACACTGAAAAGCAAACTCGGAACCTGCGCAAATACTGCAAGCTTCTGAGCTTAATACAGTTCAGCAATCGAGTTATGCTGTATGCTGAACTTCTGGGCTTTTGAGAAAGGAGGAAAGCATTCAATAAGAGACAACCACAGCTAGTTTTAATTCAAACCCGTTTATAAATCACATATAATCTGTATCAATAAAATAAATACATCATACTTATTAAAATTGCATTTGGCTCTTATCATTATATACAGTATATTAAAACCCTGATTCAATCAAAGAAAGAAAAACAAAACAATTGTCATCATGTTAGTATACATATTAAACACATACATACCACGCTATAAAGAATGAACTTGTTTTTACTGTGCACTACAGTTCCCCCTTGTGGCCATCAATAGGACTGCAGATTCTCAAACCACTATTTCATAATAAATCACCTGTGCAGTTATTAACAAAGTATCTGAAGAAAATAAGGAAATAAAATGACTACTATCCAAAACAAGACAAACTACACTGAACTAGAACTCAAAGCTCCCAGACACAAACCTGTAGTTGTAAGCTTACACCATTGGACGGGTTTAAAAATATAAATACTAATATAAAAACCTGACATCACTTAAGTATCTAAAATGCTACTAATCTACTGTATGACAGCTGACTGTATAAAAGCCTGGCTCCTGGAATACTCAACTCTTCAGGCAGTGGTGAATGTGAACCAAGAGATCCCAGAGCAAACCTAACAAAACTGAAGGAATTTGAAAAAGTGTGCCCCTTACTGACGCCAGAGGCAAGTCAGGCAATGTGATGGTTTAGAAGAACAATGGACATGTTAATAGCAGGGAGCAGCCACAGAGCACACTGTACATACTGCACACAGTCTATCACGATCTTCAGGATGGAACGGAATGCTTACAAACTAAGAGGTTGCATGTGCATTATATACTCTGTGTACAATACATTCAGTTACTGTATTCTATATAGTATACTATCACATTTCTGCTAGGATAGTACACAAGAAGTCATACAAGGGATATAGAGTCATGTTTTTTTTGTTCTTTGGTATGCTATAAAAAGACAGCTGCTGCATATTTCAACTGAACATCAGTTTCAATTCCAGACAGCATTAGGGTTGCAGGTGTAGTTTTTTTTTTTTTTTTGCATGACTTTAAAATTCAAGAATACTAATCCTGATTTCAGAAGCCCTGTTGTTAAACACAGCAAACCTGAAGAATATCTAGTGTTCTGTTACTGTCTGTGTGAAGGACCATACAGCAAAGACCTTGAAAAACATGCAGGCACGCGACTCAGTAAAGACCCTGTCTGTTCACGTGAGGCTGGCAGTTTGTGTACTGGCCCTACATACATAACTTCACAGCTATAATCCAGTATCTATGCATGGATGTATACAATAGCACAGAAAACATGAGGATTCTCCTCTCCTTCACAGTGTATAAACCATGAGGATTCTCCTCTCCTTCACAGTGTATAAACCATGAGGATTCTCCTCTCCTTCACAGTGTATAAACCATGAGGATTCTCCTCTCCTTCACAGTGTATAAACCGTGAGGATTCTCCTCCCCTTCACAGTGTATAAACCATGAGGATTCTCCTCCCCTTCACAGTGTATAAACCATGAGGATTCTCCTCTCCTTCACAGTGCAAACCAGTCAGTCTTGAGGCTGCTGATGGAATGACACCTTCAGCAGTAGGACCCTGCCAAATGTTTTTCAAATTCTATAACAGTAGTCCAGTCACACGATGCATTTAAAACATAAGCTAAATTAAAAAGAGGATTTAAGTGAAGAGCAAATTGTGACAATTCCTCATAACACACAGTTGAATCATTCAGGCCTAGTTTATTTTACAACACTTGGACAGAGCACACACAGCTTGGATCCTGAGTGGATCTCAGCCTGCTGTAGAGTCGTCTAATTCAGTTGTAATCAGTTGCCATAGTTACAGACTCTATAGAAACTCCAAGAAATAAATACATGAAATTTCAGAATCACGTGATTTGTGTGTGGGTTCTGTCTGATTAGATACCTGCTCTTTGTGGATCACCACGCCCCTGCTGGAGAGAAGGGCCTGGCTGTTGGGATTGAGCAGGAGGGGGGTGCAGGGTGTCAGGGGCTGCCCCTCAGCTCAATCACTTTGAACTCTATGAGCAGCGCCACCAGCAGGAAGACCAGGTAGAAGAGGAGCAGGAAGATCCCGTAGCTGCGGCCCAGGTGGAAGCATTGTGCTGGGACCAGAATGAAGGAAAGTACCAGGCTGAGGCCTAGCGCTCCCGCAAGTACCCAGACGAGAAGCCCGTCCGGTTCTAGCTGTGGAAGAGAAGGAGAGAGAGAGGAGAGTAACTGCAAGTGTAGTGTAGTGCAGGGGGAGACAGAAAATGTTTAAGCTGTTCAAATAAACAAATAAAATTCTAAGTCTAATTATCTTTGTCTAACTTAATGTTTATGAATACTCTTATTTGTTCAACTTTGTTCTTTTCAGTTTTAATCTGCCTTTACTTTGCACCCTCTGTTCAGCAGTGCTTTAACTTAATCTCAGTAATATCTTGCTGTGTTCAGCAATTTTTCTTTTTTTTGGTAATTTACCGACCACTACTGCCTGTTTGGGGTAATCGGTTATTAAATATACCGCACAGTATATTTTAATATTATTTATATAATATTTTATATATATATATATTTGTTTAATCTTGTTGATAGCCGCATCAGGCCTTTTTTTTCTAGGTGTTTCTAAATTACTGGGGTTTTTTTACTGTTTGTTTGTAGATGATAATTTTATATAGACCTAATAAAAGACTTATCTGTTGATTCCTGAAAATAAATAATTTAAAAAAAAATCTACTTCATTGTTATTTAGTGTTTTTTTTTTTTAAATTGTGACTTCCATTTAAGGTCTTTCCTCTTCTTGGTCTTTGAACTTGGGATTGATTTAGATTCAGAGACAACTTCAATTTAAAATAAATACACATTTAAATTCAGAGTGCTTTCGGTGTGTTTAATATATTTGTCTTATTTCAACATCTCATTTTATATATATTTTTTAAATGTATGAAAACCGAAATGCTTTAGCCATGTTAATCAATTGAAAAAGACATGATGGCCGACATTCCTGACTATAATTTTTAATTAGCAGCGTCAGTATTTTTTATAACCTTGTTCATAAAACAAGTAAACTATAAAACACTATCATTTTAGGAGTCATCTGCAAATGGCAATAATTTGAAATGCTGAATAAATGGTGTCATATAAAAATGAATGAAGAGGTCTCTAAACCCCTCGTACTGCATGCTTATTTTTTTTTATTTGTTTCTATTTGGTCACAGAAGCTTGCCAGGGCTACTTCCAGAAGATCTCAGTTGTTAATAATGAATTGCTTGGCATAGCCTTTAGTTATAGTAGAAAGTTACGCGAGATTACGTCACAAACGGGATCTTCACTGCTGAAGTCTCATGAATATATGATATGGCTTTTGGAAAAATATATATAACGTGAGGAATGTGTGTGATGTGTGTGCACTACGTCACATTCTAACGACAGTGGAGAGAGAATCTGGAGTTTCTAAACTGCATGGAAACCAAGCCAATGAAGTGGCTACTTTCAGCATTAGAAAGTTGCTCCACTTTGCTGTGTGTTGCACGTAATCCAAGAACAATGAAAAGCTTAAAAGAAAAAAATATTTAGGAAGCTCTACCTTGACGATGTTGTCCCCGTTAAACATCTGGAACAGGCAGCCCAGCCCCACCCCAAAGAGCATGTCTGAAACAGGGTTAAGAGAATCTGAACAGGCTCTACCCAGGACTGACCCCTGAAACAGGCTTGACACAGGACTGACCCCTGAAACAGGCTCTACACAGGACTGACCCCTGAAACAGGCTCCAGGACTGCTCCCTGAAACAGGCTCTACACAGGACTGACCCCTGAAACAAGCTCCACACAAGACTGACCCCTGAAACAGGCTCGACACAGGACTGACCCCTGAAACAGGCTCGACACAGGACTGACCCCTGAAACAGGCTCGACACAGGACTGACCCCTGAAACAGGCTCGACAGAGGACTTAGTTATTAATTTAGTCATCAGCAATGGATTTTTTACCCCATTTATTCCCCAATTTGGAATCGCCAATTGTACGTATTAATCTCGGTCCACCGCTGCAACCCCCGCGCCGACTTAGCAAAATGGCAGCAAACACACGCTTCCTCTGAAACATACACTGCCGTCTTTTAATCACACTGCAGGTCCACAGCGAAGCCATCAGACCTATATTGCCGGAGGACAACACAGATCTGAATGGCTCCACAGCAGACCCGCAGGTGCCCTGTCAGCCACAGGAGTCGCTGGTGCGTGGTGAACCGAGGATTACCCTGCCGACCTGAGCCCTCCCTACCTGGGCGGCGCTCGGCCAATTGTGCGCCGCCCCTTTGGAACTCACAGTCGCGGTCGGCAAATGACATAGCCTGTATTCGAACCAGCTATCTCCAGGCTACAGGGCGCATCCTGCACCACGCGGAGAGCCTTTACTGGATGGTGCCTTTACTGGATGCCTATACAGGATTCTTGAACTGAGGATTTCACCCCCTGGTTTCTTTTAGGGGGGTTAAAAGTTTAAACATTTAAGAAATTCAAAATAAGCAAGTTGATGGTTTGTGCCGTATATTTTTCAGATGTACAGGACTCAAAACTAGCTAGGATGTTACTCAACTTTCTGCATATACAGAAGCTACTTCCATGATGTCACCACAAAGCTCAATAGCTAAAAATACAAAAAAAACTACTCAAAGCTCCATAAAATTCAAATACAACAATGTTTAAAGAAAAAGGTATGCTCTTCATTCAATTAAGTAAATGATTTAAAATATGTTGTATGACTGGCTTCATTAAATATGTGGTATGGGACCTTTTATTGAAGGGTTTATTTTTTTTTTCGGTTCCTAAGTTGAAGAGTAAGTAGCAGAGTTCCGAAAATGATAGCGTTACTCGTCCCCACAAAGCTCTTTTTAAACTGCCTGCTCTAGTGCACCCTGCTACTTACTGTTTAAATCATTGACGGGTAAAACAATAGATATTTTTTTAAACTACAATGTTCTCAAATAACGACTTGCTTTGTATCTTGTGTTGAGAGGCTAGTACTGATTGACCTTACACACAGCAGGTTTTATTATTTTAAAAGATTTGACTCTCACTCAGCCCCCGCGGTGTCTCTCTGTGGGCAGCAGCTGCACATGAAAGGATACTGAAGATGATCCCTCCGAAGCAGGCAGCCATCGCCATGCGCGGGTACCCCTGCCGAGCCATGGTGATGTCAGAGAAGCAGTCTACAGAACAAAAAACACACAGAGTGAGGGGGCCTGGCCTCACTACCCTGCGCTCAGCACACACAGAGTGAGGGGGCCTCACTGCCCTGCGCTCAGCACACACAGAGTGAGGGGGCCTCACTGCCCTGCGCTCAGCACACACAGAGTGAGGGGGTCTCACTGCCCTGCGCTCAGCACACACAGAGTGAGGGGGCCTGGCCTCAATGCCCTGCGCTCAGCACACACAGAGTGAGGGGGCCTGGCCTCACTGCCCTGCACTCAGCACACACAGATTGAGGGGGCCTCACTGCCCTGTGCTCAGCACACACAGAGTGAGGGGGCCTCACTGCCCTGCGCTCAGCACACACAGAGTGAGGGGGTTTGGCCTCACTGCCCTGCGCTCAGCACACACAGAGTGAGGGGGCCTCACTGCCCTGCGCTCAGCACACACAGAGTGAGGGGGCCTGGCCTCACTGCCCTGCACTCAGCACACACAGATTGAGGGGGCCTCACTGCCCTGTGCTCAGCACACACAGAGTGAGGGGGCCTCACTGCCCTGCGCTCAGCACACACAGAGTGAGGGGGTTTGGCCTCACTGCCCTGCGCTCAGCACACACAGAGTGAGGGGGCCTGGCCTCACTGCCCTGCGCTCAGCACACACAGAGTGAGGGGGCCTGGCCTCACTGCCCTGCGCTCAGCACACACAGAGTGAGTACCACTCCATGGCATGTCTGACTTACACAATGCTGGGGGTTCTCATTGTGACACTTTGCTGTTCCTGCACTCAGGGGTCGCAGGATACTTGGTATTGGGTATTTGGTAAGCAGGCTCCTCACCCCCGATGCTGTTCCCCCAGGCCAGCAGGGTCAGTCCCAGGACCGTGTTGCTCAGGTCAAACACCACCCCGAAGGTCCGCAGGATGCTGACCACCTCGGTGGCCGCAGTGTTGATCCACATGGCACTGACCACGAACCCCAGCAACGAGAATGCCTGCAAGAGGGGCACAGGGCAGGAAGGGCTTTGTATTTCTGATGGTAAAACAAACACAGCATTGTTCCAGTGCATTAACCCATGCTGTTACTACTAAGGAAACTTCTGCCAACTTCAAATCCACTGGAAGAACCCTACTTAACCTTAACCTGCTCAGAGTGACTGCAAGCATAAAAAAAAAAAACTGTAAAAAATAACATTAAAATGTCATTTGAATGTGTTTGCTCACAGCAGACAGCGAGGGGCCCGGGTTCAAGCCTCAATATTACATTGAGGACCAGCCTGTGTGTAACTGTGCTGGCATCTCATCTAATCACATGGGCTCTTACTTATCCTAGTTTAGGGAAGGAGTTGAATCCTTACACAGTGCAGCCTGGGGGGCTGCTGGTTGCTGGTGGTGAGGAAGGAGATGGCCGATAGAAAGACCCCGATGAGAAGGACAAGGGCCCACACTGGGAACTTGCCCTCAATGTTCAGGAGCCCGTCTGCAAGAGAGAGAAACCAAAGCGACAAATCAGAGCACACACGTGTTTCTTACTGAAAGAACATCTGCCCCATGCTTCATATTCTCATAGTTATAGTAGCATTAGGAAACTGAGGAAACACATCACTGCCTCCTCTATACAAGTCCAGTACATGCTGCTTCTGGTATTTGCGCTCCTGTGCAGAGTTCAGTGCATGGTCTAATAGACTAGCTCTGGACTAGTGCTCTATTGCAAGGCAGCAAGGAGCAACAGGAGTGCTGAATCAAAATTAGACTTGCAAGGGATAGACTGCAATTATGGATCTCTGCATTATTAAAATAACAATTCAATAAACTAGATAAAGATAAGACAGAGAGAGAGAGAGAGAGAGAGAGAGAGTCGGTTATGCCATGTATGTGCTTTGGCAACACAATTATTTTTATTGTCATGCCAATAAAGCCAATTTGAATTTAAATTTGAGAGACAGAGAGAGAGAGAGAGAGAGAGGCACACACACAGAGACAGAGAGAGACAGGAAGACAGAGAGAGACAGGAAGACAGAGAGAGACAGAGACACACACACAGACAGAGTCAGAGACAGAGAGAGAGAGAGAGAGAGAGAGAGAGAGAGACACACACACACACACACATACAGATGCGGTGACTGACATTGTCCTGATTTGAAGGTGATTACACACACACACACACACACACACACACACACACACACACACACACAGTGACTGAGATTGTCCTGATTTGAAGGTGAGCACACACACACAGTGACTGACATTATCCTGATTTGAAAGTGAACACACACACAGTGACTGACATTGTCCTGATTTGAAGGTGAGCACACACACACAGTGACTGACATTATCCTGATTTGAAAGTGAACACACACACACAGTGACTGACATTGTCCTGATTTGAAGGTGAGCACACACAGTGACTGACATTGTCCTGATTTGAAGGCGATTACACACACACACACACACAGTGACTGACAATGTCCTGATTTGAAGGTGAGCACACACACACACAAACAAACACACACACACACACACACACACACACACACACACACACAGTGACTGACATTGTCCTGATTTGAAGGTGAGCACACACACAGTGACTGACATTGTCCTGATTTGAAGGTGATTACACACACACACACACACAGTGACTGACAATGTCCTGATTTGAAGGTGAGCACACACACACACACACACACACAGTGACTGAGATTGTCCTGATTTGAAGGTGAGCACACACACACACACGCGGTGACTGACATTGTCCTGATTTGAAGGTGAGCACACACACACAGAGTGACTGACATTGTCCTGATTTGAAGGTGAGCACACACACACACACACAGAGTGACTGACATTGTCCTGATTTGAAGGTGAGCACACACACACACACACACAGTGAGTGACATTGTCCTGATTTGAAGGTGAGCACACACACACACACACACACACACACAGTGACTGACATTGACCTGATTTGAAGGTGAGCACACACACACAGTGACTGACATTGTCCTGATTTGAAGGTGATTACACACACACACAGTGACTGACAATGTCCTGATTTGAAGGTGAGCACACACACACACACACACACACACACACACACAGTGACTGACATTGTCCTGATTTGAAGGTGAGCACACACACACACACACACACACACACAGTGACTGACAATGTCCTGATTTGAAGGTGAGCACACACACACACACACACACACAGAGTGGCTGACATTGTCCTGATTTGAAGGTGAGCACACACACAGTGACTGACATTGTCCTGATTTGAAGGTGAGCACACACACACACAGTGACTGACAATGTCCTGATTTGAAGGTGAGCACACACACACACACACACACACACACACAGAGTGGCTGACATTGTCCTGATTTGAAGGTGAGCACACACACACACAGTGACTGACAATGTCCTGATTTGAAGGTGAGCACACACACACACACACACACACACAGTGACTGACATTGTCCTGATTTGAAGGTGAGCACACACACACACACACATTGACTGACAATGTCCTGATTTGAAGGTGAGCACACACACACACGCACACACACACACACAGTGACTGACATTGTCCTGATTTGAAAGTGAGCGCATACACACACACACACACACACACAGACGCGGTGACTGACATTGTCCTGATTTGAAGGTGAGCACACACACACACACACAGACGCGGTGACTGACATTGTCCTGATTTGAAGGTGAGCACACACACACAGACGCAGTGACTGACATTGTCTTGATTTGAAGGTGAGCGCACACACACACACACACACACACAGACGCGGTGACTGACATTGTCCTGATTTGAAGGTGAGCACACACACACACACACACACACACAGTGACTGACATTGTCCTGATTTGAAGGCGAGCACACACACACAGTGACTGACATTGTCCTGATTTGAAGGTGATTACACACACACACAGTGACTGACAATGTCCTGATTTGAAGGTGAGCACACACACACACACACAGTGACTGACATTGTCCTGATTTGAAGGTGAGCACACACACACACACACACAGTGACTGACAATGTCCTGATTTGAAGGTGAGCACACACACACACACACACACACACACACAGTGACTGACATTGTCCTGATTTGAAGGTGAGCACACACACACACAGTGACTGACAATGTCCTGATTTGAAGGTGAGCACACACACACACACACACACACACAGTGACTGACATTGTCCTGATTTGAAGGTGAGCACACACACACACAGTGACTGACAATGTCCTGATTTGAAGGTGAGCACACACACACACAGTGACTGACATTGTCCTGATTTGAAGGTGAGCACACACACACACACACACAGTGACTGACATTGTCCTGATTTGAAGGTGAGCACACACACAGTGACTGACATTGTCCTGATTTGAAGGTGAGCACACACACACACACACAGTGACTGACAATGTCCTGATTTGAAGGTGAGCACACACACACACGCACACACACACACACAGTGACTGACATTGTCCTGATTTGAAAGTGAGCGCATACACACACACACACACACACACACACACACACACACACAGACGCGGTGACTGACATTGTCCTGATTTGAAGGTGAGCACACACACACACACACACAGTGACTGACATTGTCCTGATTTGAAAGTGAGCGCATACACACACACACACACACACACAGACGCGGTGACTGACATTGTCCTGATTTGAAGGTGAGCACACACACACACACACAGACGCGGTGACTGACATTGTCCTGATTTGAAGGTGAGCACACACACACAGACGCAGTGACTGACATTGTCTTGATTTGAAGGTGAGCGCACACACACACACACACACACACAGACGCGGTGACTGACATTGTCCTGATTTGAAGGTGAGCACACACACACACACACAGTGACTGACATTGTCCTGATTTGAAGGTGAGCACACACACACAGTGACTGACATTGTCCTGATTTGAAGGTGATTACACACACACACAGTGACTGACAATGTCCTGATTTGAAGGTGAGCACACACACACACACACAGTGACTGACAATGTCCTGATTTGAAGGTGAGCACACACACACACACACACACACACACAGTGACTGACATTGTCCTGATTTGAAGGTGAGCACACACACACACAGTGACTGACAATGTCCTGATTTGAAGGTGAGCACACACACACACACACAGAGTGGCTGACATTGTCCTGATTTGAAGGTGAGCACACACACACACACACAGTGACTGACATTGTCCTGATTTGAAGGTGAGCACACACACAGTGACTGACATTGTCCTGATTTGAAGGTGAGCACACACACACACACACACACAGTGACTGACAATGTCCTGATTTGAAGGTGAGCACACACACACACGCACACACACACACACACACAGTGACTGACATTGTCCTGATTTGAAAGTGAGCGCATACACACACACACACACACACACACACACACAGACGCGGTGACTGACATTGTCCTGATTTGAAGGTGAGCACACACACACACACACAGACGCGGTGACTGACATTGTCCTGATTTGAAGGTGAGCACACACACACAGTGACTGACATTGTCTTGATTTGAAGGTGAGCGCACACACACACACACACACACACACACACAGACAGACGCGGTGACTGACATTGTCCTGATTTGAAGGTGAGCACACACACACACACACAGTGACTGACATTGTCCTGATTTGAAGGTGAGCACACACACAGTGACTGACATTGTCCTGATTTGAAGGTGAGCACACACACACACACACACAGTGACTGACAATGTCCTGATTTGAAGGTGAGCACACACACACACGCACACACACACACACAGTGACTGACATTGTCCTGATTTGAAAGTGAGCGCATACACACACACACACACACACACACAGACGCGGTGACTGACATTGTCCTGATTTGAAGGTGAGCACACACACACACACACACACACAGTGACTGACATTGTCCTGATTTGAAGGTGAGCACACACACACACAGTGACTGACAATGTCCTGATTTGAAGGTGAGCACACACACACACACACACACACACAGTGACTGACATTGTCCTGATTTGAAGGTGAGCACACACACACACAGTGACTGACAATGTCCTGATTTGAAGGTGAGCACACACACACACACACACACAGTGACTGACATTGTCCTGATTTGAAGGTGAGCACACACACACACACACACACACACACACAGTGACTGACATTGTCCTGATTTGAAGGTGAGCACACACACAGTGACTGACATTGTCCTGATTTGAAGGTGAGCACACACACACACACACACAGTGACTGACAATGTCCTGATTTGAAGGTGAGCACACACACACACGCACACACACACACACAGTGACTGACATTGTCCTGATTTGAAAGTGAGCGCATACACACACACACACACACACACACACACACACACACACAGACGCGGTGACTGACATTGTCCTGATTTGAAGGTGAGCACACACACACACACACACAGTGACTGACATTGTCCTGATTTGAAAGTGAGCGCATACACACACACACACACACACACACAGACGCGGTGACTGACATTGTCCTGATTTGAAGGTGAGCACACACACACACACACAGACGCGGTGACTGACATTGTCCTGATTTGAAGGTGAGCACACACACACAGACGCAGTGACTGACATTGTCTTGATTTGAAGGTGAGCGCACACACACACACACACACACACAGACGCGGTGACTGACATTGTCCTGATTTGAAGGTGAGCACACACACACACACACAGTGACTGACATTGTCCTGATTTGAAGGTGAGCACACACACACAGTGACTGACATTGTCCTGATTTGAAGGTGATTACACACACACACAGTGACTGACAATGTCCTGATTTGAAGGTGAGCACACACACACACACACAGTGACTGACAATGTCCTGATTTGAAGGTGAGCACACACACACACACACACACACACACAGTGACTGACATTGTCCTGATTTGAAGGTGAGCACACACACACACAGTGACTGACAATGTCCTGATTTGAAGGTGAGCACACACACACACACACACACACAGAGTGGCTGACATTGTCCTGATTTGAAGGTGAGCACACACACACACACACAGTGACTGACATTGTCCTGATTTGAAGGTGAGCACACACACAGTGACTGACATTGTCCTGATTTGAAGGTGAGCACACACACACACACACACACACACAGTGACTGACAATGTCCTGATTTGAAGGTGAGCACACACACACACGCACACACACACACACACACAGTGACTGACATTGTCCTGATTTGAAAGTGAGCGCATACACACACACACACACACACACACACACAGACGCGGTGACTGACATTGTCCTGATTTGAAGGTGAGCACACACACACACACACAGACGCGGTGACTGACATTGTCCTGATTTGAAGGTGAGCACACACACACAGTGACTGACATTGTCTTGATTTGAAGGTGAGCGCACACACACACACACACACACACACACACAGACAGACGCGGTGACTGACATTGTCCTGATTTGAAGGTGAGCACACACACACACACACAGTGACTGACATTGTCCTGATTTGAAGGTGAGCACACACACAGTGACTGACATTGTCCTGATTTGAAGGTGAGCACACACACACACACACACACAGTGACTGACAATGTCCTGATTTGAAGGTGAGCACACACACACACGCACACACACACACACACAGTGACTGACATTGTCCTGATTTGAAAGTGAGCGCATACACACACACACACACACACACACACAGACGCGGTGACTGACATTGTCCTGATTTGAAGGTGAGCACACACACACACACACAGACGCGGTGACTGACATTGTCCTGATTTGAAGGTGAGCACACACACGAGGGGTCCTGTCAGCAGGTGTAGGCAGTTGAGTGGACGCTTCCAATTGTGGTCATCCTTGTCAGGGTCCACCACGGGCACAGTGAGCAGCAACAACACTTCCAGCGGCACCTAATGGAGGGAGGGGGCAGAGCACACGTGAGGGGCCAGCTCAGCTGCTGTGTGAAATCTCAATTAAAAGTGGAGCACTCTGCTTAACTGGCAGAGAATACAGTAATCTCTGCACATAGGAACGCCTCCTAAGAGAACGCTTCGGCTTAGGGAACACCCTTGTGGTGAAACCCCACCCCCCACCCCCCACCCCCCACCAATGTAAATGCTCTGCCTGAAGAAACAGGAACTTCGCTTAAAAAAAACAGCATTTTGGAATAGCGATTTGTTGCGAACTCATTCAACACGGATACTGTACTGTTTGGTAACCTGGTAACTCATCATCAGCAAACTCAATTTCAAATGGTTTATTCAATCTTTTAAAACCTGTCATTGTGATAGTAATCTAGAGCTACTGCTGCATTTAATGTGTGTAGAGCAGTGCTGCGTTAATAACCACTGTGTTCAAATTAATTATTATATTCAGAATTACTGTTAAAGCCTCTGCTGCATTTGTACTGTGTGTACAGGTGTTTTGCTCGTTAGTTTATTAGCATACGTTTGCCTCATGCTTTTCTCTTACTTATTCTGTTAATTTCATATGTTGATGCACGTGCATCATGATAGAAGTAACAAATACAATTGTACTTATTGATTCAGTGGTAACTGTACTGTGTTAAATAAAACTGGGAAAGAAATGGTAGTAATATTGGATTGAATAGATTTGATAGAAAGGGATATTTTTATTTTCTATTTTTAAACTTCCCCAGCAGGCTTCCTCAGTAGCTCAGGTCAATGCGGACACTAGTGTATGCCACTTCTCCACCACACAGTAAGGCACGATTCAGCACAACTGTGAGAGAGACCCGGGGGTGAACGGCAGGCAGGGGGTGTTCAGGTCAGGATTGAAGTGCGCTCATGACAGCTCACTGCAGCAAGAGTCATTGTGCCTCATCTTTCATGAGCACAAGTGTGTCTGTGTGTGTGAGAGAGTGAGTGTGCGTGTCTGTCTGTTAGAGTGTCTGTGTGAGTGTGTGTGCGTGAGTGAGTCTGTGTGTGTGACAGTGTCTGTGTGAGTGTGAGTGAGTGTGTCTGTGCGAGTACGTGTTTGTGTCTGTGTGAGGGAGTGAGTGTGTCTGTGTGAATGAGTGTGTGTGCAAGTGTCTGTGTGAGAGTGCCTGTGCGAGTGTGTGTGTGTGCGCGCGCCTCAGTGTGTGTGCGTGTCTGTACGTGCGTCTGTGTGATTGTGTCTGTGTGAGTGTCTGTGCGAGTGCGTGTGCGTGTGATTGAGTGAGTGCGAGTGTGTGTGTGAGTGAGTGAGTGAGTGAGTGAATGTGTGTGTCTGTACATGCGTCTGTCTGTGTCTCTGTATCTGTGCGTGTGTATGTGTGAGTGAGTGAGTGTGCGTGTGTCTGTGTCTATACATGCGTCTGTCTGTGTCTGTGCAAGGGTGTGTGTGCGTGTCTGTACATGCGTCTGTCTGTGTGTGTGTGTGTGTGTGCGCGCGTGTCCTACCTTGACCACCTTGGCAGCTCTCCAGAACCAGCTCTTCCTCCTCCACTTCCTGCTGTCTATGGGGTTGATGGAGTTGATGAAGATCTGGCAGGTGGATTCAGTGAAGGGGAGCAGGGGCTGGTACTCACTCTCTGAAATAACAGGCACCAATCAGATCCAGTGTACAGGACAAGCCATGCTGGTCCACACAACACAAACACATTCACAGCTGCTTCCACTTTCACACTCCACTGTACAGCTGTTTTGATAAAGTTGCTAAATCATTAACATCGCAATTGCTTGAAGTAAAATTGGTATATGAAAGTGAGCGGTCTGTATCAGATACTGTATGATATAGTGTAGCTAAGGGTTAAAACAAAGTGGCAGTGAAATGGTTCATTCTTCTGGACAACACTCATGACAGAGCTTGACTGGAATAGTGTGGTCTATCGTGTGAAAGCTGCTTTAAGACAGCAAAACAGTACCATCGTCCTGGATGCTCCCGTTGAAGATGCTTGGGGTAGCGTCTTCGGAATCAGATGGCAACTCTACAAACAGAAGAGCAAGCATCACAATTAATCTTCACAAATCACAGCGCAACTTTAAAATGAAATACAGACTCCCTCCCGGTATCTCCTCTCATTAACATGCTTTATAAGAAACAGATGTTCAGTGACTGACTTTACCAGGGAGGTCAGCCACATGTGTGCAGAACTGACATCATCAATCCCTTTGCAACACAGCCACATTGAACACAGCCCAGAAATAATGGATCACTCACTGGAATGTGTTTCACATTAAACACACTGAAATGAGTTTATTCCTGGAAGTTTTTCAGAACAGTACAATGTTACCGATATTATCACTGCCCCCCCCTTTATTCTGTTGAGAATCTTTTAGTTCTTTTCTTGCGGTTTCAATTACAATACAGATGGTTCTGTTTGGTGTTTGAGACACTTTTAGAAATGTATTTTTATCTTGGTGTGAAATTTAAAAAAGGGGAGGAATAGGTAGATATTTCAAACACTTTAGAAATGAAAGTGGCTGCTGCTTTCTGGTCATGCATCACTTCCTGTGTGGTAGCAGTGTCACTCCAATGGTGTAGCAGCATGTCATGCCATGTCATGTCATGTGACCTATTCAGTGGCGTGCCGTCTATGTATGCAATGCATGCGCTGGAATTCACAAACTTTTTTGCTACATTTTTTATAATATGACATGTGCACTGGCCTGCATGTAAGCAATCTGCTCACCTTGCTGGTCTTCTTATATTGCTGGGCAAGCGTGCAATGCTACAAGTTGCATCATGTTGCCTAGGCAACGTGACACCGCGTGCATCTGACCTCCTGACTGTCCGGAAGATGTCTAGCTATTCAGATCACTGCTTTCTATCTGTTAGAACTGGGAAGATGGATTTCATAAAAATGTTTCTAATGCCCATCTTCTCAGTAAAAACAGATAGAAAACAGTGATCTGAGTAGATGGAAAGTGTTTCTGTGCCACCTTCCCTCAAACTTTTTTTAATGTCCATCTTCCCAGTAAGAGACAGAAATGTGTTTTGTAGTTTGTCATTTTCCCACTGCATGTATTAATAACAATACTTGCATTTCAAGATTCTCACATACAAATCAGCTCACTAAAACACACAAAAAACATCTCCCTAATAACATTTCGAATGAATAAAACCCATTTGAAACTTTTTGTAGTGCCATCTAGTGACTCATATTTATTGCAGGCTATCATCCCATCCCTTCCCAATCAACCTTCAGTAGGACCCTGTATTGGTTTATTGAATCGCTATGTGTACAATAGAAGAAAATGTTTTTATCTGTCATCTAAAAAAGTTATTGCATGCCTTGCAAAAAAAAAGTCACAGTACGCCACTGGTCCTATTGCACAGGAAGTGATTAGAATCCAGGAAAACTGATTCTTTAAATACATTTACAGTGTTGTACTTTAAATCTGTACATCCCAAATTTAAATAAACAAGCAAAATGTATTTAGCACTAGTAAAGGGGAGGCACTGATCGTGCTCCTACTGTTATGAAAATAGACTTTAAACCTCAGCTAGAACTCCTTGAAAGAGGGTTAAAGTAGGGAGACCAGACGTCCTGGTTTGACTGGGACCATCCTGTCCCCTTTCATTATTATTATTATTTTTATTATTTTTTATTTCTTAGCAGACGCCCTTATCCAGGGCGACTTACAATTGTTACAAGATATCACATTATTTTTACATACAATTATTCATTTATACAGTTGGGTTTCTACTGGAGCAATCTAGGTACCTTGCTCAAGGGTACAGAAGCAGTGTCCCCCACCTAGGATTGAACCCACGACCCTCCAGTCAAGAGTCCAGAGCTCTAACCACTACTCCACACTGCTTTCTCTCCCAGTTTGTAATGCAGTCAATCAGCACTCTTAATTGGGTAAACAATAACAATGATATTAAATGGTTCCAGAATAATATTTTTCTTATAGGGTACCATACTAAATTAAAAGTATCAATTATAGAAATGAATGAGTTAAAATAGCAATAAATAAATAAATACATACAGTAATAACATGTAGTTAAACGTGGCCAGGGAAGGGGCAGTGGTTGTGCAGCTGTCAGAGGTTGCTCTTAGTTTAATGTGAAAACAGTAAAAGTGATAAAAACACTATTTAAATAAAATAAAAAGAATAGTTTAACAATTATTTTGAATGTTCTGAGCAGTGTTTCAGGACTGTGTGCTGATAACTGTTCTGTGTTGAAGCTCTGTGTACCTGGCTCAGTGTAGCTGCTTTGAATGGGTCTCTGAGGCCGGTTCTTCTGTCGGTTGTATATGAGCGTGCTGACGATGACTGTGCCAACGTACAGAACGTACAGGCCCAGGTAACCTAAAACAACAAGGAACACTGGACACTAGACCACTTCCAACAATCACACAGCATAACACCGCCCAAAACTGTCCCGCCACTCTGACCTCATATCCTGTCCCCAATGAACACACAGATCACGCTCTCTATAAACCAGAAATGGAAAATGTTGCAGGAACATATCAGGTCAGAGGTCAATGCCATGGTGACCAACACATTTCTGAAGTCACCAACGCAAACGTTTTCTAAGATATGGGCCTCTGACACTGCGGCAGCTGCAGTTTTATAAAATATCTGTACAAAAAGGATTGACTGAGAATTACAGAATACAGCTGTGAAACGATTATGAAGACAATCTCTTAATGCGTTAAGCCTTTATCATGAGGAAAACAAAAAGCCACAGGATCACAATATGGTGCCCATCTTAGGTCACAGGTTAAAGTGAAGCGTTCTGATAGATTTTGCCTGCCGAGTTTCCAGAACACAAAAAATATGCTAGCTTAAAGTGGCTGTAGTGAAAAAGTAATATCATAAATATTACCTGTTGTGCACGTCACGGATTTGTATTTGATAACAGAATGTCTGGTAATACACTAAGCAAGAGAAAGTTCTCAGTTTGCTTTCCAGGAAATCTGTTACACTTGCACTTCCTGGTTCCTCCCATTCTTACCCAGCGCCTCGCCCAGCTTGATCTCCCGCAGGTAGAGGATGAGGAAAGTCCAGAAGACAGCCGCCATGTAAAAGATGACGTCGCGGAGGAAGGGCCTGGAGGCCACAGTGAAGGGCTTGACCAGCGCCACACTGCCGGCCACCACCGTGGTGACAAACACGCCCGCACCTGGGATTCAGTTTGAAAAGCACGCAAGCCTAGTTATAATCAACATGTATAGCACCTGCTTTTATGAGTTAATATGAAGAGAAGTCAATACACTTTCACACGATTATCTGCTGCTCTATGTGGGAAGAGAAAGCCTGATAAACATTTGAACATTTTAAAAGTTTAAAAGTCATTTCTTCTTTTAGTCAGTTCTTGTTGAACATTTTCAATTCTGCTATCAGTGTTCTATTAACCATTACTTCAAAAACACCCAATCAAAACTTTAAGGCAAACCTCAGTGCCTCCCTCTGTGTGCTGATTAAGAGCTGTTTGTCTTCATCAGTTAGGAAAGGGTATCCCCTCTCTGATAGGTGTAATGATTGACAACACAGAAGACAAAGTGTCCTGGTTGTGTGGCTGAGTGACCGGAGGGTCTTACCAAAGAGTGCTCCGATGGCGAGCCCTGCGGTCCGGGGGTCTGCAAACGCTGCCACTGCGCTGAACACATCCGGAGCCCCATTCCCAAACGCCAGGAACGTCACTCCCTGAGAGGAACACGTCAAGGAAACAGCGGGAGCTGGAAACACACCGACATGGGCACACTGACACACACGCACACGCACTAGCACGCACAGGGGGCCTCTCCTGTGGAACAGACCGCACAGTCCTTGAATACATCATGGATCTGAATAGTGCTGCTGTGTAAATTGTTGTTGTTCTATAAAACACTCAAACCTTATATCAATGCCTTTATCAAATGAGGCATGGTTGTATGCAGATCCTTGCATAGCAAGGCTGTAAATCTACATTTACATTACACATTTATAATCCATAACTTCAAAAAGATCAGTCGGAATTTGAAGGTAAAACTAAAATAAACTAATTCACGTAGACACACCTTTCTGTAATATACTAAGGAAGGCACTAGCTGAATGGTTTATCTGCTTAACTTCCAGTTATACCTTTGTAAAGAAAGAAAAAAAAATCATAAAACATTTTCAAACATATGTATTTCTAATAAACTTGATTAAATATTTAAAGTGGTATTAATATTTGTTTGTATTATTTTTTACAGCAATTCCTTAAATGAACTACAATGTATGAAAATACTGCATGCTAATACTATGCAGTTTAGGATTGTACTTTTTACATTTACTGTTTCTACACCTAAACTATCCCAGACTTTTTGTACTGTATACTCACAGATAATTGACTCATTACACATGAATCAGCGTAGTTTCAATTTTTTTTTTTTTTTTTTTTTAGAGTGCTCAATTACTTTACCCCTGATTTTCTCCGCAATTTAGAATGTCCAATTATTCCCCCCCCCTCCCCCCCTCATCGTAGCAATTCCCCACACAGCTCAGGAAAACTAAAGGTTCAGCGGGCTTCCTCCGATCCCATGACTGAGCCAGCTTCCTCTTCTACACCCAGGAACGAGACAGCGGATGTCAGTGAGCTACTGGCCTCTAGAGGACAAAGGCCAGCCCTGCAGGTGTCCACTGAGCTCACTAGGCGCCTGGCCGGTAGGTTTCACTGTATCACGATGAGGAGAAACAGTCCCAGATGGCTTTGCCTAGTAACCCGCAGGAGCAGCAGAGACAATGTGATGCTCCCTCCAGAATCCCCAGCGAGGCGGACGAGGACATGAACCTGTGCTCCCCTGACTGCATGACTTCACACAGGACATGAACCTGCGCTCCCCTGACTGCATGACTTCACACAGCCGTTCCCCTGACTGCATGACTCACTCTCCACACCATGCATCTGTTACCAGGTAAACCACTCAGGGACACCTTTGTTTTTAATTCTTACTTCTAGAAAATCAGCAATTTCAATCATTTTAGATCATACACTGCATTCAACTGAATACAATCTAATCATTTCATGCATATCAAACATGCAGATTTAGACTGCATTTGTAAATTAGTTTCAGTTGTCCAATACAGGAAATTAATAATTGTGTTTCGGGTTTGTGAGGAAACCTCCTCAAACCCTCACAGACCCTAGTGAAGGATACAGCCACATTGTGGGTCAGCTTGAGACTGGTGGAGATAGCAGCCAAGTTTGGACAGAAGCTAAACAGAAACAAAACAGACAAGAATTACATTCCTCACTGTACAGAGGACAGCTAAGGAGTGGCAAGTACTTCATTCCCTGACCAACTTTACCACTGCACCCCATTACAATAACTATTTTGTTGCTTGCATTTTTCAGGATCATTGAATGTGTAGAGCAACACATTTGTGCTACCTTACCACTTCTGATGCAGCTAGCAGATCAATAATGGACTTGAGAATGTTACTGAAATGAACCCTAAGAAACGGCTGGCAATTCCACCTTCACATATTACAGCTATCTTAACGAATGTAATCTTCTTCTGGCTTACATTCACTTGGTATATCAGTTTCTATTTGATCCCCCACATCCTGGCACCGTTGTGGCTCTACAGAGCTCACAGACACGTCTCTAGAACACCAGAGCATCCCCACGAGCCTGCCTCCCCGCAATACTGCCCCTAGTGGACACAACACATATTTATCTGTCCAACAGTATGGGGTGGTTCTTTCTGGTGTATTTTGATAAGCAGGTTTATTTCAATTCTATAGCTATAAGGACACATGTAATTGTCCACTACATCCCCTTTGCCAGGTATGACATGCCAAGACATGTTACAGCCCTGGTTGGGACTCCTTTCAAGTTAAAAAGCAGAAGGGTATGTACAGTACTCTCATCCAGAGCTCTTAAACACTGCAGTGTTAAATGTAAATACTAAAAGAAAGGTAGGTATGTACAGCACTGCATGTCTCTGGAAAGGTTGAGCTGGGACTGGAACCGGAGATACTGCTGCCCTCACTGAGGTATTTTCAGGACTCTAAATGGAGTTCCATCACAGCTTCTAAAAACAACAATGCGATTTGTGGAAAATGTAAACTACATCCCTCCAGCTGCCCGTTCACAACTCACATCTCATTAGAAGATCCAGCCCACAGATTTGTATTCCTGTGAACATTCTTACCTTTTTTATTTCTTTCTAATACATTTTGTTTGGGTATCTATTAAATCAACCAATCAATCAATCAATCGACTGTGTGTGAAAAAGATCCCCCAAATAAATTGCATTCACAGAAAAACAAGCAGCGAACTGAAAACAGATCAACCCCATTTCTTATGACATTGAAAATGAAGCTTTTAATAAAGTTAAAGAAGTGTTTTTCTTTTCTGCCGAGCCCAGCTTTAACACCAGTCACTTACAATTCTGACGCAGCGATTCCCAGAACCACGAATAAGTACAGGAGCCAAACAGCCTGCAAAAGAGGAATAGAAACAACATGACTGCATCCACAGCATGCTGGAGCGACACACAGTGTGCAGGGTTACAGAAAGAGGTTGTGCTTTCCACAGAACTGCTTTAGAGGAACATTTATTCATTGCAACACATCTTGGATCTCACACTAGCCCTTGCACCCAGTGCTGGGTTACAGAACTACCTTTATTTAGGCATGATATTGAAATACAGCCAGCACTTTGATGCTAAATAAATTGTTCCTCTCTTATTGTTCCACAAGTAACGCCTATTAGTAAAACTACAGGTATGACAAGTGTGATCAGTTCATTCAGGAGGCCTGACTGTTCAAACTCCTGGCACGTGATCATTTCAATACTATAATATATGCAAGGGCTAAACCAGTTTATAATACAATAGAAATTGGGAAATTTTTCTTCTAAAACATTTGTCCAAGTGTCTTTTCAGGACAGCAGTAAACCAATTAAAAGCGAGCGACCAGCACCTGGATACTCACATAGAGTGTAACAGCGAGTGGGAAGAGACTGTGAGGGAAGCTGCAGAATGCCCCCTGCAGGTAGTTGATGTAGCCGTCGCTGAACTCACAGTCCTTGGTGTGCTTGATGAACCAGCATTGCTTCGACGGCTTCTGCTTCATCACATCGCGGCACTGCAGGAGGGTAGACACCGTTATAACAGAGCCCTCTAGTGGGGTGGAGGGGATTTACTCTGCATGCAGAAGGGCAGAAACCGTTATAACAGAGCCCTCTAGTGGGGTGGAGGGGATTTACACTGGCACTGCAGGAGGGTAGACACCATTACAAGCCCTCTAATCAGAAACTCCTGTCACGCAGATAAAATGAAATGGGATAGGGAGAGTATCTGTTCCTTAGGGGTGAGCCGATACTCGTATTTTACCAGTAATTACATTTAAGAAGTGTTTGGCGACAGGTATTAAATAAATCAACACACACCTATCCTCAATATATACTCTTACAGAAACGAGGTGCGACAGTCCTTAGTGTTACTGAACACCCTTTAGTGTTAAAAACAAACACATGACTTGCAGCGGTTAGCCACCTCCTCTGCTAAACGTATAGCCCACATATCTAACAGAAGAACGATTGTTTTGTCTGACTAGATGTTTTCCTGAAGGTGATACTACTCGTGGAATTATGTTATGAATACAAAGTCATCACAAGCGACCACATTGGCATGACTAGGTACTACTGTAAAATGACCAGACCCTACGTAGAAGATATGCAAGAAATTTAATTTATTTGGAACACATACTATTTAGAATTGGAATGCGTAGGCCTGCTATTTCATGTGTTGTGATCGATTCAAATGAACGTGTAGTAATTCAAATTAGAACGTGTCTAAATAACAGGATTTTGACTGGATGGACTTCCACAGAGCTGCACTTTGGTGATTTTGCTGGTTTTTATTTGACACAGTTTTAAGAAAGATTATACACTGCAACTGTGCCATGTTGAGGGCTGCACTAAAAAAACAAACAAAAGGTATCCCTATTATAGTTCCCTAAATGTGAAGACAATGGAGTCAGTTTGTGAAGTCAGAATGCAAAGACATTTGTGTGCAAGCATGATTTTGCTCAGCTCAAAACCATGCAAGAAGTACAACGATCCCAATTGTTTTTGGTGAAAATTAGCAATATGGGACATAGGCTATGTCTGATATAAAGGACACAAATGTGTAAGTTAATAAATACAGGAACCAATGTACAATGTGGAGTCTCCCACTTTCTTGCAAAAGGGAAGAACAGAAGGCTTTTAACTTCCAAAATGAATGGTACAAGTTGCTTGTTCCCAGTGTTGTAACATTGTGGTTTTATTTGTATCTTTCCTGTAATTTCCGTCCTGTTCCAATACCAAAGAGAATTAAGAAACTCCTATTTGAAAGAACAAACAAATAAATAATGTTTACATATCATGCAATACAGCAAGGTCCACATCACTTTATTTCAGTGGTCAGTGACTGTACAAATAGACACAAATGGGGTCTTGAATCATGAAATTAAGCATAACAAAACATAATCGTTTATAAGCATCCATTACATCTGTGAACCATTCAGATTGTTCAATTGTAAACAAAATGGCTGCAGAACTCAGCCATTACTTTTCAAATCTTGATGATGTCATACTTCGCACAGATACACAGCAGGAAGTATGACATCATCCTCACAGTGTTGTCGTTTGCAGAGTCACTGAAGAAGCTTTCGGAAGTTTTTTTCGTCTTCATTCCCCAAGATAAGCGAATAAAAAATTATCAAAACAATCAATATTATGCTAAAAAATATATATTTCAGCAATATGTTTAGCACAGGAGACACAAATGGTTTAGTGTGTCCATAAATCTTTGAAAAGAATTAGTGTAGGCACAAATACTCGAACCACCACTGTATGAAATTTATTTAGTGGCATTTCTTCATGTTAGATAAATGTATCAAAAGATATTGCACGCAGTGCCTTGCATAAGTATTCATCCCTTGGATTTTTTGTCACTGATCTACACAAAATAGTCCATAATGTCGAAGTGGGGAAAAAAATCTACATATTTTTCAAAATTATTTACAAATAAAAGAACTTAAAAGTCTTGATTGCATAAGTATTCACCCCCTTTGACACCCCTAAATAAGCTCTGGTGCAACCAATTGCCTTCAGAAGTCACATAATTAGTTGAATGGAGTCCACCTGTGTGCAATTAAAGTGTCAAATGATCTCAGATTAAATACACCTGTTTCTGGAAGGCCCCAGAGTTTGTTAGAGAGCATATCTAAACAAACAGCATCATGAAGACCAAGGAGCTATCAAAACAAGTCCAGGATAAAGTTCTGGAGAAGCACCAATCAGGGTTGGGTTATAAAAAAATATCCCAAACTTTGAACATCCCCCCAGAGCACCGTTAAATCCATTATTAAAAAAATTGAAAAAATATGGCACAACCGCGACACTGCCTAGAGAAGGCCGTCCACCAAAACTCAGTGACCAAGTAAGGAGGGCATTAGTCAGAGAAGCAACCAAGAGGCCAATGGTAACTCTGAAGGAGCTGGAGAGATCCACAGCTGAGATGGGAGAAACCGTCCATGGGATGACTATAACCCAGACGCTCCACAAGGCTGGGCTTTATGGAAGAGTGGCAAGAAGAAAGCCATTGCTGAAAAAAAAACCATATCAAATCCTGCTTGGATTTTGCTAAAAGGCATGTGGGAGACACAGCAAATATGTGGAAAAAGGTTCTCTGGTCTGATGAGACCAAAATTGAACTTTTTGGCCTCAGCGCAAAACGCTATGTGTGGCGCAAAGCCAACACTGCTCATCACCCTGAGAACACCATCCCCACGGTGAAGCATGGTGGTGGCAGCATCATGTTATGGGGATGCTTTTCATCGGCAGGGACTGGGAAACTGGTCAGGATTGAGGGCAAGATGGATGGAGCCAAATACAGGGAAATTCTAGAGGAAAACCTGTTTCAGTCTGCAAGAGACCTGGGACTGGGGCGGAGGTTCACCTTCCAGCAGGACAATGACCCTAAACACACAGCCAAAGCTACACTGGAGTGGTTTAAAAACAAGAACCTGAATGTCTTAGAATGGCCCAGTCAAAGCCCAGACCTCATCCGATTGAGAATCTGTGGCAAGACTTGAAAATTGCTGTTCACTAACGGTCCCCATCCAACTTGACAGAGCTTGAGCAATTTTGCCAAGAAGAATGGGCAAAAATTGCAGGATCCAGATGTGCAAAGCTGGTAGAGACTTACCCAAAAAGACTCACAGATGTAATTGCTGCCAAAGGTGCTTCTACCAAGTATTGACTCAGGGGGTGAATACTTATGCAACCAACAAATGTCTTTTTTTTTTATGTCACAATAAAAAAATATTTTGCACCTTCAAAGTGTTAAGTATGTTGTGTAAATCAAATGGTAAAAATCCCAATTAAATCCATTTTAATTCCAGGTTGTAACACTACAAAATGCGGAAAAGTCCAAGGGGGGTGAATACTTTTGCAAGGCACTGTAGATGACATCACATATCAATAACACCCATTCTACTGCACTGAAGAGTGTTCTCTCTCTCTTTAATCCAATCAGTAACACCCATTCTACTGCACCGAAGAGTGCTCTCTCTCTTTAATCCAATCAGTAACACCTATTCTACTGCACTGAAGAGTGTTCTCTCTCTCTCTAATCCAATCAGTAACACCCATTCTACTGCACTGAAGTGTGTTCTCTCTTTCTTTATTCCAATCAGTAACACCCATTTCTCCCAAGAACTGCTCTGAATGGCAGTACAGAATCATAGTGCATGCTGTAGAGTGTATGTCACCCAACGTGAAAGTTCACCCAGCCAAGAAGCATAGTTACAACCCCTCAGTGAAGTAGGCCTTTACAATTTACAAATATGACACTGACTGCAGTATAAAGTATCAACTGTACTGTGTGTACACTTATTGTGACAAGTTCACAAAGAAGCACAATCGAGGGACCAACGCACACAATGAAAAGTAAAGCAATCAGAAACCGTGTGATTAAACTCTACACTACTAAGACAGGAGAAGTGTTACCATGGCCTGTGGAATTGCCTGCAGATTGATACTTTCAACAGCCTGCGGTAAAGAACCTGCTAACCGAGTTTTACCACAATTGGAGAAGCAGTTCTCTTTGATGCAGGTGCAGTGCTGCAAGTGTAACATACATACATGTTTTTATTCAAATCACAATACGTTCACAAACAGAGCACAAGACGCTATCAAATACCTCAGTGCATGATAAAGTGGCGACTAGTTGACATATCTGACTATTTTCATTACAACTCCTGGACTCAAATTAGTAGTGCTTCTATCCTGAACAGCTACACTGAAGTACAAACTGCAGATGGAGTTGTACAGCATGCATTGTCTAATATGTTTTAGAGGCACACAATATACAGTAGCTGTTGAGGGCCAGTGAAGGAACAAATGCTAAAAATAGTGACTTAATTAGGAAAGGAAAGGGCAAGTACTGGATCTAGTGCCATTTACACAAATTACAATATATGTTAGAATAAACAAAATTCAGAAAATAATCACAATCTATCCCTGGATACATGGCATTTATGTGATTGCATTCAGTTTCGTGTAGGTGTCAAACCATTGACTTATTACTTAAAAGCCCTATTTTCTAAAACTAGAGAACTACCTTCAAAATGACCCCCCATGTGTATTGTTGGGATGCTTTTGAGATTGACTGTGAGGTTGTCTAATTTATAACTTCCTTATAGGCAGGTGGTTTCCAGTAAACATGTAGTAATTATTGAAGAGAAATCAACACAGTGCCTGTTTTCTTCTTGTACATGAATCACTGGTCTTCAGTATCTCAAGCTATTCGCTTAACAACTGAAGTGTGCAGAGATGCTTCCAATACTCACAACGTCTCTTTACAATGCGAGAGCCATCACCACGCCTTCACAGGATTTAGTCATGAAACGTCTCACTCAAAGATTCCTTATAGCAGGGGTTCACAAACTGGGGATGGGATGGTTTCAGGGGCCTGTAGCTCTTACAAAAATCTCTCCCAAATGACAAAGCCATGATCCCCAGACCGGAGAATCAATTAATTTACACCAACGCTGCTATGAGGTGCTTGGAGATATTTCAAATGCATCAGCTCGTGTCTTCACTAACTCGAATGTGCAATTATACAACAAGGAGGGGGACAGTGTCTGAGCACAAAATAAGCAACAGAGACCAAGTCCGTATCAGGAACAAACGAGACCACAGCCAGAGAAGGGGGATAGAAAAGGCAGAAGATGGAGACAGGTGGGGCTCGCCTATGAAACATTTATTTTATACATTTTTAGAAGAGACCAGAACCTTCCAGTATATTTCCACTAAAACATTACATTAATACCCCTGCTCACCAGACATCCCCCATTGGTCTTATCACCTCACATGTCCGAGCAATTGTTATTTTCATAGACTTACTCCTTTGTAGCAGCGATTCTACTGAGAACCTTTTAACCTCAAGGCCATACATCCTCGGGACACAAACACCCTAAAATTGCTCCGATTCCAGTATCACACACACGGCACACAATACTGTGGGTCAGCTTGTCTTAAATGGCAGATTAGTTTTATAAAGCAATATTGTCTTATCGACAGGTTGTTGAAGGGTCTCTGTTACTACAGCAGTGTACAGTACCTGGGGGCGGATGGAAGATAGGTTGCACAGTATTAAGTTGAGACCACATTTCCTCTGCAGCTGGCCACACACTCATTCTGTGAACTTTATATGTGGTCAGGTGGGTTCCTAATGCTTGATTTGTATCCATTTTAAAGTTATATTAAAAGTAGTAAGTACTTTAATTTCTCTTTTCCATCAGTATTGAGTTCTAATGTTTCTCTAAATCTGCCTTTGAGTTGGTCTGGAGAATCTTAACTCAAATTGAAGCCTTCCTCAATCCATTCAAATCACATGACAGTGTGACCTTTCAACCCTGCCAGCCCCAGGTCCTCTCAGTCTACAATACATTTCTCAGTTTAACGGTATCTTCTTCCACAATATGCTTGCTTTCCCCTTAACTTTGCCATTCATTCTCGTACTTATTCTTGCAAGTACTCAAACACTGTGTTTAATGTTTGATAAGTCTGTGTTGAGGTTCTTAAGACTGAGTTCAGAAACTGCTGCTCAGTTCCAGTTGCCTGGAACAGACATATGTAACATAAGCTAGATCAGCCATAGTGACTTCATATTGGTAAGCTAGAGCACTGCTGTGCATTGACAGCAAAGCAAAAGGAAATGTTGCCTAAGTTACATGCATGTATCTATGACAGGAAATTAAACCTTATTTGAGTCATTTAATGAAAAAAAGAATCACTTAGAAACATCACAAAAGGGGTGGCAGTAGAAAAAGAAAATTTAAGCCGCTCAGTCTTTAAAGAACAGTGTGCACTGCAGTATTTCAGCAGTATTGCTAGACACATAGTCCGTACTGTACTTTGTAAAATAGGCTGTACATGAATGACTCATGTAACACTGCAAACGGTTCTGGCTACAGCTTTACGCTGCTCATCTGCATACACAGTATTTGAACGGGGCAAGGGGGTGGTGTCTATACTATCACCGCAAAGGTGGCGACCCAAACAAAGTTGGGACTGCCGACACGGACATTTTAATAAAGGATATGTATTTCTAAAGTGTTCAAGGGTTTAACTCTGGTCTTCATAACGCATTAATGCGTACTATAGTAAGTAAAACGAGTGCACTTACTTCATGTGTGCTTGAATTCTGTGATTCCCCTGGTGTCGACATCCCTGTGTTGTTTCGACCCAGCCCATTCTCAGCGTGTTGTTGTCGGGAGGTTCTGACCGAATCCTCCTCTCGGTCTTTCACGGTAGACACACCGCTCGGTAACACCGTGAGCACCAAAAACACCGCAGTCCATGATTTCACAGGCATGTTTAGTTTCATGCGGTACACTTTCCCGACCACCATTTACTTTACGTCCATTGCCTGTCGGTTATTCATCTGAATGACACAAATTCGTTGGCAAAACAAACAAATGTCAAGTATCTTGTGCAATGCGTGACGTGTCTTACTTCACTTTTTTCATCCCTGAACCGTTTCTCAGGCTTCTCTAAAACAGGTACAAACGCAAAGAAAAATAAATAAATCACGAGACCATAAAACGCATTTCACGTACTTGCCAGCCTATCCATTCAAAACATTTCCTTGCTGACACCAGGCATTTTAAAGGAAGTTACCGTGCTCGTGTTTTCATAAACTACTTTCCCGTTTGAAAAGTGTTAAAACACACAAATTAGGTCGATTAAACCACCGTTTTCTACATTAGCTGTGTTGTATTTTACTATTCTGCGCTTAAATTATATAGCCATAGGCTGAATTATATAAACATAACCTGAATCGCATAGTATTTATTCTTAGCCTAAAGTAAACGTTGTGCAAGAGTCTTGGGTCGAATGCTGTACAGCCTTACTTGTGTCAAACATGCTCTCGGAACAACAACCAACACTGCACCGACGAGAATGCAAACAAACGAGCTACTTTATAGCGAAGGTCTTATTTACTGCGAAGGCCCGATGACAGAAAACATATTTACAATCAGCAGCTACATGCGTTTTGTGTCTTACCCGGCTAAATATGCTACCGATTGAGTGTCCTCTTAAGCTACAGTTGTCTACTTGGCCAGGTCAGTGACACAGACGTACTTACATTACAAACCAGTCACTCTGGCGCTCTTAAGAAAAACTCCTTCTTAAAGGTACAAGAGCCTACTCTTGAGCAGTGTTTACAAAAGGCAAACAGCTTTGTACACAGTAGGCATTGACAGTGTTTGTTTGGTGCTATAGATATGTTGGAGTTGGTGAATGTTGGTTCAAATGTACAGCTTCTGCATTTTAAACTATTGTTTTAGTTACCCAATGCATGTCCCATATTCCAATACATAAGAGTTTCCGATCTTCTATTGCCCATGTTCTATAATTGGGACATGATTTAAATATATTAAAAATATGTGGATTATGCATTTATGAGACAACTTTCTTATGTTGTAGTTGCATTATGCCTTTAGCTTAACGTAATTTGGTTTACCATAGCACTTATTTATTTTCATCTTTGAAATATAGTATGTTTTATTAAATTATATCTGATATTTGTGTTTACTTTCTGTTGGGTGCATAAAAGCAGAAGTCACAAAAGAAAATTCCAAAACTGCACAAATGTTTTATTTATTCAATAACCGCTCGCCGTCTGTCTGAATTGCACTTACTCAGCAGCGAGTGCGGTATCTTCGAACTGGCTCATGTGACTCCTAGCTCTTTAATTTAAACCTCCCTTCTTCTTGCACTACCATTGTCATATGACCAGCGATGGTAACAAAGATGGCTCCTCTCAGTGAGTTTGGTCGGTGGAAGTCTTACAGTACAGTGTTCGTATGTCTGACGCTCTCGGCTCTTCTGACCCGTGTTCAGACGCAGATCAGTTCTGTCGTTTTGGACAAACAGACGGGACAGCTGAAAGTGACGTCAGAGCTGGACCCCGACTTTATCGCCTGGGCGAATTTCACTGATCAGATTAAACAAACCGGGTACATTTTACGTTTTGTTTTTGTTTGAATTTGACGTTAATTGTTGTTTTATTAGAATGACACATTACAGTAAAGCAAATGATCGCTTGTGTAATCTGTACAATAGGTACTGCTAGGTATAAATTGATGGTACAGTTACGAGTTATATATCAATAACACGTTTATGTCAACTCTAAATAGCTAAGCGTATATACGTTACGTTAACACACATTGTATAGTAGCCTTGGGGTTTATATATATATATATATATATATATATATATATATATATATATATATATATATATATAATATTTTGCAATGTATCGTGTATTATTGAATACTAGGTGAAGTACCCGGCATTGCCCGGGGAAATTCCATATTTCATGCATGACAAATTGGGGAACGGTAGCATTATGGTTTCCTATAAGTTACCGGTATTGGTGTCGCACAATGCGCTCGGACCCCTTAATTATTATTATTTTTTTTTTTTTACTATAAAATGTTGTTCTTTTTATTTATTTATTTATTTATTTATTTGGTTTTATGGGTTTCTTTAATTTGAGATACATGGCTACTGCAGTGATCCAGCAATGGGGTTACTAAATAAAGTACCCTGGGGGTCAAAATTTTGGATCCAGACATAGCCCTCGACCTTCCCCTGGATGAAAGAGGAGGCCATGCAAAGCCTGGTTGCACTGGCTCCTGCGGGGTCCGAATGCGTAAAGGAACCGACAGACACACTTTCTTCTTTATATATTAAGATATTGCAGCGTTGTGTGGAAAATGAAGACAGGCTCACACAGGTATTGCAGGTTCTGGAATGCAGCAGTTTACTAAGCCAGGACTCTACACTACAGCTGAGCAGCATGGTGCTACTCAGACTGTGACAAAAAAGAAAAGAAGTCCACAGCACACTGTTTTTGGTTTCTTCCTTGGTTCTCTTTACTCCTGCTTCTCTCTGGCTGTTTCTCTCCAATCTATCTCTCTGTTCTTCAGCTCTCTGTCTTGTCTCGGCACCAGCTCTCTCTCAACTCTGCAGCACCTGTTTGTCTTGGCAGCCTGATACTTATTACTGTTAAATTAATTCATCTAATATTTTTTCAGGCCATGTAAACTACTTTGTGTTTGTAGCTCCAGACACATGGGGGCGCTACAGCTACCAAAGAGCATCAGAAATGAACAAACAGCCTCTAATCCAAGATGTTTTAGAATAGTCTCTCCTCAATAGCGCTACAGCAGACCCTACTGGTCAAGCACCTGCTGAGTTCGAGCGGAGACCTACAGGGCTGGCCTTTGTCCTCCAGTGGCAGGTAGCTCGCTGATATCCGCTCTCATTCCTGGCAGTGAAAGAGGAAGCTGGCTTGCTCGTGGGATCGGAGGATGTCCACTGAAGCTTTAGTTCTCCTGAGCTGTGTGGGGAATTGCTGAACATAATTGCAAATTCTAAACTGGGGAGAAAATCGGGGGTAAAATAATTGGGCACTCTAAATTTTAAAAGAAATGTAAATCCATTCATTTAAAAAAAAATAGCTGAATAGGTTAACTAGTTGCCACAAGTTCTAAAATTTCATTTATGTCTTAATGGATTGCAACTGCACTTCCGTCCAGCTGAAACCACACATCTCGCAGTTATAGTCGCAGGACGTGTGATGAGCTCACTACCAGCTGTGACTTTTCTATTTGATTATTCCAGTAGTTGGCTATTCAGCGTTGTGTAAATGTGTGCAGTGTTATGCTGGTATATGTTTTCTGGTAATTGAAGCCGTGACGGGGGAGGTGTGTTGCTAACATTTATATTTCAGTACAGGGTGGTTTCAAAGTCTGCATGAGTATAGTGTTTCAGTGAAATGCTTTGTGTGTCCATGCAGGTGGGCGTACCTGGAGGTCACTACGAGTGGGAAATACAATGACAGTCTGCAGGCGTATGCTGCTGGACTGGTGGAAGCAGCACTCACCCAGCAGGTAGGTCTCTGATCCACACAGTGCTGTCAGGCAGGCAGCTCTTGGATTAACACAGTGCTGTCAGGCAGGCAGCTCTCTCTCTGATCCACACAGTGCTGTCAGGCAGGCAGCTCTCTCTCTGATCCACACAGTGCTGTCAGGCAGCCAGCTCTCTCTCTGATCCACACAGTGCTGTCAGGCAGGCAGCTCTCTCTCTGATTCACACAGTGCTGTCAGGCAGCTCTCTCTCTCTGATCCACACAGTGCTGTCAGGCAGGCAGCTCTCTGATCCACACAGTGCTGTCAGGCAGGCAGCTCTCTCTCTGATCCACACAGTGCTGTCAGGCAGGCAGCTCTCTCTCTGATCCACACAGTGCTGTCAGGCAGCCAGCTCTCTCTCTGATCCACACAGTGCTGTCAGGCAGGCAGCTCTCTCTCTGATTCACACAGTGCTGTCAGGCAGCTCTCTCTCTCTGATCCACACAGTGCTGTCAGGCAGGCAGCTCTCTGATCCACACAGTGCTGTCAGGCAGGCAGCTCTCTCTCTGATCCACACAGTGCTGTCAGGCAGCTCTCTCTCTGATCCACACAGTGCTGTCAGGCAGGCAGCTCTCTCTGATCCACACAGTGCTGTCAGGCAGGCAGCTCTCTCTCTGATCCACACAGTGCTGTCAGGCAGGCAGCTCTCTCTCTGATCCACACAGTGCTGTCAGGCAGGCAGCTCTCTCTCTGATTCACACAGTGCTGTCAGGCAGGCAGCTCTCTCTCTGATCCACACAGTGCTGTCAGGCAGCTTTCTCTCTGATCCACACAGTGCTGTCAGGCAGGCAGCTCTCTCTCTGATCCACACAGTGCTGTCAGGCAGGCAGCTCTCTCTCTGGTCCACACAGTGCTGTCAGGCAGGCAGCTCTCTCTCTGATCCACACAGTGCTGTCAGGCAGGCAGCTCTCTCTCTGATCCACACAGTGCTGTCAGGCAGGCAGCTCTCTCTCTGATCCACACAGTGCTGTCAGGCAGGCAGCTCTCTCTGATCCACACAGTGCTGTCAGGCAGGCAGCTCTCTGATCCACACAGTGTTGTCAGGCAGGCAGCTCTCTTTCTGATCCACACAGTGCTGTCAGTCACCTGACGGGATTGCAGTGCGCTTATAAATATAAGAGATTACAAAACAGTTTGGATTGGTATAGTTGCTCAACTAAAACAAATAAAGCAACATTAAAGTAGATTCAAATGTCATTTTAATGAGTTATTTTCCTTTGTTCTGGTATTTTCAATCATTCTGAGTGGTTCTGGGTTCCAATATCAACTCGAATGCATTTGAAGCTTCTTGCAGGTGTTCTATTTTAAAATAAAAATTGGTTTGTTAAAACAGGTTTCTTTTCATGCTACACATCTGAGTCCTACACTGTGAATATATGTGCATGGAAAGCTATGGAAGTATTGACTAAGTTTATATCAAAAAGTGTTGAACTTTTCCAGTGTTCTTATACTGAAGTCCTATGGATTCTCTGGCAGTCTGATGTTTTCTAAAACATTTTTTTCCAAAGATACACCAAAAATCAAGAATTCTCTCCTGTACACATTCATGTCGTTTGGTTTCTGATCCTTGTTGGTGTCTGTCTTTCATCATGTCCTTGGAACTTATTTTACAAAGGCTGAGCTCGGCATGGTTCATAATGAAATGTTCTCTATTACAGTGCTGTCGACCTAGTGTAGAGCAGCACATGGATATGAGCAGCACGCAGTGCTGTAGACTGAGTGCAGAGCAGTACATGGATATGAGCAGCGCTATAGACTGAGTACAGAGCAGTACATGGATATGAGCAGCGCTATAGACTGAGTACAGAGCAGTACATGGATATGAGCAGCACACAGTGCTATAGACTGAGTACAGAGCAGTACATGGATATGAGCAGCACACAGTGCTATAGACTGAGTACAGAGCAGTACATGGATATGAGCAGCGCTATAGACTGAGTACAGAGCAGTACATGGATATGAGCAGCGCTATAGACTGAGTGCAGAGCAGGACATGGATATGAGCAGCACACAGTGCTGTAGATTGATTGGTGCTCTCTGATGTTCTCACACCTCGCTCCCTGCAGCTTATCTACATGCACTGGATGAACACCATGGTGGGATACTGCGGACCCTACAAATACGACACCGGATACTGCCAGCGCCTGAAGGATTACATCATCCGCAACCTGCACTGGATGGAGGGGCAGATGGAGAGTGGCGAGGACCCCCAGTACTGGCACCAGGTAGGGGGCACAGAGACTGCCAGGGGTTTGGAGCTGTGGGTTAGGGGTGAATTCTGCCACAGCGTTTTACAGTGGTCACAAATTAGCAGACCAAACATAGATGTTTGACTTTGTGTTTTCAGTGTATATTCTGTTTATTTAGAAATACTGGGAGGCTGCTTCTAGACAAAACTCTGAGTCATTGAATGTATTGTAATCATCAGACCTGGGGCCAGTTCTAATTGTAACGTGTAATGAATTGAAACTACAATGTAGTTGTGATTGTAGCTGAACCTTGTCTCACCTGTGTAATTGTAATGAGCATATCACTGATCAATTCCAGGTCCATTGTAATGAGCATATCACTGATCAGTTCCAGGTCCATTATAATGAGCATATCACTGATCAATTCCAGGTCCATTGTAATGATGCTATCTGCTGTAATTCTAAATCTAATTGAGACCAGGTCTGTTGGTAGTTTTAAATGTAGTTATTTAATGTAGTGTTGTCCTTTCGCTTTATTTAAGTTCCTGATGAGTTTCTGTTCAGGCAGGTGTCGGCCTTGTTTCACAGCACAGCTGGTAGTGCCCCAGGCTGCAGTGTGTGGATAATAGACATGGATGAGTGTGTGTGAAGCTGCCCAGTCTTCTCAGATCTCCCTCTCTCTCTCTCTGTCAGGTTCGCCTGGCACTGCTGCAGCTGCGTGGTTTGGAGGACAGCTACAACGACCAGATCCTCCTCCCTTTGGGCTCCTTCTCCTTGAACCCCTTTGGATTCCTGTGAGTGTATTTCAGGCCTGGCCAGGCAAGGGGCAGCCTGCCCTGCGTGCCTGATAGTACCTGCCTCCCAGCCAGGTTAAAGCCTGTGTGTCAGTACCTGCCTCCCAGCCAGGTTAAAGCCTACCTGTCAGTACCTGCCTCCCAGCCAGGCTAAAGGATCTGTCCGTACCTTTCAAGCCACTTCGGTTCACTTCAGCACAGAAGGCTTCATCAGAGCCAGACATGTTTGGAGTCCTAGTTTGTGTACATTCCCTGAGGTAGTTTTAGCTGCAGGTACACAAACTTTCTCATACTGACCACTTTCTGGCCAAACAGCTATTGTCCTACTACATACATCATCTGCTTTAGCTTAGGGAAGCAAAACAAAATAATCAACAAAAACATATTTTTGTTGACTGATACAAGATAAACATAAATAGAGCTGTATATTTGCGGTTAAAGTTTAACGCATTATTCTTTTAACGTCTGTCTTGACCGTCTGTAGAATCTCATAACTCACTCAAGCTGCTCCATTTGAGTACTTGACTTTACACACGCTAGCTGAAGAAAGCGCAGTCATTGTGAAAGGGTTTATGTGTGTTGGTGGTTTTCTGATGGGACACACTACCCTGCTGGGGTCTAGATTGAGTCCACCATACTTTCAATTTGGAAAGCTGGATTTGTAAAAAAAAAATGTAGCCCTAGTGACAGTCTGGGTGACATCCCTCAACAGCTACAGTAATTGCAAGACTGGTTTATTTGTATCATGCTGCCAAATTTCCCCACAACTCTTCCAACGCCTCTAGCCACTCCTCTGTGCAGCACAGTACAGTCCTGGGAGGAAATGGGACCCAGCTTCTATTTTGTGTTACAGTAGTAATTCTATAATATGCTGCCTGTTCTGCTCGTTCATTCACTGTAGAGGTCTCAAATGTGTAGTTTTGACAGAAACACATGTTGTAGACATCTGGTACTCCCCTAGGTTAAAAGAAGTTCTCAGTTTGCTTGCTTTGCCTACCAGGAAGTCTGCTTTACTTCGTGATCACCTTGAGGTTAAAGCATGCTACTGGCTGCTTAACTGTCAGTCATTCAGGGAAGCAGCCGGTTGGTTACCGACGGGAAAGAAGGCCCTGAAGAGGTGGGGACAATTTCACTCTCCAGATGACCAAGGAAGTGCAAAACAATCTGAAAGCGTGGCTTGTAAGCCAGGATTTCTTTAACCCACTATTGTATCACAGATACAGATACAGATTTATTTGAAATGACATGCTTGCTAAAACACATGTTCCTTTCAAAACTGCAAATTTGAGACCTATGTAGTGGATTGATATGCATGGCGGGGGGAATGTATGGAATTATTTTGTTCTCTTTAACTGTGTGTAGGAGGATTCATGTATTTGGGGGTTTGTTGATAGATATCTGTGGTGTTTTAGGTCACCCCCTGTCTCTCTCTCTCTCGCTCTCGCTCTCGCTCTCGCTCTCTCTCTCTCGCTCCGGTACAGGCTGTTCAATCTAGGTGGAGACCTGGAGGATCTTGAATCCGCCCTAAACAAGACAGACCAATCGCGAGCACTGGGCTCTGGCTCCTGCTCCGCCCTCATCAAGCTGTTGCCAGGCAACAAGGACTTGCTGGTGTCCCATGACACCTGGAATAACTACCAGTCCATGCTGCGCATCATGAAGAAGTACTCCTTCGCTTTCCAGGCCTCTCCTCAAGGTACCTGCGGCACACCCCTGCCTCCTCCTACCTTATCAGTGGAGGCAGGTGTGGGAGATCATTTTGAAATATAACATTGAGGTAATATCAGCAGATTTAATGGGTATTCAGAAGAACCCAAAGTGTAAAATTTTTATTGTTGGAATTAGTCTTCTTCATCTCTGGAAAACACTGACAAACATAACATAGGTTGGACAGCCCAAAGTGCCTTTATTACTAAGTACCAGCACCTTCATTGCAAGGACTGTATAATAATGAAGTGAATATTGTAGAATTCTGGGCTGTTGGATCATAAATATAATGTATAACAGTGTAGTAAACCACACTGAATAATGAGGATGAAGCAGAGCTCTGGTTTCAAGTAGGGTTCTAAAGGCACTGTGGTGTGGATTATAACCGTGTTAGACAACAGGGTGTAACTGTTGCATCTCTACACACTGTGTCCTCTCTTGTCCAAGGCTGCTGACCCCTGCCTTGCTGTCTTTTCTGTCTCTTTCCCAGCGGACTCCCCTATCCCTGGAGGGGTCCAGGCCTTCTCCTCCTACCCGGGCTCCATATTCTCAGGGGACGACTTCTACATTCTGAGCAGTGGATTGGTGAGTTGCAGGAGGCACAGATGTGATGTCATTCACAACGTATTGCGTTTCACCTTGCACTTGCTTATAGCTGTGCTTGCTATTTTTCTATGTTTGTTTCAGGGGTTTATAAAATACTGTAATAATTGGCATACCTTTTTGAGTATTTGATTGGAGTTCTGCATTGGAACCTCATACAACCAGTTCATTATACAACAGGCTTTGCCACTTTGAGTTTGAGTTGTTTCTGACCAGCTGAGCTGACGACACGCCGTGATTGAGTGGAGTGGAGATACTGGCATCCACGGTCACCAACAGGAAAGCGTCGGGTATGATTGACACCCATGTTCATTTAATCTCTGCCTGGGCTGCATTTGGTCAGCTGCTGGTCAGAAGCAAAGAATACATTGACAATGTTGTATTCAGTATTAAAGCCTGTTAGATAATGAATAGGTTTCATGATGTTTCAATGAAGAACTAGATTTCTCTCAGAAAATCTGTTAAAAGGTTAGGGGGATTGTGGGAGGGTGCGGGTATTCACTGACACGGGAGACAGAAATGGTATTTGACAACACCACACAGGTGCTCGGTTTTATTATTTTCTTTTGTATTCTGGTGAGGTGCACTGATTTCTTTGAGCCCGTAGAGGGCGCTTGTGGTCCGTGGTCTGGCTACCAGCTATGGTATCCAGAACCAACAGGGAATACTGTACCTGTACTCAGGTACAGTCCGGCACTCGCAGGTGCTCACAAATTATAAAAAACGAAAAAGGCAAAAAGAAACAGGGAAAATAAAACACAGTAAGGAAAAACTACAAAATAAATGTGCTGCACTTCGCAGCGTGAATCTCCCCAGTCGCCGCTACCCGTATGACCCGGGACTCCGTCCTACACTCTGCTGTCTCCAGCTCACTGCACAACAATACTGGGGCTGTCCAAAGATCCCCCACTTTCCCTTTCTTTCTTTAAAATTATTTTCTTTGATTTTTCTTTCAGGGCGTTTGTTATCCTCCCGTCCCTCGGTAGTCAAAACGAGACCGCTTTGCTCGCTGTTCCAGTCTAAAGGGGCAGATCTGAGGAAACAACAGAGTGTTACTTTATAGGTTAACAATCCCATTAAAGTCCGCCTCCCAGCCACTCAGAGAGGGGAAAAGCACACACACCCTCTTCCCCACCTCTCCGTGTCACCGCCATGACTGGCAGGCAGACCCCACGGGACTGCCGCCCCCTTCCTGCAGCATCGTGCATGCGTCAGACGGCCAGACCAGGTCTCTCCCTGTTACAGGGATATATTACAGTATTTTTTTCAGCCCCTGAAAATGAACCTTGAAAAGGAGCAAACCTGTTGATTGTGAATCACACAGCCTCTGAAACAATGAACAGGTTTCAGTCCTGGGTCTCTCTCAAGCAGAGCCTTACTATTTTACTGATTTTATGTGGTGGTTTCTGTTTTATAAAATATCCATCCAGTCAGACCCTCCCCTCTCATCCCTTTGCTTTCTGTCCTCTAGGTTACCCTGGAAACGACGATCGGGAACAGTAACCCCGCCCTCTGGAAGTTCGTCACTCCTGAGGGGACGGTGATGGAGTGGTTGCGGAATGTGATAGCCAATCGGCTGGCAAAGACAGGAAAGGAGTGGGCGGGGCTATTCAGCAAGTTCAACAGCGGAACGTAAGTGGGAAACCCAGCCATGCTGTTCCCAAGGTGCTTGCTTGTTCTTGTTTTGGGCTGTTCACACGTGGCTATTGCAGTCTGCACATCAAAGTCCACTTCAGGTTCATGAGTAAAGAAAATAGACATGTAGTTTGAGGAACAAATATTGCATCGGTTGTAGCTGACACCTCCTCTAACACACTGACATAGACACTGCAGTCTCTACCTGTTGCTTTCCTTAGATCTAGCTCTGCATCTCCTTAGCAAGACAGCATGATGTCGTTGGGTTTGATTTTATGCAAGATAGATTCTGAAATGAGATCCGGTTTAAAAAATAAATACATAAATAAAATTCACTCAGGACCACCGACCGTGAAAAGGTTCTTTGATGCTAAATCTCTCATTGTATAAATAGATTTGTATATTTTTATTGTTTTGTTGTTTTTATATTTCTAGTTGTGATTTAATCCATTTCACTAATTTTAATTGACATAAATCCTCACTCCTGTGAAGAGTTTCATTCCAACTGAGTTCTCAATCACTTAACTAAACCCTTAATTTAACTAATTATTTGCTTTAGACCTTTTTAATTGTGTTCAGCTCCGAAAAAGTGTTAATGTTATAGCTAACTTGAAATCTGCAACTGTTTAAGAGCTGAAAACAAGTAAAAAGGTCTAACTAAGTAAATGATTAGTTCAATTAAGGGTTCAGTTAAGTAACTGAGAACTCAGATGGAATGAAACCCAGCAGACACAGGGGGTCCCCATGACCGGTTTGAGAAGCCCTGCTGTAGTGATACCCTTGGGGCTGGGTATGGGTGTTTCTGTTCCTCACTGCTTTGTTTATTCCAGGTACAATAACCAATGGATGATTGTTGATTACAATTACTTTACCCCTGGGAAGACAGACACCAAGGAGAACCTGTTTACTGTTTTGGAGCAGATTCCGTGAGTAACCTACGGACACAATTTCTACCCTGGGGATACCGCTCTGTGTGTGTGTGTGTGTGTGTGTGTGTGTGTGTGACACGTGACAGTATTCTTCTTTTTCCATTCTTGGTTTAGGGGCCTCGTTATGGTTGCAGATAAAACCGAGGAGTTGTTCCAAAAGGGCTACTGGGCGAGCTATAACATACCGTGAGTACATTGTTTTGTGTTATATCTGATTCTCTGGCCTGTCTCACCTTTCACCTTTCATGTGACCAGTGTGGTCTAGTGGTTAGAGCTGAGGGACTGGGAGGGAGGCAGTCTGTTCTGGTGGTTAGAGTTGATGACTGGGAGGGAGGCAGTGTGGTCTAGTGGTTAGAGCTGAGGGACTGGGAGGGAGGCAGTCTGGTCTGGTGGTTAGAGTTGATGACTGGGAGGGAGGCAGTGTGGTCTAGTGGTTAGAGCTGAGGGACTGGGAGGGAGGCAGTGTGGTCTAGTGCTTAGAGCTGAGGGACTGGGAGGTAGGTAGGCAGTGTGGTCTGGTGGAATGAGGTTTGGTCGTCTCAATCTAGCCCTTCCTTGGAAATGTGTCGCGTCACAACAAACAATCAAAGTGTTGTTAAAAACAACCATGTAGTGACCCAGCCCCTATAAACCCTCAATGTTCCATTTGACAGTTTAATAATTTCAGTTAAAACGGTATGAAGATGTTATTTTCACTTTTTTATAATTTTTTTTTTTTAAAATTGAATCATACAATAGAAGCATGCATTTGTACCTAGTATTCCTCATCGAAGACACCTCTCTAGGTGTAAGGAGACATTGTGATTGATGGACACACGGCAGGCAGGCTCCGCCAGGTCACCTGTGTGGTGATGTGCATCTTTCTGCTCCTCTCTCCCAGGTACTTTGAGCCCATCTTCAATGCTAGTGGCGGGCCTCAACTGGTGCAGCAGTATGGAGACTGGTTCTCCTTCGACTTGAACCCGCGAGCACAAATCTTCCATCGCAACCACAGCCAGGTCATCGACATGGAGTCCATGATCCGCCTCATGAGGTCAGGGCCCTGGGCAGCATGGGCTACTGGAGTAGGAGGCTGTGAGGCCTTGTGCTCTGAGCTGAGCGAGTGGGAGGGGACAGTGTCGTCTAGTCTAGTGGTTAGAGCTGAAGGACTGGGAAGGAGGCAGTGTGGTCTAGTGGTTAGAGCTGAGAGACAGGGAGGGGAGGCAGTGTGGTCTAGTGGTTAGAGCTGAGAGACTGGGAGGAAGGCAGTGTGGTCTAGTGGTTAGAGCTGAGAGACTGGGAGGAAGGCAGTGTGGTCTAGTGGTTAGAGCTAAGGGACTGGGAGGGAGGCCATTGTGGTCTAGTGGTTAGAGCTAAGGGACTGGGAGGGAGGCAGTGTGATCTAGTGGTTACCAACAGAACTGAAAAGCTTATTACAAGAGTAGAGTTTAAATGAAATGACTACAGTGTCAGTGTGTGCAAGGCTATTGTTATTGAATAGACTCTGAATACTGAATATTAAATACATGCCCTGGATATCTACTGCTGTACAGCCAGCGGGTATTTCACAAGTGTATGTCTTATAGAGTTTAAACATTTAGAATTTGAGAATGCATGGCCTAGAGGTTAGAACCGATGGTTGGTCACTAATTCCATCTCTTTCTCGGTTTTACTGTCAGGTACAATAACTTCATGGAGGACCCTCTGTCTGTGTGTCAGGGCTGTGACCCCCCTCACAATGGGGAGAACGCCATCTCCGCCCGCTCGGACCTCAACCCGGCCAACGGGACGTACCCCTTCGGAGCCCTGAAGCAGAGACCGCACGGAGGCACTGACATGAAGGTGAGGAGCCGGGTTGAACAGCACTCCCTCCTCTGGGGGTTAGGGAGGCATTGCAGTTCAGTGTCCTGACTTTGAGAAACTCAGATATACACTAAATCAGACTTGGGGGACAATTCCAATTGCGATCATTATTGTATTTTCAATCACTTTTGGTGACTCCATTTGTTTGCAAAAAATAAGTTATATAGTTTTGTTTCTGTATTTGTACCTGTGATTTTTGCTTGGTTATTTAGAATATATTTTAATGTGGGTAGCTGTTTGTTACTTGTAGTTGCATAGATCAGAGACCTTTCTGTAACATGTCCTGTTTTACAATGAAAATACATTTCAGAACCTCACACTTAAAGGGCACATAAGGACCTTTTTATTTTGTTACATGTTCCCATGTGTTGCTACAACTGCTTAAGTAAGGTGTGTGTATTGTTTTAAAAAAAATTGTTTTTTTACATTTTGACCGCTTTTTTAAAATATAAATTGTATTCCCTGCCTCTAGATGGCTTCACATGTACCTGCATGAACCTCTCAGAACTACATTTCCTATCATCCTCCTGCTCACTGGTAAATCCATTTCAGTTGCATATGTGAGCAGGAGGATGATGGGAAATGTAGTTCTGAGAGGTCCATGCGATTACATGTGAAGCCATCTTGAGGCAGGGAATGCCATTTAAAAGTTTAAGTGGCCAAAATGTAAAAAAAATGTAAACAATACACACACCTTACCTAACACAATAAAATAAAAAGGTCCTTGTAATACCCTTTAAGACCTATATAGTGAATGCAAGTGCATGACAGGTAGTGTTTGTCATTATTTTGTTAGTGGCAATTACTTTAAGGTCTTGCTAACTGCAAATTGAATTTGAATGGTGGTGGAAATAAATAAGGCACAGTAACAGAACAAAATTACTGAGGGAGCCCCGTGAAATGAATGGGTTATGTGTGTGTTTTTTTTGTTTTGTTTTGTTTTGTGTTGGAATCTTCTTTTTTATTTTGGGGGGGGGGGGGGGGGGTCCCTGATGGGGCTCGTCCGTACGGTGAGTCATACAGCCAGGTTCGCGTCTGACTGTGAAAGTCGCTATCCTTCGCTAGTGACTCTGAAGGAAGCATTGCATTGGCTCTGGCATTCCCGTGGGTTAGAGAGGCAAAACCAGCTACAGGGAACCCTGTTGGCCAGTGAGAGACAGACACCTGCAGGGCTGGCCTTTGTCCTCTAGAGGCCGGTAGCTCACTGACACCGCTCTCGTTCCTGGCTGTGAAAGAGGAAGCTGACTCGGTCGTGGGGTCGGAGGACATCACTGAACCTTCAGTTCTCCTGAGCGGAGCTGCTGCAGAATCATTTTATTTTCAATAAACCAAATATCATTGACATGAAAAGCATCGCTTTGACAATCTAATTCTTCCACTACCAAAAAAGCATGTTCCATCTCAAAATGCAAAAACATAATACTTGTGTGGTTGCACAATGCATTTCAAAAGGGATTTTTGCGTGACAGTCCTTTCTGTCAAGTTCAAACTCTCCTCATTAATGTTATTGTTGATAATAAATCACTGTGCTTAGTGGTTTTCAATACATTAATACACTTTTTTTCTGATTTCTCTCCCCCTCCAGGTCACTTCCTTCTCCCTGTATCGAGACTACCAGCTCCTGGCTGTCAGCGGGCCCACGTGGGACCAGGTGCCCCCATTCCAGTGGAGCCGCTCCCCCTACAGCCGGCTGCTGCACATGGGGCACCCTGACACCTGGGCCTTCCCTGTGGTGAGGGTGTGCTGGGGCTGAGGGGAGGGCAGGAAACCTGGTCAACCTTTCCTTACCACACCTCAAAGCAATGCCTTGCTTTTATCTGCTTCATGAAACCAATATGAAAAACACCCATTCTTATTCAAATATCCTCTTTAGATGTGTAACATGCATTTTGAATTGTGCAGTATGAGTTCTGATGCACATTTCTAAACTAGCTTTTAAACACATTTCCACCTGTGCTGTGAAACCAGTCTGTAAAACTCATCTTGTTACCAGTATCAAACTGGGCCGGTTCCATATGCAGTTTACAAACCAGTCTGCAGCCGGACATATCTCCAGTATTTCCCTGGCAGTGTAACTAATTCTCAGTCCTCATGTTCAGCCTGCATGTTTTTCAGCATTCAGAGGTTTCAAACCCGGCTCTCGCGTCCCTCGTATCGGGCGCTCGGCAGGTCATCCCCCATCCGTGTGCTCTGGATATCTGCCAGCCCACACAGACCCAATTCAAATCGATTCACAGGCAGGTTGAAATGTAGCTGAGTTAGAAACCAACTGGACTGATTTCAGATCCCTTTTAAGAGATAGAAACTTCACAATGAGGGATCTGGGTTCTTCACAGGAGTGTAACCCGTGTCTGCTGTTCTCATCTGGGCTGGTTCAGCGGTTCACTTTGGCAGCATACAGTTTAGTTTTGGGTGACTTTAATTATGTAAATATGTTTAATTTGGGCATGAACTGCTCCTGAAATTTGCTAAATAATTATTTTAGTACACAGTGCCTTGTGTATGCATATGTGTATATATATGAGATCATTCAATTTATTGCATACTCAATATATTAAGTGCATGTATGGTCAGTACTGGCTAACCCCACCAGATGGCAGTGTAGGTCTGAAGATCTACTTTGCTGTGTTGTGATGCTTGACAAGGCTTAGGTTATACTTCCCATTGATTTAAAACAGTGCTGAATGCAAGTCTGACACCATTTTAAATATTGGTGTTTAATCCAATAGAGAATCATTACTGAGTTTTAAAGCGTTCTGATCTAACAAAAAAAGAAAGTAAAGCACTTTATTGAATGAATGTATTGTGTATGATGGATTTAAATTATAGTCTATTTGTATATCAGAGAATAAACAAAGCACTCTACTGAAGCCAGCTCTTACTAGTTTTGTATTCCATTTAGAAACTAGAAATGTCCGGCAGGCTGAACAATAATACGAACATCTGACAAGAAGGTTGTAATTGAAAAGGTGCATCTTCTCACTAACACCCGCTGTGACACAAACATACAATACTGTCAGATTTAATTTGTTTTGATTTAAGAAATGTAGAATGAATACGATGTACACAATTAAATCACCCTCCACGTATCATTTGCATAGTTTGGTTCCAATTCTTATTTTGTGTTTCAACACATCCTTGAAACTTGTTTTTATGAAGTTTGAGCTCTGCTTGGTTCACAGCCACTACCACGTGCTTCCTGTTAGTCTCCAGGAGGCCTGTTTCCATCGGCAACGGGAGACTAAAGGTATGAGAGTGGGACTGCTGAAACAATATGTTAGTAAGCTATTTGTTACAGTTAATGAACGAACAGCGCCTCTTTTAATAAAGCATGACCACAACACTTGTGCCAGTAACAGACTCCAGCCACAGCACCCCATACAAACTGTGCTGTTTTCACAGCTCTATGTAGCTCTTTCAGGAACCTGTCTACATGCCTGGGCTTGCATTTTCACATGATTGGCTAAATAAAAATGTTTGTCTGTGTAATTATGAATGTGGTAAATAAATAATTTGAACTAATAATATTATATATATATATATATATATATATATATATATATATATATTAAATGAACCTTGCGGCTCGGTTCGTTTCGCCCTTTAAAATACTGACCCAGACACAGAGAGATGGAGGGTTTGAAAGCGCTTTTGCGCTGAGTTTTAATACAGAACCAAAAAACAAAACAAAACACAAAATACCCACAAACAAAATAAACACCTAGCTCTGTACAAGCACTAACTAACACACAGGAACACCCTGACTACAAGTGGGACAGCTAGGCTGTTTCCCCACTAAACAATAAACAACAAAAACCACACAGGTTTAATACAGCACCTTTTTTCCCTCACGACTGCCAGGAAGCAGAGTACTACTTTTTGCCTCCTTCTTCTCAGCAGCCCCCAGCAAAGTGACTGTTTTTCTTTTATACCCTGCATCTGGCTCCAATTTAATAATAAGCACCAGGTGCTGGGGATAATTAAGCAATACAACACTTAACAAAACCAATCAAACAATTAAACAAATGTGCATTTCCCCAAACTACCAAAGACCATACATTTCACTGCAGGGATGATTCCAATCTCATCCCCCACTGTGCTACAATATATATATATATATATATATATATATATATATATATATATATATAAAATACAATATTAATAAAAAGACAAAGCTTTGAGTCTAGTGTGCAAAGATTTTGACAAAAGTGCGCAGTTTGATATGAGGGGGGGAAGAGATGATTTTACAACCACCATATATTCCCTCTTGTGTTACAAAATAACAACCCCCCACTTAAACTGTATACAGCTCACAGGAAACTACGTGGGGGCTTCTTACCGGAACGCACACAAGGTAAATCTCAGTGGCACAACAATACTGTGTGAATGTTGTTATGATAAGAGGTTTCAACTAGGGTGTCGAGGACAAAATATCTTGATTTCATTTTGAGATTAATAACTGTAATATCAGTTCATCTCTGTTTTATTGCATATTTGAAAAATGATTACAATAAATAAATCCATCTTAATAAAGCTTATCATAATACTGATATTTTACTAAAAAACCTTTTGTTTGGCAATTTCTAGATTCATTTCTGTTATATCATGTTCTCTTTATTAAATAAAGAGCTAAGAAGTTCACACTTCCCTACAGGAGCATAACATTGGTTAGATTGTTGTGTTTAGCTTGATTCTTGGGCTTACAGTAGGTTAATAATAATCAAATAGGTTGACTGGTTGCCACTATAAAAAGAAAAATGAATAAATCATGTATTTGATAAGGTCTTTGTTTATTCATGAAACGTTGCTGTTTGTGCACTATGTTTAAAAATTGCTTGGATTAATATATATATATATATATATATACAGTACTGTGCAAAAGTTTTAGGTAGGTGTGAAAAAATGCTGTAAAGTAAGAATGCTTTCAAAAATAGACATGTTAATAGTTTATATTTATCAATCAACAAAATGCAAAGTGAGTGAACAGAAGAAAAATCTACATCAAATCAATATTTGGTGTGACCACCCTTTGCCTTCAAAACAGCATCAATTCTTCTAGGTACACTTGCACACAGTTTTTGAAGGAACTCGGCAGGTAGGTTGGCCCAAACATCTTGGAGAACTAACCACAGTTCTTCTGTGGATTTAGGCAGCCTCAGTTGCTTCTCTCTCTTCATGTAATCCCAGACAGACTCGATGATGTTGAGATCAGGGCTCTGTGGGGGCCATACCATCACTTCCAGGACTCCTTGTTCTTCTTTACGCTGAAGATAGTTCTTAATGACTTTCGCTGTATGTTTAGGGTCGTTGTCATGCTGCAGAATAAATTTGGGGCCAATCAGACATCTTCCGATTGCGAAGGGAAGTAAGCATGATGTGTCTTTCATCTGCTGCAGTAAGTTTCCTTGGCCGACCACTGCATCTACGGTCCTCAACGTTGCCCGTTTCTTTGTGCTTCTTCAAAAGAGCTTGGACAGCACATCTGGAAACCCCTGTCTGCCTTGAAATTTCTGCCTGGGAGAGACCTTGCTGATGCAGTATAAATACCTTGTGTCTTGTTGCTGTGCTCAGTCTTGCCATGGTGTATGACTTTTGACAGTAAACTGTCTTCAGCAACCTCACCTTGTTAGCTGAGTTTGGCTGTTCCTCACCCAGTTTTATTCCTCCTACACAGTTGTTTCTGTTTCAGTTAATGATTGTGTTTCAACCCACATATTGAATTGATGATCATTAGCACCTGTTTGGTATAATTGTTTAATCATACACCTGACTATATGCCTACAAAATCCCTGACTTTGTGTAAGTGTACCTAGAAGAATTGATGCTGTTTTGAAGGCAATGGGTGGTCATACCATACATAGATTTGATTTAGATTTTTCTTGTTCCCTCACTTTGCATTTAGTTAATTGATAAATATAATCTATTAACATGTCTATTTTTGAAAGCATTCTTACTTTACAGCATTTTTTCACACCTGCCTAAAACTTTCGCACAGTACTGTATATATATATATATATATATATATATATATATATATATATATATATACACACACACACACATATATATTTTTATATATATATATATATATATATATATATATATATATATATTAATGTTGTAACATGGTACATATGATATATATATATATATATATATATATATATATATATATATATATATATATATATTAATGTTGTAACATGGTAATGGGTTGCATTCGCAACCACACTTCTGCCCATCTGAAACGGCATGCTTCATCACCACAGCACATGGGATTAGTGGACTAGCAGTTTCTGAGGTCGACTGCACCCTTTCTATTTGACTAGTCCGCAATTCAGTGCTATCTCTAGCTGGACATAATGCTGTGAAACTTACGCAGCCTGATATAAGTTAAAAAACAGCTGTCTTCTGATCCACTAGTCGTCAAAGTTGTTTAAACTGAAAGTACCTATTCACAAACCCTCCACTGTGAGCATGCTTCTCTGTAATGTTATGCTGCATTTTTGCCCTGCGTTGTTCTGAGTGAGATTAGTAAGGCACGTGACGAGCGTCGCGGGAAGCGAGTTACGATCTGCTAAAACAGACAAAAAAGCGCGAACATTCTGAATTAAAAAACATATCTGCCAAAAAAAACTGTGAACTGTGATAATTTCACAGTCCTAGGTGCAACATGTTTATTTGAGAAAGAACACCACTTGATTTTCCTGGCTTCATCTAACAGTGTGGTGTCAACCGCTGTGCTTCAGCTATGTGAGACACAAGCTGTCTGTCTGTCTTCTCATTTCTTCAGGGGATTACATCAGAGCCCTGAACCCAGCTCACAAATACCTGTCTGCAGTCCAGCCAGTTCCAACTGGATCCTCCCGCCCCTCCATGCTAGCAGCTGGCTGTGATGACCTCTCTCTCTATATATCTATATATACATATACACACTCCCTGGCTGTGTAGCTACAGATAGTATACATTGTGTTGCAAGCTTGGCTTCAGGCCGATGCTGTCTCACCAGAATCCAGGGCTGTTGACAGGTCAAAATAAATCAAATGGTGTTTTTTTTTACTTTGTGATAAGTATAAAGACCCTAAAGCAGACGAATCACAGGTGCACAATTTCCATGACTTCTTAGATAATACCCTGTGTACAGAGGCACTGAAAATGAAGCCTCATTGTTAGCATGATGTATATCTCTGCTGACTTGATTTTATTTAGAGAACTACTTGTTAACGGCAAAGTGGAGGAACCTGGGGGAGGTGTGGAGACTGCCTGTCTGTCTGTTACAATTACAAAAGCATATAGGTAGAACATGTTATTCTACTTTGTTGCTCAAGGATCTCGTTTTGTATCCACCCACTCTTGTCATTAAATGAGAATCATCTAATGACCAGGCTGCCAATGAGAGGAAAGTACGAGACACACCTCCCTGTTTGTGACATTCTCAACAGCAGTGAGGGGTCACCCAGTCCACCCGGAGGCTTATGTTTGTGAACACAATGTCTTTAGATGATTTTCCAATATCCCGATCTTTGAGAATCCTTCCATGTTCAGGATGTGCAGAAACATGTAATCTTGTCTGTGCACTGTGGGTAGAACAACTACTAATTGAGACGAGGTAGAAAAAACAAACAGGTCGACCAGTCATCACTTTAAAGAGACATTAAGAAATCATGACTTTGACGATGTCCGCTGCTCTGTTTGTGGACTCACTGTTTTGTAACACTTCTCCAATCTCTCTGTATGCCTGCCCTGCCTTGCACCACAACTGAAGTCCAATTTAAAGATTAACAGAGTTTCCATGCAGTTTAGAAACTCCAGATTCTCTCCATTGTTGTTAGAATGAGCCGTAGGACACGCATATCAGTGACGTACATTCCTCACGCACGCTACAGGAATTGCGCAACCAAAAAAGAGTGGGTAAATCGCCTTCTCGCGCTAAAAAGCCAAGCAAATTGACCAGCTATTGAGGGTTTTTTGCATGCAAACATGTCCGAAAGCCGTACCGTATGTTGACGACACTTCAGCCATGAAGATCCTGTATGTGAGGTAACCTTGCACAACTTTCTACCAAGCAGTGCTCTATTAACAACTAAGATCTGCTGGAAGTAGCCCTGGCAAGCTTCTGTGACCAGATAGGAAACAAATCAACATACAGTACGAGGGGTTTAGAGACCTCTTCAGTCAGTGTATTTTTTTGTATGACACCATTTATTCAATGTTTCAAATGAGTGCCGTTTGACTAATAAAATGACAGTACTTTATAGATAAGTTGTTTTATAAGCAAGATTATAAAAAATATTGAAGCTAATACAAATGTAAAAATTGCAGCCTATTGCAATACATTTTATAAAAAGAAATCGGTGGCCAAATGAGGAAAAACTTTTGAAATCCAGTTTAAGAAAGCTGCATGATATCAGTAGTCACACAAGGGCAAACTGGAACTCAGACACAAACATTTATGTATACCTCTTATATTTTAATATCAATTGGGTCATTTGAATTTGGAAGAATTTCTCTCCCTAAAAGAAAACTACATGGAAACTCAAATTACCTGAAAGCTAGACCAAAATAGCGTGAGAAAAAGGTGAGACTTAGGCCCTGTCCACACTACACAACCGATCTCGAGAACCGTACTCGAAACCGCTCTGATACAGCTCAAAACGTCCACACAGAAGTACCTTTTCATGTTTAGTCAGGCTTAATGCGTCCGCACACCATTAGAATAGTTCAGTTACAATTCCCAGCAGTGCAACGAACCGTGGAAATAAATACGGTAGCATCCCACCATTCACTGTATTTTACTTTAAAATAATGTGTTATGCCCCATATTAACAGAGATCCATATTGATAAAAAGAAATATAACAAGTATTGTGGAAAAAGTAAATCCGAACACACACACACACAAGTAGGGCTTGAAGTTTTCAGGTTTTATTTTTAATCAGGTGAAGTCCCTTTAAACAAATTGAGCTGATTCTGTTTTATAATTAAACTCAGAAAAAGCTGTTAATTACAAAACAATCTTTGTTTTTACCTTCATATCTTGCATGAGCCTAATTCTGGTCCTCTTAAATTTATTTCAAACAGAGCTGACAAATTACGTGATTTGTTCATCCCCGATCCTACTTTTAACTTGCATTTCATTTTTGCAGTCGTCTAATTTAATGTTATGTTTTTGTTATTTTCCCCATTAGTTTAACAGAGATGTCCTGACAGATTTTTTGAAGCATAAAAATGAATACCTAGTGCAGAGTGTACACTGATAGCAAGTCCTTCGGGCGCCTGCGCTGAGTATTTCGCCAAACATACCACAAAGCATTTTGGGATATTTGAGGATACACAAAAAAATGTAGTTTGGTATTACAGTGTCCACACTTCTGATAAACCGTACTACCTGATGCGATCTAATTAGAAAAGGACTCGAGACTACCTCATGAGGTGGTCTCGAGTACGGTATTAAATTCTGCGTAGTGTGGACGCAAACCGTATTTAGGACTTTTAAGACGGTTTAAATGCAACTAATACGGTTTAAACGCATAGTGTGGACAGTGCCTAATAGTCCATATCAAGTGGACTAAAAAGCGGTCTAGCAAGTCCTGCAGATCTGTAATAAGATAATCTTGATTGCAGCGTACCAAACAGCAAGTGGTTTAGCTAGTCTGAACAAGTGGAACAAGTTACAGTAGCCAGACAAGGAGGACTAACCCATAAACCGCTACAAGTGCGGATGGAAATTCACATTGAGGATATTGAAAGCACTGGCAAAAAAGTCAGAAATGTGAAACGTTAAATTCTAAATGTGTTGTTAATATAATACAAATGATACATGTGACGTTTCAGTCGGTTAAATTGAATACATCAAACATGCATTTTTAAAAATATTATTCTTTAAATATAGGAGTATCTTATTGTGTGGCACTTTATTACAGTTTTTGCAATAGTTTATGAATAAAACAAAACCAGCCTCTCCAGAATATTTTGTTCCTCAACCATAATAAATGAGAAAAAAGGTGCCGCATATTTAAATTATAGGCTACATTCTCAGTCTATCCAGAGCAACTTAAAATTGTTACAAGATATCTCATTATTTTTACATACAATTACATTATTTAATACATTATTTTTACATACAATTACCCATTTATACAGTTGGGTTTTCTACTGGAGTAATCCAAGTAAAGTATCTTGCTCAAGGGTACAGTAGCAGTGTCCCCCACCTGGGATTGAACCCATAACCCTCCAATCAAGAGTCCAGAGCCCTAAACGCTACTCCACACTGCTGCTCTGCTTGAGTTTCCCTAGAAAATATATAATTGCTTAATATTGCGTATCAACGCTACAAGGTAATGAGATAATGTACACAGTGCAATTGTCAATTTTATATAATAATATAAAATATTGTATTTAGTTCTGTATTCTGTTACATGTTAGTGATGCCTTTCACTTGAGACACTGGGTTATGCGGGTCTACAGTACCGTGCACTGAACATGAAGCGCTTCGTGAGATTCGGCATCGGCAAGCGAACCTTACTGAACAAAATGTTTCAAAAGGCTTCAATTTAATTTTACTATTTTTCAGACATCAGTTCAGAGAGTAATGGCGCTGTCTTTGTTTTAAAATGTGCTGTATAAACGTAGGACGAGCAAGCGTACTAAGTTAGTCTTATACTTCATAGTACTAAGACAGTCCACCTGAACAGGATCATCTCACGTCTGATTTGCTACGCTGCAATCAGGATCTTGTTTAGTCTGATTTAGCGGATGATCCACCTGTGCTGATTAGCGTCTGGTACAATGCAATCGGGATTAACAAGTGTACTAACTTTAGTCCAAGCAAGTGGACTACACCTGATTAATCCATTAGTTAGACGCATCAAGTGGACTAACTTTGGTACGCTACAATCGACCCTCAGGGCCCTATCTTGAATTTATATGGGTTTATTTTCTGAAAATAACAATATAAAACAGAACAAAATCGGATTGCTCCTTTTTTTGCCGTATAATGCTAACTCTGCGGTCCAGAAAGCTTTTTATTCTAAATCATATTTAGAACTATTTTTCTTTAAGGAGAAAAAATACAAAAACATTCCAAAATGAATAATAATAATAATAATAATAATAATAATAATAATAATAATAATAATAATAATAATAATAATTACAGCACTCTCAAGGTGTTTGGTGGCCTGTCATGTTTTAAAATGAAAATACATGTTTTCTTTACTATGTGTTTCTTTCAGAAGTGCACATTACTTGTGTAGTGAAGGGATGTGCACAACAGTGACACAACTACTTTAAGCAGAACTAAAACATCTTGTTCTGAGTCTCGAACATTGAAGTTGTCAGTGATAAATCAAATGTACTTGTTTTCAGGCCCATTTTAACACAGTAATGGATACTTGTCCTGAAACTACACCCGTGTAAAGGATACCTTTCTTCAGATTCTAAATATGTTTGAAATAAATCCTTCATATCCATTAAACAGGCTTGTGTGAAAGTGCCCCAATCAACAGAAACATTGAAAATACAAAAAAAGATTTAATATTTAAAAATGCAAGAAATTTGACAAAATATTTCAAGTACAGCAAACACAACAATATACCATACGCACAGTTAGTAAATGCGAGACATGAACCTCTATAGCTTAAACAATACGCTGTATAAAACTAGAGGTGTGCACAAATAGATATGCAGTTTAAAAAGTACAGCTAGAATGAGTTATCTAGACAGGATGTTGTAACAGGCAGGGCAAGGTCATCCCACGCTGCTGACAAAGGGAAGCCTTCTCTGGGTACCTGAAAGTCACTGGTTTGTAATCTGGTCCCTGCATAGATGATCAGCACTGCTCTTTTCCCTAGGGAAGGGCTGTTCTATTGGCGGTGTGTGTTCACTTTTTGGATCTTTTGGCCCCCAGTTTTAATATTTCTGCCCATTTAAAAAAAAGACGCCCCCTTTTTGTCTGTATTGGTTTGCTCCACGGTGTAGAGAATGCAGTCCTTTTCTCTGGCCTGGCCCACTCTTTGCTGTTTGTGGGGGTCACGCCGCAGTAAGGCTGGGCAGGCCCAGCTGTTCTTTGAGTCTCTGCAGTTGCCCCAGGGTTATGTTGTTGCCCCCACAGACCACGATGACCACCGACTCCAGGTCCCGGCTCAGTTTGCCCTCGTCCTGCAGCTTGCGGATTGTATTGCAGTACACAGCCGCTAGGGCGGCGCCACATGCAGGCTCCACCAGGATCTTCTCATCATCTAGGGGAGAGGAGGGGGAGAGATCGTCAGCACATTGGGGGCAGTCTGTGCTTTTCTGTGATTTAAAACACACAAAGGAACTATGTTGGCGTCAATTTGTGTCATTTGACAATCTGAACCTGGTTGATTTAAAGTCAGTTTAAAGGCCACAGTCTATTGAATTTAGCTAAATTTAGATACAGCAGTCATTTAAATCTAAGACTTGGACAGAACCAACATCTCTAATAGCATGTTTGTTTCTAAGGGTAATTTTGTTTGTAAAACTAAGTAGTAAAATGATAGGTGTTGTCCTATTAAATTAAACAGCCCCCCCATGTTAGTTCACAATGCTGTCTGATATAATGATAACACTGAGTAATGTGAGGAAAGGTATTGGTCACTGATCTGTCCTCTCAACCATCCGTGTGCAGCAGGATGGACAGTCCATTGACCCATCATTCTTTCTTTGACACATACCCACAAACTTCTCGATAGCCCCAACAGCCTCCTGGTCGCTCACCAGCTCTGAGAAGACAGGGTGCTCTTTGGCCACTTTCAGGGTCTGTGTGCCCACACGCTTCGCCCCCAAAGTTTTGGCAACACTGAAAGAAAGACAGAAGCAGTCTTAATGCTTTTTATACACATGTGATAAGTCATTCTCTCCAGCAGTAGACATACACACCTGACTGTAGCCAGTGACATGGGCCCTTATCTTTCATGAGATAGGAATTCCCAATTTCCCTCAATGTTCTCTTATTAAGGTGTTTTTTTTTTGCACATGACTGGCTTGAGCAATTAACAATTTGGAAATCTCAATTGATAAGTGAATTGACGGTTCACAATACTCTTCATAGAAAATAATAATATTGTCTACACAATGGGTGTAAGACCCATTTACCAGCATGTTAACTTTAGAATAGGTGAAAATGTACAAATGAGAGCAGGTCATTGAGCCAATCAGGGCTCGTTTGGATCCTAGTAGCTGGTTTATCTCAACTTCATCACATTGAGTCTTAAAGGGTTCCAGGTCACCCATTCCATCCCGTCCCCTTCCCTGTGTTCCAGGATTCCAGGTCAGCCATTCCATCACCTCCCTTTCCCTGTGTTCCAGGATTCCAGGTCAGCCATTCCATCACCTCCCCTTCCCTGTGTAACAGGATTCCTGGTAACCCATTCCATCCCCTCCCCTTCCCTGCGTTACAGGATTCCAGGTCACCCATTCCATCTTCTCCCCTTCCCTGTGTTACAGGATTCCAGGTCACCCATTCCATTCCATCCCCTCCCCTGTCTTAAGCCTGCCACCACTTCATTTCCCACTGGTCCTGGTTTCTGTGCTGCATTTATGTTTAATGTTAAACGGCCCTATTAAAGATTTTAAAAATGTCAGTCAAACCCCCCCCCCCCCCCCTTTATTCTTCTTTATTCTAAATAAATGCAGCTCCCTAAATCTTCACAGCTCATTCCTTTAGGGCCTGGGATTAGTCTGGTTGCTCTTCGTTGGATTCTCTCCAAGGTCGTTTTGATGCTGTGATGACCAGAACACTAAGTACAGTCTCACCAGTGCATTCTACAACCTTATCACCCCCCTCCTTTGATTTGTACACTTTTGACTATGTAACCAATTCTGTTTGCCTTTTGAATTGTTTCCCCACACTGTCTGATTGCTGACAGTGACGAGGTGTCTTTCTCTTGGTGAGCCTGTTTTATCTGTTTTATCTGTTCTATCTGTTGTCTCTGTTTTATCGCAGTGGTGTCTTTAACTCAGAGGCAGGCTCACCTGGTGATCTCTGGCAGTGTGACGAGCTCCCCTGCTTGCACGGCTGCATTAAGACTGTGTGCTCCCTTGGTTTCCATGGCAATGATGGGCACGTCCTGCCAGCCCACAGCCCTCAGCCCCTGCACCACCCCGCACAGCAGGCCCCCTCCCCCCACTGACAGCACGATGGCACCGGGCTTGCTATCCAGGGCCTGCTGGAGCTCTGTCACGATGGAGGCGTGTCCTTCCCTGGAGATCAGAGGGGAAGAGCAGTGAGACTGAGGATCACCGCAGGGCTACACATACTGCCACTAGAGACTGAGGACCACCGCAGGGCTACACATACTGCCACTAGAGACTGAGGACCACCGCAGGGCTACACATACTGCCACTAGAGACTGAGGACCACCGCAGGGCTACACATACTGCCACTAGAGACTGAGGACCACCGCAGGGCTACACATACTGCCACTAGAGACTGAGGACCACCGCAGGGCTACACATACTGCCACTAGAGACTGAGGACCACTGCAGGGCTACACATACTGTCACTAGAGACTGAGGACCACCGCAGGGCTACACATACTGCCACTAGAGACTGAGGACCACTGCAAGGCTACACATACTGTCACTAGAGACTGAGGACCACCGCAGGGCTACACATACTTTCACTAGAGACTGAGGACCACCGCAGGGCTACACATACTGTCACTAGAGACTGAGGACCACCGCAGAGCTACACATACTGCCACTAGAGACTGAGGACCACTGCAGGGCTACACATACTGTCACTAGAGACTGAGGACCACCGCAGGGCTACACATACTGTCACTAGAGACTGAGGACCACCGCAAGGCTACACATACTGCCACTAGAGACTGAGGACCACCGCAGGGCTACACATACTGTCACTAGAGACTGAGGACCACTGCAGGGCTACACATACTTTCACTAGAGACTGAGGACCACCGCAGGGCTACACATACTGTCACTAGAGACTGAGGACCACCGCAGGGCTACACATACTTTCACTAGAGACTGAGGACCACCGCAGGGCTACACATACTTTCACTAGAGACTGAGGACCACCGCAGGGCTACACATACTGTCACTAGAGACTGAGGACCACCGCAGGGCTACACATACTGCCACTAGAGACTGAGGACCACTGCAGGGCTACACATACTGCCACTAGAGACTGAGGACCACTGCAGGGCTACACATACTGTCACTAGAGACTGAGGACCACCGCAGGGCTACACATACTGTCACTAGAGACTGAGGACCACCGCAGGGCTACACATACTGTCACTAGAGACTGAGGACCACTGCAGGGCTACACATACTGCCACTAGAGACTGAGGACCACTGCAGGGCTACACATACTGTCACTAGAGACTGAGGACCACCGCAGGGCTACACATACTGTCACTAGAGACTGAGGACCACCACAGGGCTCCACATACTGCCTCTAGAGACTGAGGATCACCACAGGGCTACACATACTGCCACTAGAGACTGAGGATCACCGCAAGGCTACACATACTGCCACTAGAGACTGAGGACCACCACAGGGCTCCACATACTGCCTCTAGAGACTGAGGATCACCACAGGGCTACACATACTGCCAAGGGGCCCCCTTTAATAGGGAAAATAGATTTGTATTAATAAGAACAGGACAATCACGTATTATACAGTATAAGACACTATCAATTGTTTTAAAAAACAAATCTGATATAAACTTCCAAGTTCAATATAGACACATTTGGGTGACCCCCTAAATGCCAAAGCATTTTTCAAATTGTAATCCAATGCTAAACATTCTGTAAACAATAGATCATTAAAAAAATGAGACCAGAACTGGAAATCCTGAAAAAAAATGAGAAAACCACAATTCATATTTTAAAAAGTATTAAATTCATACACGCACAGTTTAAAATGTACAATAAAATCAATGAAATAATGAAGCCTAAAGAAGTGCTTACCAGATGAGTGGGTCATCAAAGGGAGGGATGTAAACCCAGCCTGGGTTATTCTCTGCCAGTCTCATAGCATGCTCAATGGTTTCATCTAGCATCTGCAATCAAACAGGACAGCAAAGGGGATTGTACACAGAGACTGCAGTCTAATGTTGCTCCCCTGCTTGTCCCTGTAAACCGCTTGCTATAAAAACTCCAGTTGTCGCATGAAGGGTTTCGTGTATTTTGTGTTTAAATTCTATTCAATGCAGATGTAACAGACATCTGCATTTGAGAGTGTGAATATTTGCTGATTGTCATGTGGATCTTGTGATAAGTAATTCACCTGTAACTAAACACACATTTAGCAATGAAAATACGACACTTAATACAACCGATTTTGTCAATCTCTTTTGTGTTTTCTCTCTGAAACGGTTGTTTCATTTTAGCATTAAAGAAAATCTTACATTGTGTGGGTATTGCTGGGCACCATTCAAGCTTTATTAACCCAATCATGCATTTAAACATCAATATAGTTGAAACCAGCACAAAGCACAATTTGAAATGTCTAACATGTGTTAAACGATTAACATTCCTGGTAGGTATTTGGAAGATTTGATGGTACGTTGGACGTATACTTGAAAGCTTCAGTATAACCCTTTATCTTCCAGGACAGTGCTGTATTTGTGAATGAAACTCACCTCCCCCACCACAGACACGCTGGCCCCCTCATCCTTCAGTCTCTGGATGGTGAAGGACGGGGTACTGGAAGGCACTAGGATGGTAGCAGGTACCCCCAGCTTACGGGCAGAGTAGGCAGCTGCCAGGCCAGCATTGCCCCCTGTAGGACAGAAAACAGAAAGGTGTCAGTGTTACTGCCTGTGTAATTACATTACATAGTCACATGAGAAATGTGATTCAAGAAGTTCAACCATGTTTAAAAGTATAAGTGATACACATCCCTCGTGGGTGTTTAGGGAAGCATCCTGTTTACTTATGCACTTATTGCAGGGGAAGGTTATTTTAAAGATTCTCACCTGAGGAGCAGACAAACCGTTCACACCCTCTCTCTGCCCACTGAGAAGGAACAGAAACAGTCTTTGTTTAGTAGAGTGCCATGTTATTGACACCATCCAAGGCTCCTTTGAGTGGCGTGGAAACATTCAATGTATTAACATGACTAGGGTGGTAGTATCTTGGGTCATAGCCCAGACTATTTTCAGTTCTGAATCCATCAGTGCATTGCTGGATCCAGTTTAAAAGAAGTCTTTAAGAACTCAGCAACTGAAAGTGATCTGGTGAAGAGTGGCAAAAGCTTTCCCCCAGACTTCACCGGCTTTTACACACTAAAAGAAGCACTGATCACTGGTCCTGGTATTGATACTGAGGGAGTGTCAGTTAAGTGGCAAAAGCTTGATTGATACTGAGGGAGTGTCAGTTAAGTGGCAAAAGCTTTCCCCCAGACTTCACCGGCTTTTACACACTAAAAGAAGCACTGATCACTGGTCCTGGTATTGATACTGAGGGAGTGTCAGTTAAGAGTGAATGTCTGATGCTGTGGTCATTACCCCAGCAGTATACTGGCTGTTATGAAACACATTTTTAAACTATTTGAAATGGATGTCAATATTTAAATCGAGTTTGAAGATTCTAATTTCCAGATTCTGAAAGTCCTGTTTGCTTTTATAGATAGTATTTACCAGTGCGCTAATGAGTGCGCTACTCACAAAATTATTGTCGGAGATGAGTTCTGATATTGTTATCAAGACAGATTATTGTCATGAGTAGAAGTGCATTCAAAAAGTTATTGATTGAGAATCTTTAAGCACAGGGAGCAACTACTAAACGTACAGTACAGTATGCCAGGGAGTTTCATTCCAGTTTATGTGCGCTAGAGTGCTTAAGCATTGGATGCACCTATTAATGCAGTAGCTACAGTTAATCCTGTTTTCTAACTCAGATGAAAAGAGTTTACTCAACAAGTGGAATGTGTTTCAGAGACAAAGCCCTTGACAATTTAGAACGGCTCCTTGTCTTGAACCAGGGCAACACTGGCACAACGTCTTTAGCCTGTATTTTAAATAGCTGAAAGGCTGCCTGTGTCTAATGTCTTCCCTTGCTCTGAATGGTCTCCACGCCAACCTCTATTCAAAAAGCATCAATGTTCCACATTGTTGAATGCTGCTCTGGACTCCCATAACTCGTCCAAGCTAGTTTTAGCTGGAACACACCGGTCCCGACTGCCATTTGATTGATTTAACTCTATAATTAGGCAAAAAAACAACATATCCCCTCCTTCCCTCCCCCAAACACTAGACCACACTGCCTCCCTCCCAGCCCCTCCACTCTAAGAGCCAGACCACACTGCCACCCTCCCAGCCTCTCTGCTCTAACCACTAGACCACACTGCCACCCTCCCAGCCTCTCAGCTCTAACCACTAGACCACACTGCCTCCCTCCCAGCTCCTCTGCCCTAACCACTAGACCACACTGCCTCTCTCCCAGCTCTCACTCCTTTATAACAGTTTATTTAAAGGCGGAAGTGTTAGCGGTCACTCACCGTCTTGCAGAGGTGACCAATGCCGCGGATCTTGAAGGAGCCGGTTGGCTGGGCAGTGTCCAGTTTGAGGTAGACTGTGGTCCCAGCCTCTTTGGACATGGGGACACTGTCCCTGAGTGGGGAGACAGCATGCAGACTTGCCTTGGAGCTCATTGTGCACAGGTGGCAGGACAGAAGAGTGTCTGGAGAGGAAACACACAGCACATCAGGGCTGGTACTGTATGAGATTCTCTAAATATTCAGGGAATAGCATCTATTAGAGCAACATAAACAGTGTAGGGTACCAGGATATAGTAAACACCAGCTATAGTAAACACATACAGAGTCATCATGCTAAACTGATACTGAGCCAGGCAGACTGGCTTCCAGGCAATTCCTCCTTCATTGTCAGGAGATTCATATTTACAAGACCATGTGAGTGATTTATGAATCTATTAATCACATTATATTTGCCACATGGAACTGTAGTAACACTCTGTCCCCAAACTAAGAAATATTACATTAAAACACGTTCCAAAATAATAGGACAAATGCAGCGCTTTGGTAGATTAATTCATTTGAAACTTGCTAAGGGAAAGAGCATTCTTTTTGTATTTAGTGTATATACTTATATATTTATAATCATATACTTTTAATTTAAAGCAGATGTTACTACTCCATGAACAACATGTGATTCAAATAAGCTTGCGCGATTAATCTTTAAAACCAAATTCCATGTTTCATTATTAGCTATGTTTTAAATAAAATAATATGCCATTATTTATTATGAACTGTACCATTTTTGCTCGTAAGTGAACTCTTGACAGAAAACACGATTGCAACCCCTGAAATGTAAAATGTGTCCTGCATTCAGACCCCTATTTTCTTTTTCTTTTTTTGTTTTAAATCTCAACCTATAAAAATCAAAACCCCGGTCGCGATTAATTCGTTTAACCTTCACAAATGTACTTGAAATACCAAGTCGTTTTGTGTTAAAAAGCATAATAATAATAATAATAATAATAATAATAATAATAATAATAATAATAATAATAGTAATTTACTTACCAAGTTAAAATGGAAGTTTTTTTTTTTTTTATTCAGCTCCTTGCAGCGAGTTGTCGGTTCTTGTTTGGCAGCTGTAGCTTGAAGAGTGGAAGATGTCTATCTCGATTTTCTTGGTGCTGGTATTATATAGCACGGGCCCTCGTTCTTCATCCAACGAGCATAAAGGGTAGTTGGCACACCTCCGACACAGCCTCGCCCCCCGCCTTAACGAGAGAGACAGACAGGTGGGTGACAAGCTGAAGCACTTGAAACCCCATCAGTAGAGGCACGAGCCGAATGATATTATGCTCAGTTATTTTTAAAGTAGAAAAACAAGTCTTTCCAACCGTCCCCTTGATTTGTGTAAATTCAATGCCAGACGTTTCGACTAGAAGTCTATTTCAACCGAAGACAGTGAAAGTAACGTGTCGTTAGATTATTGTGAGACTCCATGGAATACACAGGTCGTGTATATTAGCAGATATACTGAACATGTATTGTTGTTATATTGGGAACACTATAACATAGTAATAATACAAAGAGGAAATAGGCTTCTATTCCAAATGTCCCAAACTTAGCACGAATGAGTGGCTGCAAATCCTTCGTTGACTAGATATAAGCAATTACATCGTTTAAGAAATAAACGACTTATTGGACATCTGGACATCACATCTCATAGTCTGACGATACTAACCGTGATTTTATTATCACTCAAAAAGTTTTACTGTAAAAGATCATTAGTGATATGGTAGGCCGTAGCTGTGTATTTTACAGTATTCTGCAGGTTATGTGGCATTCTTTTTCTTTATAGTTTAATTCTTTAAATAATTCGTTTTGTTCATTCACGCACTCGACCAATGTGCAAGTAAGGGTATTTTATCCTATTACCAGTTTTGTCCTCCCCCCCCCCCCCCCCCCCCAGAATATACACATCTTTTTAACTTTGCAACATTAAATACAGGCACACTTTTGCAAATATCTTTGAAAAAAACATATTAAAAAAGACTCTAATGTATAATTATTTTAGACAAACACTAAAGCACTAATTAAGTTACTTTTCGATATAATGTTATACACACTGGGGAGATAAGATATTGGTCCTACAGGGCTGAATTCGATACTTAAATACTGTATGTTGCAAACACATTTTAGTCCTACACCTGATACAATATTAAACAATGACGTGGCCAATATTGTATGTGCAAATATAACATCATTGATACATTCTGTCATAGGAGTTACAGCCTATTTGTTCTAGTGGTGTATTGTGGTGTTTAAAATATGTGTAACGTTAATATTGGACATGTGTATCCCACTGTATTACCAAAAGAGTCGCTTCTATTTTGGACATGCACTTCCAAAAGCGGGTTCGCGGCTGGTGCAGTGCCTGCCAGGCGAGGCTGTTGACTCAGTCCTTGGAAAACCGGCTCAAACCAGGTTGGAATATTGGTGGTTACAATCCAAGCGCTCTCTGTTTCTGCCTGTCTGGTAAACACGTGCCCGGATTTAATTTGAAAAGGTTGTGTTGCATAAGAACAAAAAGGAGCTGTCAAGATGAATGGGTGAAGGGGACTCGGTAACCACCCAAACCAGTTTCTCTGCCAGCAGAGACTGTGACACGCAGGGCAGACAGTTCCCACAGTGCTTGTGCAGATCCTTATCAAAGGGAGGTTGTGTAACAGCAAGCATTGTAATTGCTTTGGACACACTTTTAATGGTTATTTTTTATTACATTGTAACTATTGGTTCCTGTTTTTCAATTAGCCCTTGTGTCTCCAATGGACGTACAGTATCAGGTAGTTCAGGATAATTATGCAAAGTTGAAATAAATTAGCCCAAAGCGTAAGATATAATGATTCCTCACATTCCACAAAACGTTCAAATAATGTATTGTATCAATACAGATAAACAGCTTGACCTTGAAGTAATGCAAGCAAGGACAGGTCAATAAGTCTAACAAACTTGGAGCTAAATACCACACATTACTTGGTCAAACATTTACTTTTTTTTGTTGAGAATAATAAATTGTTCTATTAATATTTTAAAACAAATAATAAAATTACAAGTGCGCTTAAATGTATTTTTTTGTTTTATATCCAATTGCACTTAAAGTAAAACTAACAAAACATTGTTCTTCGTTTCCTTGGCTCAGAAACTGACTGGGCTGAATCTGCAAAGAATAGTTTCTTACTCTTTACTCGATTATTCTACCCTAATGACTAAACTTTGAACTGAAAGGAAAGGCGCATTCATACAGCATTTTTGCAGAGGGACGCTCGAGTTTAAGGAGAAAAAGAGAATTACGCCGAAACACAAGCAGCAGAAAACGACACCTGTATCGGCTAGTGAGTAAGTAGCTTTAGCATAATCCATTTGAAAACAAAGATAGGCTTAGCGAACCGGAATTCTCTACAGTATACAACCGATTGTCTGTAATTTTACTGTAAATCCACGTCATTAGACTGGTTTGCTGACCTGTCAATCTGTATTTCCTTTGAATAACAGCTTTTAACCAGCGCTAGACCTTCTTACACTTTGATTTTATGCAATATATTTGAGAAATACTGGAACAAGCTGTTGTCTACTAATACGTGATGCATTTTCAATATAGAACACTTGCATTATTTTACGCTTCTACACATAGAATGTATTGGAAAACAGCGTTACCTAGAGTAGACTCAGACACCAACAACTACATATTTAACTGCCCTTTCAATTTTAAACTTTAAAACAAAAGCTACAAACATGCAACATCTAAGTACAGTTCAGTAGTAGTAGGACTTGCATACATAGCTGTGTAATTCTGTTAAGAGCCAGGGGATATTAAACACTGTACAGAGATGTGACGCTTTTTATTATTAGTTATTTTGATTATTTTAGGTACTGTCACATTTCTTTAATCAATCAATCAATCAATCAATCAATCAATCAATCAATCAGTCAATCAATCAAAACTTTATTTATATAGCGCCTTTCATATAAAACGTATATCAAAGCACATATAAAATAAAACACAAGAAGTGTGTTTGTGGTTATAAAAAAGAAGATAGATTTATGGAGGGCGGATTTTAGCTATCAAGATAATACATTTATTATGTAGAGTCAATTATAATTTGTGTAACCGAAAGATAATCAAACCACTAATTGAATTAATAATATGCTTAATTTGACCTTTTTAATTATTCTCAGCTCCTAAAAAGTTGCTGATTTCAAGTTACTCTCAGAACTACATTTCCCATCATCCTCCTGCTCACATATGTAACTGAGAAGTATTTACCAGTGAGCAGGAGGATGATGGGAAATGTAGTTCTGAGAGATCCATGCGGGTACATGGGAAGCCACCTTGATTCAGGGAATGCAATTTAAAAGTTTAAAAAGTGGTCAAAATGTAAAAAAAAATATTTAAAATAATACACACACCTTAAATAAACAGTTGTAGCAACACATGGGAACATGTAACACAATAAAATAAAAAGGTCCTTCTGTACCCTTTAAGCCACTTGCTCAGGGTCACACAATGAGTCAGTGGCTAAGCCAGGATTTTAAGCCCTTTTCTTTAACCACTCGACCACACAGCCTTTTATTAATTACATCAGGATACTTTATAAAGATAACACTAGTTCAATGGGCTTATCCAAGAGTACTAGGTTTAATATTGAAAGGTATTAAGCAGGGCTGCCCATTGCCCCCCTTTCTTTTTCTTTTGGCTGCAAAGACCCTTTTCATTATCATTAGATGTAATGGTTCATTTGAAGGAATTGAGATTGGTGGTTGAGAATGTATTATTGGCCAACTCACTGATGACACCACACCTTTTCTAAATGATAAGGAACAGGTTTCTGGAGCCTTGAATTCCCTGAAAGGTTTTACTGAGGCATCTGGTCAGTTAAATTTAGATAAACATGAACTTCCCTCAGTTGAGAATTCGACATTGCTTCTGTTGAAAATGTAGTATGTGAGAAAGTCAAGTGTTTGGGAATATACATACGTATGTAAAAATATAAATAGTCGAATTGAAGATCATTACTCTTCCAGAGTGAAGAAAGCTTAATAGATTTTAAATATTTGGTTTCAGAGAGATCTTACTTTACAAGGAAGGTTTTGACAGGGTTGGACAACGAGAACGTACACACGTGATTCCCATGGTACAGCCTCTCTGGTGCATTGTGGAGATATGGAGTTGTGATTCTCTCCCGTAGCCATGGCAGCGAGCACTCAGGCTTTTCACGTGCCGACCCCCCTGCTGGAGAGTCTGGAGCTGTCCAAGCTGGCCGGGACCACAGTCTACCTCAAGATGGACAACGCCCAGCCCTCGGGGTCCTTCAAGATCAGGGGCATCGGTCACTTGTGTCAGAAGGTGGGTGTTCTCCTGCCTGCATCCCTGCCAGCCTGTCTGTCTGTCTCGGCACGGAGGCAGGATGGGCCGGGGTATTCCATGAGGGTTTCTTTATGTTCTTACTAGGTTTTTATTCAACTGAAAATCACTTAAGATGTTCATGCACATTGTAAACATACAAATACTAAACCCATTATTGAAATAAGGGATAATGACTTTGCGGTGGCGTGTTACGAGGTAATAATGGAAGTCCCTTTTAATTATTATCATTATTTCTATTAAGTACATTAAAACTCATCTCCTTCAATTAAATGTTGCCAATAGTAACACTCTAGAAAGTCTTTGTTCAATGTCATTTAGCTTTGTGTTTGTGTTCTTGTTTACCAAAAGTCTTTCCTCCAATTATCTACTCCAATATAATTTCCTGCCATTGTGATGCCATTTCTAGTTGTAAAGCAGTCAATTCCTATTTTAAAATTGTGCTGAGCTCAGGGCTTCTTGAATTGCCTGCCTGAAAATAACTGTCTGTCATCAAAGCATGTTGAGCACAGACAACTGCCCAGCACCTACTAACCCACTCCACTCACAGACACACACACTGACCCACTCCACTCACAGACACACACTGACCCACTCCACTCACAGACACAGACACACACACACACACACACACACACACACACACACACACACACACACACACACACACACACACACACACACACACACACACATTTGCATTCCTATAATTGTGGGGACTTCTCATTGACTCTCACTATATTTACTATTTCTAAATCCAGTCAGACAAAACTCCACAAAGGGTGAAAGTCGACAACAAACTAAATACTTTGGCTTTAAAAAAAAAAACATTTTAAAGACATAGTTAGTTCTTAAAAGCGTGTTTTACAAAGTGGGGTGTCCCCACAAAGTCGTTTTTTTCAGGAGTTACTATCTTTATGGGGACATTTTCTCAAATTTTGTCCACACATTGATAGTAATACCTGCCCACACACACACTGACACACTCCACTCACAGACACACACACAGTGACCCACTCCACTCACAGACACACACACACTCATTGACTTACTCCTCTCACAAATATGGAAAAGGGGGCATTGTACAAAGAAAAAAAAACCCTCACCGTTTAGGTTTTCATTTTATTACTCTCCTCATAACAGAAAATAGGATCCCGCAAAGAAATGTCCATTACAATACGTAACATTGACCTTACAAGTTGGGCCAGTGTTTGGAACGCGCACTGAAGAGTTTAAGGGAGGAATGCAATACAAAGCTTCTCAGGGGACCCACAGAGCGTATATCTCATTTTCACTGTTATGAAATTGCCAGTCATCCCTGCTCCAGAAGCCTATGCTTAGTTTCGTTGACTGTTTAGTCAGCGTTACTCTTCAATAAATAAATATGTGCATAACTTTTTTTTTCACATTGATATATTCCAGGTTGCCAGGACCGGGTGTAAAGGATTTGTGTGTTCCTCAGGTAGGTTTGCGTTGCTGCATTCAGAGAACAACAGAACATAAAAAAGGGGGAAAATAACTGTGCACTGTGACAAGGATGGCTGTAGGGGTGATGTCAGACCAGGAAGTAATACCATACCACATGACAACTGCGGGGTAAATATGAGACACTACGGTGCTCAGCTTTTTTTTTTTTTAAACAAAATAAACACTTTTAAATAAACAAAACACAAAAACAAAACGGCACAAAGGGCAAAATATAAAGAAATAAGCCCAACAAGTACCTTTGGGTTTGAACAGGTAGCATTCCATTTGTTTCATTCTATTGTGTTTCGTTTTGTTTCGTTTTGTTTCGTTATCTCTGTTAGTTACTCTCCAACTCTCTTCTCTTGTGAAAGCCGTGGGTCTCTGTTTATATGCGAGCATCTCCAGATTAACAACAATCAATCAATCAATCCGGAGAAGGCCACAGGTTTAAATTAGTCTGCCTGACTGTCAGCCAATTCAATAATTACTGAGCCAACAGTCACACATTCTCATGAGAGGCACAACCAACAAATAATATAATACAAATGATCGGGCGGCATTACGCTCGTCCTGTATTTAAATAATAAATCATAACACCGGCTTGTCTGCCGTCACATATTTACACAAAACAAATAATAATAATAATAATAATAATAATAATAATAATAATAATAATAATAATAATAATAATAATAATAATAATAATACAGCATATATTCCAAGAGGCGAGGCACCCCGCCACATGCACTCTAAATTAATATATATATATATATATATATATATATATATATATATATATATATATATATATATATATATATATATATATATAAATGTTATACAAATTTTAGAACTGTTATGCAGTTATGTGCCTGCACTGATCAGCTTTTGTCTTCAACAGAGAGGTTTGACTTCCTTTTTTTAGAACCACTGAAACATGTTGTGTTAATGGACTTGTAAAAACAGGGTAGTGTACAGACTGATTCTATTCTAAATCATTAGAACATAACCAAGCACGTAGCAGACTGGAGTTTACACAAATCAGACAGTGCTGCAACGCAGAGTCATGTGACTGAATAATCAGAACTTTTTCATGACTCATTGAGTACAATATATGTGTAAATGCTGTGCCTGTAATATAGAACTAGTATTTGTCTATCTGGGCTGAATGCATCAAACGTCAGAAAATGTAGTCTATTCAACAGAGGAGTTCAGAGAGCTCAAGGCTCAAAACTTGCCTGAAGTGTCTGGCATGGGCTGGGTTGCAACATGTCTGCTGTGCTGGAGAAGTACAATGCAGATAACACATTATTAATACACTACAGCCTGCCATATCCGATTCCATTGGATCCAGGGTCCATCGGGTATGTGAAAGCATCTCAGCGGGAGTTATTATACTACATTATAGCTGCTTTATTAACACCAGGGCATTATAAATGAACAAATGCAGGTACAGAAGTGTGTCTAAAACACCAAAGTACAGTACTGCACATATACTATACAAAGAAAACCAGTGAAAATGATTGCAAAAAAGACATGCAGTATTAAAAACAAAGCACTGTAATACAGTATTTGGCAATTTACAAAACAGCAAAAAGGTGCAGTAATTCTGTCAATCTCTCGCGTTCTTGTTCTGTTTTAACTTAGCTGACATCTAAAAGGTGAAACTACATTATTTTCGACTGCCTCGTGTCTGCAGCTATACACCTCTTTTCTAGCACCTGTTTTATTGAGTCTATTCTGTCCTGCTAAGAGCTGAATTTACTTTTTGGAGACACATAATAAAATGTGCATTGATCAGTTTCCATTTGTACCGTTCAGTTGGTAGCAGCATGTGTAAATGACGCATGCCAGAGGCCCATCGGTTAAGAGAGGGTGTTGTTTCTTACAGGATATGACTGGCTCTACTGTATAATGCCACATTGATTTTCAGCAGGTTTCACAGACCCTGATTAGCACTACCTTGGACTACCTTACCAAACATTGGGTAGTGCAAGATTAATGCTCATTGGGGTATGTTAATCACCCTTAAAAGTAGCCAATCACTTCTACTGCTGTAGGTATTTCACATCAGTGGTGTAGCGATATGTGACTTACAGCAAGACTTAATAAGATTAAATAAATGACATAACACTGCACTCATCCTCCTGTATAAACACTGTGGCTGATCTATCTGAAATGTCCAAAAAAAATCTTCAGCACAGTTGTGATAAGCTATGGCCAGGGTGACCACACGGCCCCCGGGAGATAGATTTGAAAGTCTTGCGATCGCTGATCTGTGTTGCTGTGCAGGGGGGAACGCTGGCTTAGCTGCAGCCTTTGTTGCAAAGAAGCTGGGAGTTCCAGCTACCATCATCGTCCCCGACTCCTCCTCCGACCTCGTTATCCACAAGCTGAGGGACCACGGAGCCACGGTGCAGGTGTTCGGGAAGGTATGTTACAACCCCACAACACTGAGGAAAACAAGAAACCAAAAACCATTTCAAAATAAAAAGCTCTACAACACCAAATCCGCTATTCCAGGACATGCATTCATAATTATCAATCTGAACTGATTTAAGGCATTTAGTGAAAGTCCTGACTTTCTCGCACTGTTCCCACTGGGTATAAGAAATAACATATTTGCGCTAGGTGGTATTTCATGCTGATTTATTTCCTATGTTAACGGTTGAAATCTGGTAAACCAAACATACATTAAGAACATAAGAAAATTTACAAATGAGAGGAGGCCATTCAACCCATTTCAGTTTATCTCAAAACTTCAATTGGGTCTTAAAGGATCCAAGTGATTCTACATCAACATGACTAGGTAGCCCATTCCATCCCCACCACTCTGTGTGAAGAAGTATCTCCTTCCCTCTGTCCTATAAGTCTATCTCCATTTAATTTCCAATTGTGTCCTCTGGTCAAACTATTTTCATATTATAGAGATTTCAATCATGTTCCCCCTGATTCGTCTTTGTTCTAGATTCAGCCCCTCTTTGTAGCTCATTCCTTTAACCTGGGATTAGTCTGGTTGCTTTTCACTGGACTCTTTCCAGGGCCACAATGTCCTTTTACTCCTCTGGTGATCAGAACAGGACGCAGTGCTTTAAGTTCATTAAGAGAAGCTATTAGATAATTTTATATCAATTCACACTGCGAGAAGAAGTTGTCATATTACTATTGATTGGTACTTAATAATGTGCAGATTGCAAATGATGGGAAAAGCCCTGCATCCCATTCCATCAGTGCATTCAAGGCTTAACAGGAGAAGGAATTGATTAGAGCAGAATGTGTTCCCTTGCAGAGACATACATATTGGGTTTAGAAGAAACATTTCACCTCCAAACAGATGCAACATGGCTATTGAAAAGGTCTCAATAAAGATGAGTGCCACAAAATCACTGCTGCAAAACAGTGGGGCAGTTCTTTACAAGAGTGAGACAAACATCTGTACTAGCTAACAAGATTGCAGTGCTCCAAAGAGCTTTATAGTAAAAGAGTGGGCTCGTCTGTAGCTAGGCTCTGATTGGCCCTTCACTCTTCCCTGATTGGTTGGCATAGAGCACACCCTCTTGTTTGCTGAGACATCTGTTCTAAGAGTCTTCAATCAACATTCCACCTCTAACTGAGCGCCAGGCCTCACGCTGGTCAAGTGCCAGTGAAAACCAAGTGCAGATGGAACATTGCTGCCTGAGTAACAATGACCTTTGAGAGGAAAAACAAGTATTCTCTGTAGCTGAGTCCTCTGCTTTTCAACAGGAGTTCTTCAAAGGTTTGTGGACCCACAAAATATTCATTGACTTCATCCACCCCTTATACAAGTTTCCAATAATAAAAGCATAGCAAAGCGTAATAAAGAACAACAAAAGCATGGCAAAGCATAGGTAAAAATTTAAAGCCCAGAAGATTATGGTAAAGCATATACAAATGTGGCAAACCATAGTAAACTATGGTAAATAAGGGATAATTGCAAATGTACTGTGCAAATTCAATGTGGTGAATAAGGGAAGTCATAGTGAGAAGTCTGGAAACACTTGAGATTGTCATACAACTATTTACACTGGAAGCTTAGGTTTTACTTGGTCTTGTATTGTTATTATTTTGCTGATGTTGTATTGTCTGTTGACTCCAGTAACCCCAATAGCCTCCCCCAAGCATACCCTTGTCATACAGGGCTCTAGGGCTCATTGAGTGGGTTGAAATCCACTTCACAAGTGACATAAGTTTGGTGGTCTCACCCTGGTCTCCAGTGACCCCCGTCACAAAACAACACAGACCGTCAGTCTCAGGATTGTGGCTTTTCCCTTAGTGGCCCATTTCTATCTATTTGTTTAAATAAAACTCGGCCAAAATTATTTAACATGTACAAGAAATAGTGAAGGGATAATCCTTATAAGAATGTGACGTCAACAGAAGGGGTCACAGGGTATAAAACCTATTGGGTCTGACTAGCCCCCCCCCAACCCTATTTTTACTGCAACAGAAACTACAAGCAACATGTATTTAAAAAAACAGGGTGGGGGTGGGGAAGCTCTATTTTGTATTACTTGATGACCCCTTTTGTCAGAAATCACATCTTTTTTTATCCAATGCTTTGTTGCAGTCTTTAACTTTTGTGAAAGTAGATTTTGAACCCAATGACTCTAGGGGGAGTAATTCCTAGACATAGCACTTTAGATTGCAAATATTGTGGAGGGTTATTATTGAAATCCCCTGCGAGGGTACATGATGAAGTGCCCATGCTCAGAGAACTGCTTTACAAATTGCAACGAATATTGTTGAGGACAATTTTTAGCGCAATTTATTGAGAGTATCTGCTTCTGTCTGCAACTGGGAAACTCAATGGTTTTCTTGTATTGCATGGTTTAAATGAAATGCATGGAGCTGCTATAGCCATTATAAAGTACAGTCACAGCAGCGATGTAATTCAGGCCCTTGTGTAAATGTGCAGTGTGTTCGTGTGTCCGGTTACAGGTGTGGGATGATGCTAATGAGGAGGCGCACAGACTGGCTGACTCCGAGGGCTTGCAGTACGTCCCCCCCTTCGACCATCCCCTCATCTGGTAAGCTGCTGGAGGGGGGTCTTAAGAACACTGATAACACAAAGACATATTACTCAGTTTCTACGGAAATGGTTAATTAACAAAGTTATTCTTGAGAAAAGCAATGTGTATCATGCTTGTCTTTGTGTAGAGTGTGGAAGTGTGTTTAAACTGAGCACTAGGGGTCCCCGGGTGGCTCATCTGGTACAGGCGCGGCTGCGTGGTGTTAAGGGTTAAACAAATGTATGTGTCCTCCCCCCCTCCCCCAGGGAAGGTCATGCCAGCATTGTGAAGGAACTCAAGGCCTATCTGCCGACCAAGCCTGGGGCTATAGTAGTGGCAGTAGGGGGAGGAGGGCTGCTCTGCGGGGTAGTGGAAGGCCTGAAGGAGGTGGGCTGGGAAGATGTCCCCATAGTTGCCATGGAAACCAAAGGGGCTGACTGCCTAAATGCAGCAATGAAAGTGGGGAAGTTGGTCACCCTTCCAGACATCACAAGGTGGGTGGCTTAAAAATCAGTGAAGACTACAACAAATCTGAATGGCTTAGTCAGTGCAGTGTACAACTGAACGGTTTATCAGTGGTTTCAGGAAATATTGGATTAGTACTGGAGCTAGTGTCCTTAACCTCAGGCTTGTCAAGTGGATAACATTTTGGAGTACCACTGAAAAACTAAATGAAGTGTTTGTCATACATTGGAAGCTGGTAGATTCTCAGTGGTATGGCTATTTATTCTGGCTTCCTCTGCAGCTTAGTATGTGGTGAACCAGTGTGTTAAGAAATATATGGCAGCCACTCATGTTTACAGGCACTAACTGCAGTAAACTAAATTCTGCTTTACACTTATAAATTGGTACAAATCCACAAAGTCATGAGACCAAGTCACACAATGAAAAATGAAAGATTCAGAAACTGTAATTAAACTCTACATTGTTAAAACAATGCTTTTAGTAAGCAAGACAGAATGCACTCAAATAAATAAGCAGCAGCAAACCAAAGCTAACCATGTAGTGAATGGCTGAACATGTTGTGCCACATGTACATGTTTAAACTTACCTAACTGTGTCATATGTAAAGAGTGCGTGCTGATTTCGAAGGGGGTCTGTGTCTGTTTCAGTGCAGCGAAGTGCCTGGGAGCCAAGACTGTGTGTACACAAGCCTTTGAGTACGCCCAGCAGGGGAGCATCATCTCTGAGGTCATCAGCGACCTGCAGGCTCTGCAGGCCGTGGAGCGCTTTCTAGGTAAACATGGCTGACACAGGCTGCCTCTACCAGGGATACATCCTGCAAAGCAGGGCTGACACAGACAGCCTCTACCAGGGATACATGCAGCAAAAAAGGGCTGACACAGGCAGCCTCTACCAGGGATACATGCAGCAAAACAGGGCTGTCACAGGCAGGGTCTACCAGGGATACATGCAGCAAAACAGGGCTGACACAGGCAGCCTCTACCAGGGATACATGCTGCAAAGCAGGGCTGACACAGGCAGGGCCTACCAGGGATACATGCTGCAAAGCAGGGCTGACACAGGCAGGGTCTACCAGGGATACATGCTGCAAAACAGGGCTGTAAAACATTTACCTAAAGTTTCACAGACTCTGACTGGCACTAATCTATTTAATGTTGCCTTAGGTAAGGTATTCCAAGATTAGTGCTAACTGGGATCTGTGTTAAACATTTATCATTTTGCCAAAATGTTTAACCAAAAATATGCACTTCAAATATAGGTACATGTAGGTAAATAGAGGTACATACAGGTAAATAGGCACATAGTAGTAAGTGTACTGCGTAGGACAATTTATTTTATATTCAATATTTCTTATGTGTTTTTTCCAGATATAACTAAATGCTGTACAGTACACATAGGGGGTCATGTATCAAGTGTTTGCGACGGCATTAAGGCCATAGCGCCGAGTTTATGCCAGCCTTAAAATTGCTCTGTATGTATCATGACAATGTTGGCAAGTTAAGGCCTTGTTAGCACTGTCAAAATGCGCTCTGCCACCCATTAGCCATGCACTTTAAGGCATGTCAAGCCTTAATTATATGCATGGGCAAATTGTAGGTGAAGCTCATTATTAAAATGAGATTTATGAAGCGGCAGAACAGCTGCGTTGACTCTAAAAGGTTCCACAAATAAGATTTCAAATTGGTCTTATTTGGGCGCAAAGAAAAAGTCAGAAAGCAGCTGACAGGAAAGAGCATTATGGCAGCAGTGATAACGTATTTCTTACGATGGGGAGTGCAGGCTCCTAACCTTCCTGAACAACACAGGAACAGAGAGAGTACTGAAAAGAAGGGAGAGTATTTAGGGTCTGCATGACCCTTTTTAATTTTCCTGAGGATGAAATTATAGCTCGATACTGGTTATTTCATTATGTACACTT